>NC_084828.1:56142902-56445932 GCF_033115175.1 Lepus europaeus
TGAGACTCACCCAGAGCAACTTCCAGTGCTGCAAATTTCATTATGCCAAGCGTCTTATATAGGTGTGCCATTTTTTTATCTTTTATTCTAGAGTTTTACTTTATCTTTTCTATGTTTAGATACACAAATATTTACCATTGTATTATAATTACTTACACTATTAGTATAATAACATGGTGTACAGATTTGTAATCTAGAAATAATAGGCTATACCATATAACCTAGGTGTGTGATATCCTATATCTTCTAGGTTTGTATAAGAACAATATTTTTTACCTAAAAAAATTACTATCAAAACAAACTGTGGGGCCAGTGCTGTGGCATAGCGGGTAAAGCTGCCACCTGCAGTGCCAGCATCCCATATGGGTGCCTGTTCAAATCCCAGCTGCTCCACTTCCAATCCAGCTCTCTGCTATGACCTGGGAAAGCAATAGAAGACAGCCCGGCCAGGGCCGTGGCTCACTAGGCTAATACTCCAACTGCGGTGCTGGCGCCCAGGATTCTTGTCCCTGTTGGGGCACCAGATTCTGTCCTGGTTGCTCCTCTTCCAGTCCAGCTCTCTCCTGTGGCCTGGGAAGGCAGTGAAGGGTGGCCCAAGTGCTTGGGTCCTGCACCCACACAGGAGACCAGGAGGAAGCACCTGGCTCCTGGCTTCCGATCAGCATGGTGCGCCGGCTGCAGCATGCCGGCTGTAGCAGCCATTTGGGGCGGAGGGGTGAACCAAAGGAAGGAAGACCTTTCTCTCTGTCTCTCTCTCTCTGTCTAACTCTGCCTGTCAAAAATAAATAAATAAATAATAATAATAATAATTTAAAAAGATGGCCAAATTCTTGGGCCCCTGCACCCACATGGGAGACCTGGAGAAAGCTCCTGGCTCCTGGCTTCAGATTGGCACAGCTCCAGCCATTGAGGCCAACTGAAGAGTGAACCAGCGGATGGAAGACCTCTCTTCTCTCTCTCTCTCTCTCTCTCTCTGTAACTTTAACTTTCAAAAAATAAATAAATCTTTTTTAAAAAAAAAAAGTATGACTTGGCCGGCACCACAGCTCAATAGGCTAATCCTCCACCTGTGGCACCAGCACCCCGAGTTCTGATCCTGGTCAGGGTACCAGATTCTGTCCCAGTTGCTCCTCTTCCAGGCCAGCTCTCTGCTGTGGCCTGGGAGTGCAGTGGAGGATGGCCCAAGTCCTTGGGCCCTGCACCCCATGGGAGACCAGGAGAAGCACCTGGCTCCTGGCTTCGGATCAGTGCAGTGCTCTGGTCGCAGCGCGCTAGCCACAGCGGCCATTGGGGGGGTGAACCAACGGAAAAAGGAAGACCTTTCTCTCTGTCTCTGTCTCTCTCACTGTCACTCTGCCTGTCAAAAAAAAATAGTTAAAAAAAAGTATGACTGTATACAATCACTACAAGACACATTTTTATATTCAAAAATAAGTTTAAAGTAAAAAATGAAAAAAAATAGACCACAAGTGGCGACCTTAAGCAAGATGGAGTGGCTATACCAAAACCAGATAAAGGGAACAAAAAGTAAAGACAAAAAAAATAGTTGGGTACCCCAACACCATGGCATACGTAGGGCCCAAGAATTCTCCTCCAGGAGAGTCCCTCCTATGCTTGGTTGCCATGGGAACTTCATGTTGTCACTTCCAGAAGTGACACGAGTTCACCTGAGAGAAGGTTGAAGGGATGTGAAGAGATACTGCAACAGAAAGCCAATCTATTGCCCAAGATGCACTGGAAGCCTAAGACCCAGAGAGACAGCCCCCTACATAGGGCCAATGCCATGGCCAGAAAACCACCATGGCTCTACAGTTGTACCT
Organism: Lepus europaeus; assembly: GCF_033115175.1. Lineage (NCBI taxonomy): Eukaryota > Metazoa > Chordata > Mammalia > Lagomorpha > Leporidae > Lepus > Lepus europaeus. Next base: position 56,144,723 of record NC_084828.1, read on the forward strand.
CATGCTCCTGTGCAGAGTACAAATCTTCAACAGAAGTTTGAATAACACCACTTCTGAACAGATGATTAAAAAACCAAAGGGGAAACTGCCTGTCTGCACTAAATTAGCCCTCAGATTTAAAGACTAGAGACCACTAAACATTAAGTAGCTGTTATCACGAGATGATAATCAGCAGTTGGAACAAGTGATTATTTTATATACTAGAAATAAAATTATGATAACTACTATGAAGATATGAAAAGACAAGTACATTTTACCAATATTGATCTCCTATCTCATAATGCATACTATCAATCCATGTAACAAATTTACAATACCAAATATTGGCACATATCAGCACAAAGTGGAAAAGAAACCTCCTAGTATTGCAAATAAAAACATTCAGATGATATTTACTGACTTATCAGTTGCCCTGGAGTCTATATCAATTAGACTATTAAATAAGCTTTGCAGAGGCCAATGTTGGGGCATAGATGGTAAAGCCATTGCCTAGGACACCAGCATCCCATAAGGCACTGGTTCATGTCCCAGCTGTGACCCAGCTTCCTGCTAATGCACCTGGGAAAGCAACGGATGATGGTCCAAGTATTTGGGTCACTGCCACCCATATGGAAGGCCAGGATGAAGCTCCTTGCTCCTTGCTTTACTTGACCCAACACTGGCCATTGCAGCCACCTGGGGAGTAAACCAGTGGATGGAGGATCTCGATCTCTCTCGATCTCTCTCTCTCTCTCTCTCTCTCTCTCTCTCTCTCTCTCTCTCCCTGTGTGTGCGTGTGTCTCCTTCTGTCTGTAACTCTTTCAAAATCAGTAATCTTTCTTTTAAAAAAAGTTTTATAAACTATTTCATCCTGTGAATCTTCAACAAAATGAATCTTGCTCTCCAATTCTTCACATTACCAATAAATTCTTTATTACAATAACTAGTATCTGATTTTTAAAAAGGGTTGGATATTTCAATAGCCCACTCACAATAATAAATAAAATATTTAAACATGAACAAAAGGTTTGAGTAAAACTATTAACCAATTCATATCGACCTAACAACAGAAATCTATACAACACTTCACCAAAGAACAACACAATACATGCTCTTCTTAAGCACACCTAGAAAATTTTCCAAGACTGACCATATGCAAGGCCATAAAACAAACTCAATAAATTTACCAAAAAAATCACATTTTTCAGACCACAAAGGAACTCGATAAAACATAAAAGAAAGAAATTTTTCAAAATCTATTGACATTCAGGAGTTTATCAATACACACACTAAATTAAAAATATGTCAAATAAAAATTACCAGAAATTAGAAAACACTTTTGAGATCAATGAAAACAAAAACAAGCCAAAATTTAGGAGATGCAACAAAAGCAGCACTTAAAAGTAAATTGAAAACAAAAAGAAGAGCTATATTCAAAAAGAAGAGCTCAGGGGCATGTGCTGTGGCATAGTGGGTAAAGCCACTGCCTGCAGTGCTAGCATCCCATATGGGCACCGGTTCGAGTCCCAGCTGCTCCACTTCTGATCCAGCTGTTTGTTATGGCCTGGAAAAGCAGTGCAGGATGGCCCAAGTCATTAGGCCCCTGCACCCATGTGGGAGACCCAGAGAAGGCTCCTGGCTCTGGACTGGTGCAGCTCCAGCTGTTGTGGCCATCTGGAGAGTGAACCAGCAGATGGAACACCTCCCTCTCTCTGCCTCTGCCTCTCTAACTTTTCCTTTCAAATAAATAAATATTTTTTTTTATTTGACAGAGTTACAGACAGTGAGAGAGAGAGACAGAGAGAAAGGTCTTCTTTCCGTTGGCTCACCCCGCAAATGGCCGCTATGGCCGGTGCTGCACCAATCCGAAGCCAGGAGCCAGGTGCTTCTTCCTGGTCTCCCATACAGGTGCAGGGGCGCAAGCACTTCGGCCATCCTCCACTGCCCTCCCGGGCCACAGCAGACAGCTGGACTGGAAGAGGAGCAACTGGGACTAGAACCCGGCGCCCATATGGGATGCCAGCGCAGCAGGCGGAGGATTAACCAAGTGAGCCATGGCGCCAGCCAAATAAATAAATCTTTAAAAAAAAAAACAAAAAAGAAAGAAAGAAAGAAAGAAGAGCTCAAATCAATAACCTAACCATCTATCTTAAGAAACTTTAAAAAGCAAATATATCTGGGGGCTGGAACCGTGGCTCACTTGGTTAATCCTCTGCCTGTGGCGCTGGCATCTCATATGGGCACTGGTTCTAGTCCCAGTTGCTCCTCTTCCAGTCCAGCTCTCTGCTGTGGCCTAGGAAGGCAGATGGAGGATGGCCCAAGTGCTTGGGCCCTGCACCCGCATGGGAGACAGGAGGAAGCACCTGGCTCCTAGCTTAGGATCGACACAGCGCCAGCCGCGGCAGCCATTTGGGGAGTGAACCAATGGAAAAAGGAAGACCTTTCTCTCTATCTCTCTCTCATTGTCTATAACTCTACCTGTCAAAAAAAAAAAAAAGGCAAGTATATCTAAGACAAAACAAAGAAATATAAAGACTGTATTAGAATAAAGTAATGAATCTAAAAGCTGATTCTTTGAAAAGATCAAGAAAATTGACAAATCTTGAGTTAGACTAATTATGAAAAATGAGAAAAATCAAATTAATTAAAGCAGGAATGAAAGAGAGGTCATCACATATAGAAAAAGATGGAGGAATAGTCAAATAAGCACATGTCAAAAAAATAACATAACTAAAAGAAAAAATTCCTAGAAAGACAGAAGCTACTAACACTGAGGCCCAAAAAACAGAAAATCCCAACAGACTATAATAAGCAAAAATTTTAATTTGTAATTTCAAAACGTCACACGCACAGCCCACAAGCAGATGGGATCACTAGTGAATTCTGCTGAGTACTCCAAAAACTCTTCCAGTAAATGGGTGCTTTCCAAATCATTCTCCTAGGTCAGCACTGACCTGACACAAAAGCCAGAAAAAAGAATACACAAGAAAATAACTGATTTTCCCTCTTGAACACAAACATAAACATCTTCATGAAAATCCAAGCAAACTGAACCAGCAATATATAAAAAGGATCAAAAATCAGTACCAAATGGGATTTATTCCAGGAATATCATGTTGGATTACTCCCCAAAAATGAATTTATGCAATACACTTTATTACTAGAACAAAGGTAACAAATTATATGATAAAGATGTGAGAAAAATCATTTCTCAAAATCCAATACATATCCATGATTTTAAAAAACACTCAATATGATAAAGAGCACTTACAAAAATCTACAGCAAACATCATATTTTATGGTGATGAAATCATTTTTGCTTGTGTGGGAACAAAACAAAGATTTCCATACTCATCAGCCTTCTTTTTCTTTTTTTAAATATTTATTTTTATTTGTTTGAAAGAGTTACACAGAGAGGTAGAGACAGAGGGAGAGGTCTTCCATTAGCTGGTTCACTCCTGAGATGGCCGTAATGGCCAGAGCTGCGCCGATCTGAAGCCAGGAGCCAGGAGCTTCTTCCAGGTCTCCCACGTGGGTGCAGGGGCCCAAGGACTTGGGCCATCTTGAGCTGCTTTCCCAGGCCACAGCAGAGAGCTGGATCAGAAGAGGAGCAGCTGGGACTAGAACCGGCGCCAATATTGGATGCCAGCGCTTCAAGCCAGGGCTTTAACTCGCTGCTCCGCAGCACCAGCCCCACCAGCTTTCATTTTTTAAGATGTATTTATTGATTTAAAAGGCAGAACAATGAAAAAGGGACAGGAAGGAAGAAACAAAGGAAAAGAGACCTTCCCTCTGCTGGTTCACTCCCCAGATGACCAAGGCCAGGAACTCCATCCTGGTCTCCTACATGCGTGGCAGGGGCCCAAGTCCTCAAGCCATTTTCTGCTGCCTTCCCAGGCACATTAGTAGGAAGCTGATTTGGAAACAAAACATCTGGGATGTGAACTGGTAGTCCAATATAAGATGCTGGCTTTGCAAGCATTATCTTAACCCACTGGGCCGCAACATCAACACCCACACTCACCAGTCCACATCATACTGGATATTCTAGATTGAGCAATTAAAAAAGGATAAAAATTTAAAGCCATCCAGTTGGAAAGGAAGAAGTGAAACTGCTTTTATTTGTAGATGACATAATCTTGTTTACAAAATTCTAGTAAAAATACACTAAAAACTATTAAAACGTATAAGCACATAGTAGATAAGATAAATATGTCACATTCCTACATATTAACAATGAACAACCTGAAATAAAATTAAAAATCAAGGCCGGCACCGTGGCTTAACAGGCTAATCATCCGCCTTGCGGCACCAGCACACCAAGTTCTAGTCCCAGTTGGGGCGCCGGATTCTATCCTGGTTGCCCCTCTTCCAGGCCAGCTCTCTGCTATGGCCCAGGAAGGCAGTGGAGGATGGCCCAAGTCCTTGGACCCTGCACCTGCATGGGAGACCAGGAGAAGCACCTGGCTCCTGGCTTCGGATCAGCACAATGCGCCGACCGCAGCGGCCATTGGAGGGTGAGGCAACGGCAAAAAGGAAGACCTTTCTCTCTGTCTCTCTCTCTCACTGTCCACTCTGCCTGTCAAAAAAAATAAAAAAATAAAAATAAAAATCAATTTCATTCATAATAACATTAAACCAAAGAAAAGAGAAGTACTTGGGAATAAAATTAATTTAGAAGTCTAAGACATGCTAGAAACTATAAAAAAAGGCTGATGCTGTGGCGCAGCAGGTTAAAGCCCTGGCCTGAAGCACTGGCTTCCCATATGGGCGCCAGTTCTAGTCCCGGCTGCTCCTCTTCCCATCTAGCTCTCTGCTATGGCCTGGGAAAGCAGCTCAAGATGGCCCAAGTCCTTCTGCACCCACGTTGGGGACCCGGAGGAAGCTCCTGGCTCCTGGCTTTGGATCGGCACAGCTCCGGCCATTGCGGCCATCTAGGGAGCAAACCAGCAGATGGAAGACCTTTCTCTCTGTCTCTACCTCTCTGTGTAACTCTTTCAAATAAATAAATCTTTTTTTAAAAAAAAAAGAAACTATAAAAAATTGTAGAGAGTAATTAGAAAGGCCTTAAATAAACAAAAGACCTCCCACTTCTGAGGACTTAACTAATATTAAGACAGCAAAACTCTCTAATTTAGTCTACATTTTCAAAACAATCTCTATCAAAATCCTTGTTGGTAATTTGGCTAAAATTGTAAAGTTGGTACTAAAACTCAACTGGAAATGCAAGGAACTAAAAAATACCAAAATAATCTTTAAAAAAATAACAAAACTGTAAGATACATACTTGCTAATTTCAAGAATTGCTACAAAGCTGCAGTGGGACCAGCACACAGATCAGGTTATATATATAATAGAATATTTATAAGGAGAGAATAGAATAAAATTGACAACCCATAAATAAATTCTCACAGTTATGGTCAACTGATTTTTGACCAAGACAATTCAATAGAAAAGTAATAGTCTTTAACAAATGGTGCTGGAACTATTGAATATGCAGTGGCAAAAATATTAATATATCATACCATACCCCAAATTAACTCAAAAAGGATCAAATACTTCAACCTAAGTGCTAGAACCATAAAACTCTAAAAAAGAGGAGCTTGCATTGTAGCATACTAAGTAAAGTTACCACCTGAAACTCTGGCATCCCATTTGGGTGTCAGTTCATGTCCCAGCTGCTCCATCTGAACTAGCTCCCAATTAATGTCCTGGGAAAAGCAGTGGAACATGGCCCAAGTGTTTGGATCCCCGCCTCCCACTCCTAGCTTCAGCCTGACCCAGCACTGGCCATTGCAGCCATCTGGGGAATGAACCAGTGGATGAAGATCAATCTCTCTCTCTCTCTCTCTCTCTCTCTCTCTCTTTCTCTCTCTCTGTGTGTGTGTGTGTGTGTCTGTGTCCTTCAGTCCCTGTAATTCTTTCCAAAAAATAAATCTTTTTTAAAAAGGAAACACAGGAGTAAATCATCATGGCATAGGATTAGGCAACAGTTTCTTAGATATGACACCAAAAGCACACTGACAGAGAAAAATAAACTTCATCAAAGAAACTGAAGGATGGGAGAAAATATATGGAAATCATGTATTTGATAAAGCATTTGTAATGAGGGTATATCAAAAACTCTTACAAATCAATCACAAAAGGATAAATAACCCAACATAGAAATGGGCAAAAGATCCAAATATACATTTCTCAAAAAATATTGATACAAATAACCAGTAAGCACATAAAAGACAATCCATGTCACTTAGTTATTAGGAAATGTATATCAAAACCACAATAAGATACAATTTCACAAAAAACAGAATGGAACAAAAGAAAGAAATATGGAAGTATAGTGGGTAGGGAAGGGAGAAGCAAGGAATGGGAGAAGGAAGGAGAGTAAGGAAGGAAATAATAATTGGTGAAAATCTGGAGAAATACAGAACTCCTATACACCTCCAGTTGGAATGTAAAATGGTGCAATTAATCTGGAAAACATTTCAGCAGATTCTTTAAAAAATTAACAAAATTAACACATGACACAGCAATTCTAATCCTAGGTATCTACTCAAGACAAATAAAAACATATGTCCACACAAAAACTTGTACAGAAATATTTATGACAATATTATTTACAGTATCCAGGAAGTGGAAACAACTCATATGTTCATCAACTGGTGAATGGGATATACACAATGTAGTATACCTATGCAATTATATACTATTAGGTAATAGTAAGAAACAAAATATTGACACATTGGCCGGCGCCGTGGCTTACTTGGCTAATTCTCCACCTGTGGCGCCGGCATCCCGTGTTCTAGTCCCAGTTGGGGCGCTGGGTACTAGTTCCGGTTGCTCCTCTTCCAGTCCAGCTCTCTGCTATGGCCTGGGAGGGCAGTGGAGGACGGCCCAAGTGCTTGGGGTCCCTGCACCCGCGTGGGAGACCGGGAGAAAGTACCCGGCTCCTGGCTTTGGATGGGCACAGCGCTGGCCATAGCGGCCATTTCCAAGTGAACCAATGGAAGGAAGACCTTTCTGTCTCTCTCTCTCTCTCTCGCTCTCTAACTCTGCCTGGCAAAAAATAAAATAAAAAAATATTGACACATGCTACAACATGCATAAACCTCAAAAACATTATGTTTAGACAAAGTTAGACACAAAAGAACATATATACTATGATTTTCTGTCAACATGAAATGTAAAAAATAAAAAGTAAGGTCCTATAGAGACAGGAAGTAAATTAGTAGTTGCCTAAAGCTGAGGGTGAGAATGGAGAGTGGCTGTAAATGAGCAGTTTCTTTGGGCACACAGTGGAAATGTTCCAAACCATCACTAGATTACAGAGGTGATTGTATAACTCTGTAAATGTACTAAGAAATTACTTAATTTTACAATTTAAATGTATGAATTTTATAATATGTAAATCACAACAAAACTGTTAATGTTTTTAAAAAACATTAGAAGATATTACAAGCTTTAAACTGGCCAAATTCAATAGATAGGATTAGACATCTCAAAGTAAAAAAAATAAATAAGGGGATTTTTTTTTCCCATCTCAGATGTAATTGTGTTGGCTTTTACTTCCCTGCACACAGCAGCAATTTATAAAATATTTCATATAGTCTAGCAGAACTCAATAATATATGTGACAAAAACAAAAAGTAAGTTACAAATATTAAACTGTATTTAGGGGATGGCATTGTAGTATAGAGTGAAGTCATTGCTTATGATGCCCACAACCCATATAAGAGTGCCTAGGATCAAGTTACACCTACACCTCCCATCCAGCCTCCTGCTAATGTGCACTCTGGGAGGCAACAGGTGATAGCTCAAATTTTTGGGTCCCTGGCACCCACATGGGAGACCCAGATAGATTTCTTGGATCCTGGCTTCAGCCTGGCCCAGCACTGGCTGTTGCAGGCATTCAGGGAGTGAACCCCCAAATAGAAGATCAAATTCACTCTCTCCTGCTGCTGTTCTGCTTTGCAAACAACCAACCAACTTTGAAAATATAAACTTGATTTCCTGGAGACATACTAATAATATTCCTCCTTTTATAATAAATCAGAGGACCTAAATTTTTTCAACCATGAAAGAAAGCCAATGTTACTAATGCCTCACAAACACAAAAACTAAATGAGATCATTCAGGCTTATCCTGATACCTAGCATACAATAAACATTAAATAAAGGTTAACTGCCATAATTATAAACAGAGGCTATTCAGTTCTAACCTGATACTCCTCACATGCTCTATGATTGACACCCAAAGCCTTAGAATAGTATGATTTGGTATCATTTATGAGAGAACTAAGTCAATAACCACACAATCTGTAAGATCATTAAGAATAAAAATGAGAGCAACAGAGGAGGAGAAAATCTCTCTGGAACAGTAAACAAAACTTGTCCTCCTATAAAAACACTCAATCTGGGGGGCCAGCACTGTGATATAGCGGGTAAAGGGCGACTGCAGTGCCGGCATCACAAATGGGCACTGGCTCTAGACCCAGATGCTCCACTTCCAATTCAGCTCTCTGCTATGGCCTGGGAAAGCAGTGGAGGATGGCCCAAGTGCTTGGGCCTCTGCACCTGTGTGGGAGACCTAGAGGAAGCTCCTGGCTCCTGGCTTCTGACCAGTGCAGCTCCGGCCATTTTGGCCAATTGGGGAGTAAACTCGTGGATGGAAGACATCTTTCTCTCTCTGCCTCTCCATCTCTCTGTGTGTAACTCTGACTTTCAAATAAACAAATAAATCTCTTTTAAAAATAACAACCTGTCCAAGAGAATTTTGCAAAGTTGTGAATACATGCCTCTTATACTGTAAAACATGACATTCATTGCTTCAAACCAAATCACTTCTTAAACTCTAACTGTAAACCTAACTCTAGTAATCCAGTTTCATCCAAAGAACTCACATGTTCAATCTCATCTTAGTTTCAAGATATTCTAACCATCCCAAATATTTCTGTCTACCTGGATTTAGCAGATAGAAGATTTAGAAAAAAGTTAAGAATCAAAAGCTCCAGAATATCAATACAGGTGGAGAGAGATAGTATAAAAGATAGAAAGGATGATTCAGTTCTTCTATAGCATACATCAGACAATTTTCCAAAAAAAATCCACTTTTAAATATTTAAGTGCATGTCTCAAAATATGATGCAGAAATATTTTAGGAAATTAAAGTTGAGAATGTGAACTAATATAATATAGCTATTAATGATAAAAATCAGGTACAAATTTTTAAATAATATGAACTTTCTAGATTTTAAAAATCTGTCAATAATTACATTGTTATTCAAAAGCTGTCTAGCTGAGCAAATTATAAAACTATTGCCTGTTAGCCACATCGCTTAAAAATAATCATTCTTCCCTTGTTAGAAGTACATCAGTGTGTGTGTGTGTATGTGTGTGCGTGTACAATAACTTTGGTCATTATTGTGTCTTTATTTTCATATCTACCACCATTAAATTTTAAAATATTTTTCTCCTCTGTCATTAAATGTATATTAAGTATAAGTTACAGTGATAATGCTGGTAACATTCCTAACAATCATTAACTTTGGCATAGAGGTCAGATGTCACAAACTCTATAAGGAAGGTCTGTAATGCAGACTTGAAAATGTACACAGAAAAAAGACGAAAAATATTAGAGATAATGTCAGGAAAATAAGGAAGTAATAATAAGCTATAATACCTCAAATAATCTGCTTCCCACACAAAGATATATTTTATAAGCACTCATATGGAAAAATGATATTTGAATGACAGAATTCTGAATCATACATCTTCAGGATATCTCTCCCACAAAATGAAACAACCTTGTATATGCAATGTTTCAGAAAATGTGGCTTGATTTTATACATTAAGAAAAAGATTCCTTTATTTCCAAAGCATTCAATCTCTCAAATAAAATACAATTTTTAAATTATATTATTATTAAATATTATCTTATCTTGTAATAAATTATATTACAAAATTGTAAACTGAGTTTGTGATTATCCTAAAAAACAAAGCATCACCATTGCATCTGTAGTACTGCTTTATTCATCTTGACAATTCATCCATTAGATGACAGAAGATCAGAGGGTTTCTAAATGACTATGAAGTCACCATTATATTTTTATATTTCCTACAAACAACTTACTTAAAAGGGGAGAATAAGACTAAGTAGCTTATACAGTTACTCTGACATAAACTCAAAGATTCCAAGTAGTCATCTAAATTTGAGCAATCTTTCAATCATTGTAATTTTTACTGTGCCATTGTCACTTTTTCATTTACTGTGCTTAAAAAAAAAAGAAAATTCAACACACTTCTCTAAAATAATAATTTTCTAATCACTTACTGATGTCCAATCTTAGAATGTTCTATATTCCTTCTGATAACTACAATTGAATCCTACAGATATTTTAATCCCTACATTCATAAATATTGCTATGAATATAGGACCATAGTTGCTAAATGTGGCATCTTTTCCACTGCTGACTACAAATGATGAATCAAGCATTATAATCAGTCTATATATAACTGTCACATTATCAGCTAAATTTAGCAAGATATTACAAATGTACAAAAAACAAGGAATAACATGACCTACAATCACAGAAAGTTGGAGCTTAAAGAAACCTTAGAAGTCACTGACTGAGTTCAATCTTTCTAATTATAAACATTGTGGTAATTGAGGAGATACAAAGAGCTTAAATGAATCCTCTGTGGTCACACTCTTTATACAAGGTATAAGCTGGTTCTATGTCGCATACATATCTTACCTTTCTGGTGATGCCTTAGCAGTGACAGGACACTCATGGACACCTTTTTTATTCTTATGGTCCAGAGAGATGACTTTATTTCTTAGGCTTCTTTTCCACTAGGAAAAAAATATGTAATTTTGTTGATAAAATAACTATATGATGAGGCACTTCAGATGTTAATTTTACTGATATTTTCAAGGTAAACAGCCAAATTCATAGCACACAAAGAAAAAATAAAAATAACCACATTTGACAGAATACTTGCCTCTTCTGCTGGTAAGGAATTATAAGTCCACAAAAAAATAGCAGGAAGACATTTTAGAATGTTCAAGTAACTTTAGCCAGGAAACTTGGAGATTTCAATGCTTAAATAACTAAAAACAACTGAAATATGTTTCAAAGAAGCAGTAAAGGCCGGCGTTGCAGCTCACTAAGCTAATCCTCCACCTGCGGCACCAGCACCCCACGTTCTAGTCCCAGTTGGGGCGCTGGATTCTGTCCTGGTTGCTCCTCTTCCAGTCCAGCTCTCTGCTGTGGCCCCGGAGTGCAGTGGAGGATGGCCCAAGTCCTTGGGCCCTGCACCCGCATAGGAGACCAGGAGAAGCACCTGGCTCCTGGCTTCGGATAAGCAAGATGCGCCGGCCGCAGCGGCCATTGGAGGGTAAACCAACAGAAAAAAAAGACCTTTCTCTCTCTCTCTCTCTTCTCTCTCTCTCTCTCTCTCTCTCTCTCTCTCTCTCTCTCTCTCTCTCACTGTCTAACTCTGCCTGTCAAAAATAAAAATAAAAAATAAAGAGTAGTAAAAACCATTTTATGCCAGGTTAAATACATCATGTATCACCACCAGCTTTGAATGAGCCTGGCATCTTCCCCCAAGAATGAAAAGTACCCAGTAACTGTGAAACCCAGGTACAAAATGAGCACAGGGTCAGACAAAGCACCAAAGGGACTGCCTCTACCATCCCTCTTGCAAACTGCAGCAGGTAGCAGAGCAAGACTCCAGCCAGGAGGGAGTAAAAAGGAAGGTGAGCTTAGGATTTTGCCTCAGACCTTGGTGCTTGGCCCACCATGGTAAGACTCAGAACAGATAAAACCAAAAGGCCTCCACCCAAAAGGCAGTCCTCAGAGACAGAGCCTAAAAACCTACCAGTACCAATTTGACTTGATTCATTTCCTGGCCAGCACAGCCTGTAGATAGATGCAGCAGTCTAAGTGCCAAGTAACCTCAGCAGAAGGTAGACAATATGGCTTTGGCCCAACCCCAGAGTATGGGCTCTAGATATGATCTTAGCATTACAGCACAACGTGAGGAGAGGAACTGCCTGCTTGGGGAAGAAAAAGGTAAATGGGGGTCAATTTATTATATAGAAAATTGAAGCTAACAGGTAGAGACCCAAGCATCCCATGACAGACTTACAGACAGCATTACCATGACCCTGCCCTTGACCCTGCTACCACAATAACTCATGCAAAGGATGCAAGATTCCAGACTCACACTCAGAACCACAGATAAGACAGAATTAGGGAAAGGACACCACTGGCCCTGGCCACACCAAATGGCCTGCCACTTACCCTATGGTGCCAGATAAGGGTGCATAACACCCTCAACTGCCATTGCCATTGATTATAGTGGAAGAAAACATAAGTACCCTACATTAAAAAATCAAACTGGAAATGAAACCAAAATAGCATACCAAAGGACATTAAAAAAAACATTTTTGGAAAAAATGCTTATCATGAAATTCATTCTTTAAAGTGATAGAGACAACTAATCCAGCACATGCACAAACATCAATTTAGGGACATAGGAAGAATGAAAAATAAAGTCAATATTACAGTACCAAAAGGAGCAAAATAATGCCTTAGTAACTGGCTCCAAAGAAAAGGAGATTGCCAAAATGTATGATAAAGATTCAGAAGGAAAAAAAAATTCAGAATAATGATTATGATTATAAGGATGCTCAAAGAGGAGATCAAAGACGCTGAATAGGGAAAAGACTGATTTCAATCACAGAAAGATAAAAAGAAACGGGAAGGAAATGAATTCCTATGAGAGAGCTGGACAGTAGTTTGCAATTGGAATTCAAAAAAAGAAGGCAGTAAATAACACTATAGCCCAAATGGATCTAACAGATATCTACAGAACAATTCATCCTACACTTGAAGAATTTACATTCTTCTCAGCAGTACATGGAACCTTCTCTAGGATTGACCACATACTAGGCCATAAAGCAAGTCTCAGCAAATTCAAAAGAATTAGAATCATACGATGCAGCTTCTCAGACCATAATGGAATGAAGTTGGAAATTAGCAACTCAGGAATCCCTAGAGCATATGCAAACACATGGAGATTGAACAACATGCTCCTGAATGAACAGTAGGTCACAGAAGAAATCAAAAGAGAAGTCAAAAACTTTCTGGAAGTAAATGAGGATAACAGCACAACATACCAAAACTTATGGGATACAGCAAAAGCAGTGTTAAGAGGAAAGTTTATAATAATAGGTGCCTACATCAAGAAATTGGAAAGGCACCAAATAAATGAGCTTTCAATGCATCTCAAGGATCTAGAAAATCTGCAGCAAACCAGACCCAAATCTAGTAGAAGAGAAATAATTAAAATCAGAGAAGAAATCAACAAGATTGAATCCAAAAAAAAAATTACAAAAAATCAGCCAAACAAGGAGCTGGTTTTTTGAAAAAAATAAACAAAATTGACACCCCATTGGCCCAACTAATTAAAAAAAGAAGAGAAAAGACCCAAATCAATAAAATCAGAGATGAAAAAGGAAATGTGGCCGGCGCCGCGGCTCACTAGGCTATTCTTCCGCCTTGCGGCGCCGGCACACCGGGTTCTAGTCCCGGTCGGGGCACCGATCCTGTCCCGGTTGCCCCTCTTCCAGGCCAGCTCTCTGCTGTGGCCAGGGAGTGCAGTGGAGGATGGCCCAAGTGCTTGGGCCCTGCACCCCATGGGAGACCAGGAGAAGCACCTGGCTCCTGCCATCGGATCAGCGCGGTGCGCCGGCCGCAGCGCACCAGCCGCGGTGGCCATTGGAGGGTGAACCAACGGCAAAAAAGGAAGACCTTTCTCTCTATCTCTCTCTCTCACTGTCCACTCTGCCTGTCAAAAAAATAAAATAAAATAAAAAAAGAAAAGAAAAAGGAAACGTAACAACAGACACCACAGAAATAAAAAGAGTCATCAGAAATTACTAAAAGGACTTGTATGCCAGCAAACAGGGAAATCTATCAGAAATGGATAGATTCCTGGACACATGCAACCTACCTAAATTGAACCAGGAAGACATAGAAAACCTAAACAGACCCATAACTGAGACAGAAATTGAAACAGTAATAAAGGCCCTCCCAACAAAGAAAAACCTGGGGCCAGATGGATTCACTGCTGAATTCTACCAGACATTTAAAGAAGAACTAACTCCAATTCTCCTCAAACTTTTCAGAACAATCGAAAAAGAGGGAATCCTTACAAATTCTTTCTATGAAGCAAGCATCACCTTAATTCCTAAGCCAGAAAAAGATGCAGCATTGAAAGAGAATTACAGACTTACAGACCAATATCCCTGATGAACATAGATGCAAACATCCTTAATAAAATTCTGCCCAATAGAATGCAACAACACATCAGAAATATTATCCACCCAGACCAAGTGGGATTTATCCCTGGATGCAGGGATGGTTCAACGTACACAAATCAATCAATGTGATACACCACATTAACAGACTGCAGAAGAAAAAACAATAGGATTCTCTCAATAGACACAGAGAAAGCATTTGATAAAATACAACACCCTTTCATAATGAAAACTCTAAGCAAACTGGGTATGGAAGGAACATTCTTTAATACAATCAAAGCAATTTATGAAAAACCCATGGCCAACATCCTATTGAATGGAGAAAAGTTGGAAGCATTTTCACTGAGATCTGGTACCAGACAGGGATGCCCACTCTCACCACTGCTATTCAATATAGGTCTGCAAGTCTTAGCCAGAGGTATTAGGCAAGAAAAAGAAATTAAAAGGATACAAATTGGGAAGGAAGAACTCAAACTAACCCTCTTTGCAGATGATGTAATTCTTTATTTAGGGGATCCAAAGAAATCTACTAAGAGACTATTGGAACTCATAGAAGAGTTTGGCAAAGTAGCAGGATATAAAATCAATGCACAAAAATCAACAGCCTTAGCCTTTGTATACACAGGCAATGCCATGGCTGAGAATGAACCTAAAAGATCAATCCCATTCACAATAGCCACAAAAACAATCAAATACCTTGGAATAAACTTAACCAAGGATGTTAAAGATCTCTATGATGAAAATTACAAAACCTTAAAGAAAGAAATAGAAGAGGATACCAAAAATTGGAAAAATCTTCCATGCTCATGGATTAGAAGAATCAATATCATCAAAATGTCCATTCTCCCAAAAGCGATTTACAGATTCAATGCAATACCAATCAAATACCGAGGACATTCTTCTCAGATCTGGAAAAAATGATGCTGAAATTCATATGGAGACACAGGAGACCTCGAATAGCGAAAGCAATCTTGTACAACAAAAACAAAGCCGGTGGCATCACAATACTAGATTTCAGGACATACTACAGGGCAATTGTAATCAAAACAGCATGGTACTGGGACAGAAACAGATGGATAGACCAATGGAACAGAATAGAAACACCAGAAATCAATCCAAACATCTACAGCCAACTTATATTTGATCAAGGATCCAAAACCAATCCCTGGAGTAAGGACAGTCTATTCAATAAATGGTGCTGGGAAAATTGGATTTCCACATGCAGAAGCATGAAGCAAGACCCCTACCTTTCACCTTATAAAAAAATTCACTCAACATGGATGAAAGACTTAAATCTACACCCGACACCAACAAATTATTAGAGAACATTGGAGAAACCCTGCAAGATATAGGTACCGGCAAATATTTCTTGGAAAAAGACCCCGGAAGCACAGGCAGTCAAAGCCAAAATTAACTATTGGGATTGCATCAAATTGAGAAGTTTCTGTACTTCAAAAGAAACAGTCAGGAAAGTGAAGAGGCAACTGACAGAATGGGAAAAAATATTTGCAAACTACGCAGCAGATAAAGGGCTGATAACCAGAATCTACAAAAAAATCAAGAGACTCCACAACATCAAAACAAACAACCCACATAAGAGATGGGCCAAGGACCTCAATAGACATTTTTCAAAAGAGGAAATCCAAATGGCCAACAGACACATGAAAAAATGTTCAAGATCACTAGCAATCAGAGAAATGCAAATCAAAACCACAATGAGGTTTCACCTCACCCAGGTTAGAATGGCTCACATTCAGAAATCTACCAACCATAGACGCTGGAGAGGATGTGGGGAAAAAGGGACACTAACCAACTGTTGGTGGGAATGTAAACTGGTTAAGCCACTATGGAAGTCAGTCTGGAGATTCTTCAGAAACCTGAATATAACCCTACCATACAACAAGCCATCCCACTCCTTGGAATTTACCCAAAGGAAATTAAATTGGCAAACAAAAAAGCTGTCTGCACATTCATGTTTATTACAGCTCAATTCACAATAGCTAAGACCTGGAACCAACCCAAATGCCCATCAAGAGTAGACTGGATAAAGAAATTATGGGACATGTACTCTATAGAATACTATACAGAACACAGAGCGCCGGCCACGGCGGCCATTGGAGGGTGAACCAATGGCAAAAAGGAAGACCTTTGTCTCTCTCTCTCTCTCACTGTCCACTCTGCCTGTCAAAAAAAAAAAAAAAAAGAAAGAAAGAATACTATACAGCAGTCAAAAACAATGAAATCCGTTCATTTGCAACAAAATGGAGGAATCTGGAACACATCATGCTGAGTGAAATAAGCCAGTCCCAAAGGGACAGATATCATATGTTCTCCCTGATCGGTGACAACTAATTGAGCACCAAAGGTGAAATCTGTTGAAGTGAAATGGACACTATGAGAAACAGTGACTTGATCAGCCCTTGTCCTGACTGTTGATGTACAATTTAATACTTTATCCCTTTTAGTATTTGTTTTGTTCTAGTACTATTGGTTGAACTCTGTAATTAAAACACAATTATTCTTAGGTGTTTAAATTTAACTGAAAAGTGATCCCTGTTAAATATAAGAGTGGGAATAGGGGAGGGAGGAGATGTACAATTTGGGACATGCTCAATCGGACTTGCCCTAAATGGTGGAGTTAGAAACGTGCCAGCAGATTCCAACACAATCCTATCAAGGTGGCATGTACCAATGCCATCCCACTAGTCCAAGTGATTGATTTCAGCTCACAATTGATCACACTGATGGGTCTAAGAGTCAAAGGGATCACACAAACAAAACTAGTGTCTGCTAATACTAACTGATAGAATCAAAAAGGGAGAGAACAATCCAACATGGGAAGCGGGATACACAGCAGACTCCTAGAATGGCAGATGTCCTAAATAGCACTCTGGCCTCAGAATCAGCCCTTAAGGCATTCAGATCTGGCTCAAGAGCCCATGAGAGTATTTTAGGCATGGAAAGCCAAGACACTCTGGGAAAAAAAAAAGAAGAAGAAGAAGAAGACCTAAATGAAAGATCTCTGCAAAGTGAGATCCCAGTGGAAAGAACAGGGCCATCAAAGAAGGAGGTACCGTTCTCTGAAGGGAGGAGAGAACTTCCACTTTGACTATGACCCTGTCAAAATATGATCAGAGTCGGCGAACTCAAAAGGCTTCCATAGCCTTGGCAACTCATGACTCGAGCCTAGGAAGATTACTCTCGCCATAAACAAGAGTGTCAAATTGATAATCAACAACAGGAGTCACTGTGTACTTACTCCTCATGTGGGATCTGTCCTTAATGTGTTGTCCAATGTGAAGTAATGCTATAACTAGTACTGAAACAGTATTTTACATTCTGTGTTTCTGTGTAGGTGCAAACTGATGAAATCTTTACTTAATGTATACTAAGTCAATCTTCTGTATATAAAGATAATTGAAAATGAATCTTGATGTGAATGGAATGGGAGAGGGAGCGGGAGATGGGAGGGGTGTGAGTGGGAGGAAGTTATGGGGGGGAAAAGCCATTTTAATCCATAAACTGTACTTTGGAAATTTATATTTACTAAATAAAAGTTTAAAAAAAAAAGGCAGATGCTATGGAGCAGTGGGAACAGTTCAATCATGAGGCAGTGAGAACACTGCCAGTGACTCCCCAATAGCCAGAGGGGATTCCATCTTCTTGGAGGAAGGCACTGGACAATGAGCAGAGAGGAAATGCCATCTTGATAAGGCAAGTAGAGGCTGTTGCAACCCACGCACAACTGAGGGATTTTATCAGAGGGATAAGTCCGGGTCCCCACTCTCTATGAATCTGACCTTGAGATTTGGTGGAGGGCAGGCCGTTCCTTCGGCCCATGAAACTCTTCCACCCCTCACTCTATTAAGATGCCCAGACTCAACTTGCCAAGGCATAGCACTGAACAACCTGTGTTAGGCAGCTGACTCAAGAATGAGACAGGTTTTCTGTTGAACACAGGAGGTTCGTGGGACTGAGAGTGGATCCCCTATTCCCTGTGACTGCCGGAGACCTGAGCCCTGTGACTGTAGGAATTCTGTGACTGTGTGATAGGTTGGGCAATAAAGTGTGGCTGGGCATTAGGGCAATCACTGTGTCTGGCTTCAGAGGCTCCCACTCACACTGAGGAGTGCATAGCTCTTTTGTGCAATTCATGTACTTGTGTGGGTGAGGTATGTAGCCACTGTGAGTTCATCCTAAGTAGTTGGCTGACCTTGGCAAAGAGGACCTAATACTGTTATCACACCAACCAATGTGATCATAACCTCAAACTTGTTGAAGACAGAGTTACCACATCTAACTTCAGTGTCACCCTGGACCCTTTTCCCACCCTCAAGCACTGGCCAAAGATCCGTGGAACCATCAAGCAAGTCCCTCTTGACATCCACTGAAAGAACAGACATTCCACTAAGCCACAGAGACATATATCAAAGATAAAAGCCTTCAGAGGAGAAAATCAACAAGTGTTTTCACAAACATCTAAAACTTATATGTAGAAATACAAGAAACATAAACAAGGAAGACAACCTAATGCCTCAAAGGAACACAACAACACTTCAATATTAGAATGTAAACACAAACAGAACAATGAGGAGCCAGCATTGTGGCATGGAAGGCACTGCCCACAATGCCAGCATCTGATATAGTTGCCAGTTCGAGTCCCAGATGCTCTGCTTCCAATCCAACTCCCTACTGTATGTGCCAGGGAAAGCAGTAGGGGGTGGCCCAAGTAATTGGGTCCCTACACTCATGTAGGAGACCTGGAAGAAGCTTCTGGATCCTGGCTTCAGACTGACTCAGTTTCAGCCATCAGGGCCATTTGAGGAGTGAAAAAGTAGATGGAAGACATGTGTGTGTTTGTGTGTGTGTGTGGTGTGTGTGTGTCTCACCCCCAACCCCATAACTCTGCCTTTCAAATAAATAAATTTTTAAGATCAATGAATTACCTGAAAAGAAATTCAAAAGAATGAACATGACTCAAAAACAACACATGAGTTAAAGAAATCCACACATGCCATATATGAAAAATTCTCCTGAGACAGAGATATTGGATATAAATAAAACTAAAATATGAGGAATGAAGAATTCATTATGTCAAATAAAAAATACTGTGGAAAGCCTTAACAACAGACTTGGTGAGGCAGAAGAAACAGTGTCTGAGTTAGAAGTCAAATCTTTAGAAATGTCTCAGTCAGACAAAAAAAAAAAGAAGAAAAAATTAGAAAAACCAAACATAACAAACCAAACATGTTTCAGATTTATGAGAATCTATCAATTGACCAAACATACAAGTCTTAGGAATCCTGAATGTGTGGAAACAAAGAATGGCTTAGAATACCTATTCAGTGAAATAATATCAGAAAACTTCCCTATTTGGAGAAAAATAGGGACATACAAATACAGGAAGCACACAGAAGTCATAAGAGACATGATCTGAAAATATCTTCACCACAAAATATAGTCACTTTCAAAAGTAAAACATAAAGAAAAGATTCTAAAATGTGCACATGAGAAACACCAGATTACCTTTAGAGGATCTCCAATTAGACTGATAGCTGATTTCTCATCAGAAACCCTACAGGCTAGGAGAGAATAGAAAGACATAGTCTAAGTCCTAAAAGAAAAAAAAAATGTCAACCCAGAATACTGTACTCAACAAAGCTCTCACTTAAAAATGAAGGTGAAATAAAGGCCACCTAAAACAAACATAAATTGAAAGAATTTGTCATCACTCAACAAGCCTTATAAAGATACTAAAGATGTACACACAGAAACAGAAAAAGATAGTCATCATCATAAAAGAAAGAGAAGGCCTTCCCATCCCGCTCTCTGCTATGCCTGGGAGAGCAGTAAGAAATGGCCCAAGTCCTTGGGCCCCTGCACCTACATGGGAGACCCAGAAGAAGCTCCTGGCTCCTGGCTTCAGATTGGTGCAGCTCTGGCCATTGTGGCCATCTGGGGAGTGAATCATCGGATGTAAGACCTCTCTCTCTCTCTCTCTCTCTCTGTGTGTGTGTGTGTGTGTAACTCAGACTTTGAAATAAATCTTAAAAAAAAAAGTGAAGGCAGAAAATCTCCTAGTGAAAGTACAAAGGAAATTCAAAGTAAACATTAGAAATACTATAGAAAAATGTCAGAGCCATCACATTATTTATCAATAAAAACTTAGAATGCATATGGTCTAAATTTAAATTCTCCAATTAAAAGATACAGACTGGCTGAATTGATTAAAAAACAAGACCCATCTATATGCTACCTACAAGAAAGACACCTCACCAACAAAGATACACACAGACTGAAAGTGATAGAATGGAAAAAAAATATCCCATGCTAGCCCAAAGCAAAAACAAGCAGGTGTAGCCATCCTAACATCATACAAAATAGACTTTAACACAAAAACTGTTAAAAGAGACAAGGAAGGAAATTATGTATTGATTTAGGTATCAATTCAATTAGGAAGATGTGACCATATTAAATGTATAAGTACCCAATGCAAGGGCAGCTGGCTATTTAAAAAAAAAAGCATTAATCAATCTAAAGGGAGAAATAGACACAATATAATAATAATGGGGGACTTCAACACATTTCATCAGTGGATAGATTAACTAGACAAAAAAATCAACAAGGAAACAACAGAGTTAATCTACACCCTGGACCAAATGGACATTTCATCCAACAGTTGAAGAATACACATTCATTTCAACAGTGCATGGAACTTTCTCTAGAATAGACCATATGCTACTCCATAATGCAAGTAGCCGCAAATTCAAAAAAACTGAAATCATATCATGCATCTTTTCTGACCACAATGGAATGAAGACAGAAATAGCAACTTAAGAAACTCTAGAAAATATGCAAACACATGGAGACTGAACAATATGCTCCTAAATGAACAGTAGCTCATAGGAGGAAAAATTAAAAATTCCAAGAAATGAATGAAGATGACAACATAATACATCAAAACGTAACAGATACAGCAAAAGCAGTGTTAAGAGGAAAGTTTATATAGGCCTGGCACTGTGGCATAGCAGGTAAAGCCACTGCCTGCAATGCCAGCATTCCATATGGGCGCCGGTTCAAGTCCAGGCTGCTCCACTTCCCATCCAGCTCTCTGCTATGGCCTGGGAAAGGAGTAGAAAATGGCCCAAGTCTTTGGGCCCCTGCACCCACATGGGAGACCCAGAAGAAGCTCCTGAATCCTGGCTTTGGATCAGCGCAGCTCTGGCTATTGCGGCCAACTGGGGAATGAACCAGCGGATGGAAGACCTCTCTCTGTGCCTCTCCTTCTCTCTGTGTAACTCTTTCAAATAAATTAAAAAAAAAAAAGAAGGAAGTCCATAGCAATTAGTGCCTACATCAAGAAATTGGAAAGACATCAAATAAATGATCTAAGAATCTATCTCAAGAACCTAGAAAACCAATAACAAACAAAATCCAAAATTAGTAGTAGTAGAGAAATAATTAAATTAGAGAAGAAATAAAGTTGAAACCAAAAAGCAATACAAAATATAAATGAAATTAATAGCTGGTAGAAAAACAAACAAAACTAATACACCATTGTCTTAACTAACCAAAAAAAGGAGGGTGGAGAACACCTAATTAATAAAATCAGAGATGAAAAAGGAGATGTTACAATGGATACCACAGAAATAAAAAGAAATCATCAGGAATTACTATAAGCATTTATATGCCAATAAACTGGAAAATTCAGAAGAAATGGATAGATTTATGGACAACTACAATCCTACCAACATTGTCCCATGAAAATATAGAAAACCAATAGGAGCCAGCGCTGTGGTGCAGCAGGTTAATGCCCTGGCCTGGAGCACCTGCATCCCATATGGGTGCCGGTTCAAGTCCCGGCTGCTCCTCTTCCTGGCTCCAGGCTTTGGATCAGCGCAGCTCCAGCCGTTGCAGTCAATTGGGGAGTGAACCATCGGATGGAAGACTTCTCTCTCTCTTTGCCTCTCCTCTCTCTGTGTAACTCTGACTTTCAAATAAATAAATAAATCTTTAAAAAAAAAAAAAAAAAGAAAGAAAGAAAGAAAACCAATAACCTAGACAGACATTGAAGCAGTAATAAAGACCCTCCCAGCAAAGAAAAGCCCAGGACTAGATGTCCTCACTGCTGAATTTTATAAAACTTTTAAAGAATAACTAATTCTAATTATTCTCAAAATATTCAAAAAAATTGAAAGAGAAGGAATCCTTCCAAGCTCCTTCTATGAATCCTGTATCACCTTAACTCCTAAACCAGAAAAAGATACAACAGAGAAAGAAAACTCTATACAGATCAATATCCCTGATGAAAATATGTGCGCCAGCGCCATGGCTCACTAGGCTAATCCTCTACCTGCGGCACCAGCACTCCGGGTTCTATTCCCAGTTGGGGTGCCAGATTCTGTACCGGTTGCTCCTCTTCCAGTCCAGCTCTCTGCTGTGGCCCAAGAGTGCAGTGGAGGATGGCCCAAGTGCTTGGGCCCTGCACCTGCATGGGAGACCAGGAGAAAGCACCTGGCTCCTGGCTTCGGATCAGCGAGGCGCGCTGGCTGCAGCACGCCGGCCATAGCAGCCATTTGGGGGGTGAACCAACAAAAAAGGAAGACCTTTCTCTCTGTCTCTCTCTCTCTCTCTCTCTCTCTCACTAACTCTGCCTGTCAAGAAAAGAGAAGAGAAGAGAAGAGAAGAGAAGAGAAGAGAAGAGAAGAGAAGAGAAGAGAAGAGAAGAGAAGAGAAAAGAAAAGAAGTGCAAAAATCCTCAACCAAAATACTAGCTATTCAAATCCAACAACACATCAGAAAGATCATTGACCTGGATCTACTGGGATTTATCCCTGGTATGCAAAGTTTGTACAACATATGTAAATTAATAAATTTGATACATTACATTAGCAAAGTGAAGGAAAAAACATGATTTTTCAATAGATGCAGATAAAGCATTTGATAAAATATGACATTCTTTCATGATAAATACTTTAATCAAATTGGGTATAGAAGAAACATTCTTTTTTTTTTAAACTTTTATTTAATAAATATAAATTTCCAAAGTACAGCTTATGGATTACAATGGCTTCCCCCTCCCATAACTTCCCTCCCACCCACAACCCTCCCCTCTCCCACTCCCTCTCCCTTTCCATTCACATCAAGATTCATTTTCAATTCTCTTTATATACAGAAGATCAATTTAATATAAAGATTTCAACAGTTTGCACCCACATAGCAACACAAAGTGAAACATACTGTTTGAGTACTAGTTATAGCATTAAATCACAATGTACAGCACATTAAGGTCAGAGATCCCACATGAGGAGCAAGTGCACAGTGACTCCTGTTGTTGACCCAACAAATTGACACTCTAGTTTATGGCGCCAGTAACCACCCTAGGCTCTCGTCATGAGTTGCCAAGGCTATGGAAGCCTTCCAAGTTTGCCGACTCTGATCATATTTAGACAAGATCATAAAAGACAGAGTGAGGATAGTAACCAATGATCCTAAGAGTGGCATTTACCAGGTTTGAACAATTATACAGCATTAAGTGGGGAAGAGGACCATCAGTACACACAGGTTGGGAGTAGAGCCATTGGTGGTAGAGTAGAGGTTATGATTACAAAGGAATGGGGCCCAAGTGTGCTAGACAGGGTCTAGAACAAAGGACAGAGTCATTATTAGATGTGCTAAGAAAGGTGCTGTCTAAGCTACAATTAAGTTTTCTGATTGAGAGGCAAATAGGACCTGATAGAAGGGGCTTGATAATAATCTGGTGGGCTTTAGGCCTTGTAAGTTAAGAGGCCCAGACCTATCTATCTCTTCACATGGGGTACATCCTAAGGGAGGTGTGAACCTCCTAGGGGAAGGCACTCTGTTGACTTTCATTACTTGGCTGGCCTGGGAGGAGAGCTGGCCTGGTAAAGGCAGGGGGCATCTCTAACAAGAAATTTACAGTTCTGCCTGCAATGTTGCTGACCCTACTTGACCATACCCTCAGCTGCAGTGGTCACTTTGGAAGTTGGGCTGAGTGAAGGGCTTTTCAGCTTAGAGCCAATAAGATCTGTGGCTCTGACCTGGGCATCCTTCGACTCCAGGGCAGGTCCATTTCCAGTGATCCAACTCTTGGCAGAGCTGCCAGGGCTCTTCACAAATTGACTTCTGCTGAAGCCCAGGCTTACCACATTGAAAGCCACTGCAGTGGACTGGCCTGTTGGGTCTCCTTGAGGGCAGATCACTGTACAGATCAGCCATTAATAGGCCTGCCACCCATTGCTTCTGATGCCGAGCTTTCTTTTCCTCCTGGTTTGTGTTAAAGCAGACCAGAGGATGCAAGTCAAGGGAGTGCCCATGTCCCATCTCTAATCTTCGGTGGCCTGAACTATAAGTCTATAGTCACAGGCATGTTCTGTAGTAGTTTTTCTAAGGTAGACAATGCCCATGAGGAAAATTATGTTCTCACTTTAAAACTTTCTTTCCCTTTGGTCTGAAAGGGAGGTTTTTTCTACTTACTGTATACTTCGCTGATGGCGAAGTGAATCTAGCTATGAGATTATTATTTAAGCTCTTATTTTGGCAATGCTATTACAGAAAAATGTTAGCCATCTCTTTTATAAGGTCTAAAGATTAAATTGTGCGTCCTACAGATTCCTTCATAATAGAATTAGTTTCCTACCTTGAAGAGAATAGAGAAATGAAAGAATAAGTTGGCCTTTATTAAAATTGCTATATTGGTCTATTATGCTATGTTATATGTGTGTACATATTGTATTTCCACATAGGAAATTTATTAAGAGTTTTATTTTAAATGGCTTATAGATAAGATTGTCCATAAATTTAAGCTGCTAAAATCAATCAAAGATACATTTTAATTTGTGTGACCTGAATCTGTGTATCATATGTTTTAAACTGGTTGGTAGAAAGAAACTAAAAACATTTTATATGGTTGTGCTTAAGTTTACTGGTTAAACAAACTATACCATGTTAGATATTTAAGAGGTGTTTTCAAATACAGGATTCTTAAAATTTATAGAAGGCATTGGACCTTTTGGTAAATGTTTTCTTAAGTTGTTATCTAATGGTTGAAACGGTTTGCTAAGTATTCATGTGATATTGCTATTGTCAGCAAGCGATCTAGGACTTGCTCCTTCATTTCTCTATTCTAAGAAGAAACATTCTTCAACACAATCAAGGCAATTTATAACAAGCCCACAGCCAGCATCATATTGAATGGAGAAAAGTTGAAAGCATTTCTACTAAGATCCAGAACCAGAACCAGACAAGGATGCCCACTTTCAGCACTGCATTCAATATATTCTGGAAGTTTTAGCCAGAGCCATTAGGCAAGAAACAGCAATGAAAGTGATACAAATTGGAAAGGAGGAAGTCAAATTATCTCTCTTTGCATATGACATGATCCTAAATACAAAGAAACCAAAAGACTCCATTAAGCAACTATTGATACTCATAAGAGAGTTTGGTAAACTTGCAGGATATAAAATCAGCACATAAAAATCAATAGCCTTTGCATATACAGACAATGCCATGGCTGAGGAAGAACTTGTAAAATCAATACCATTCAGGGCCGTTGCTGTGGCACAGCAGGTTAAAGCCCTGGCCTGAAGCGCTGGCATCCAATATTGGTGCCGGTTCTAGTCCCGGCTGTTCCTCTTCCAATCCAGCTCTGCTATGGCCTGGGAAAGCAACAGAAGATGGTCCAACTCCTTGGGCCCCTGCACCCACATGGGAGACCTGGAAAAAGCTCCTGGCTCCTGGCATCAGATCGGCGCAGCTCCAGCTGTTGCAGCCATCCTGGAGTGAGCCAGCAGACAGAAGACCTCTCTCTCTGTCTCTACCTCTCTCTGTAACTCTGTCTTTCAAATAAATATAATAAATCTTTAAAAAAATATATCAGTACCATTCATTATAGCTACAGAAAAAAAAAACTTAAATACTTTGGAATAAATTTAACAAAGGAGATGAAAGATCTCTACATGAAAATTATAAAACAGTAAAGAAAGATAGAGAAACCACCAAAAATGGAAAAATCACCCATGTTCATGGATTGGAAGAATTAGTATCAAAATGTCTATACTATTGAAAGGAATTTATAGATTCAATGCAATCCAATCAAATACTAATAACATTACTTCTCAACACCAGATTTCAAAACATACTACAGGGCAATTAGGTACTGGCACAAAAATAGACATGTAGACCAATAGAACAGAACTGAAACCCCAGAAATTTATCCATGTAGCTACAACCAACTAATCTTTGACAAACAAGCTAAAATAAATCCATGGAGAAAAGACAGTTTCTTCAATAAAAGGTGTTGGAAAAATTGGATCTCTGCATGCAGAATTATGAAACAAGACCCCCACCTTATGCCTTATACAACAATCAACTCACAATGGTTCAAGGATCTAAATCTACAACCTGATACCATCAAATTACTAAAGGAAAACATTGGGGAAACTCTGCAAGATATTGGCATAGGCGGTGACTTCCTGGAAAAGACCCCAGAAGCACAGGCATTAAAAGCAAAGCTAGACAAATGGGATTATATGAAGCTAAAGAGCTTCTGCACTGCAAAGGAAACACTCATCAAAGTACAGAGGCAACCAACAGAATGGGAGAAAATATTTGCAATTTATACCTCTGATAAACGATTAATATCCAGGATATATAAGGAGCTCAAGGAACTCAACAATAGTGAGACAAACGATCCAGTTAAGAAATAGGCTAAGGTATTTTTCAAAGGATGAAATGCAAATGCCAACAAACACATGAAAACATGCTCAGAACAACTAATCAATGAAATGCAATTAAAACCACCAAGAGATTTTACTTCAATACAGTTAGACTGACTTTCATGAAAAAATCCAAAAATAACAAATTTTGGCAAGGATGTTGGGAAAAGGGTACCTTAGTACAGTGTTGGATGGATTATAATGTAGTACAACCTTTATGAAAGATAGTGTGAAGATTCCTCAGAAATCTGAAAATAGATCTACCATGTAATTCAGCTCTCCTACTCCTCAGTATTTACCCAAAGGAAATAAAATCAGATATGAAAGAGTTATCTGTACTCCCACGTTTATTACAGCTCAATTCACAATAGCTAAGATATGAAATCAATACAGATATCCATCAACTGATGACTAGATAAAGAAAATGTGGTATACATACACTATAACTACTCAGCCATAAAAAAGAATGAAATCCTATCTTTCACAACGCAATGGATGTAACTGGAAACCACTATGTAACTGGAAAACATCATACTTAGTGACATAAGCCAGTTTCAAAAGGACAAATACCATATGTTCTCCCTGACCTATATGATAACTAATAGAGCATCTAAAAAGCAATCTGTAGAACTGAAATTGACACTTTGAAAAGCAATGACTTGAACAGCACTTATCTTGACTGCTGAGGAATAGTTTTTTTTTACTTTTTTGTTTGTTTTTACTATTTGTTGAACTCTTTACTTAACAGAGTTAATCATATGTGCATAAAGTCAACTGAAATTGGATCTTAGTAAAAAATAGAATGGGAATAAGAGAGGAAGGAGGAATAGGAATGAGAGAGTGGGCACAGTAGGAAGAATCACCATGTTCTTAAAAATGTAATTATGAAGTGTATGAAGTTTGTAACTGTAAAACAGAATAGTTCTGCATTTAAAAAAAAAAAAGAAAGAAAGAAAGAAAAGAAAAAAAGAAATTCCTGGATCCTGGCTTTCGCCTGGCCTGGCCCGTTGTTTCAGGCCTTTGGAGAGTGAATGAGCAGATGGAGGATCAGTTTCTCTCCATCCCTGCCTCCCTCCCCACCACACAGTGTGTACATGCTTGTGTGTGTATGGGTGTCTTTCTCTGTCACTCTGCCTTTCAAATAAACAAATCTCCTTTTAAAAAGAAAGAGAAAGGGGCTGACACTGTGGTGCAGCAGTGTTTGAACACCAGTTGGAGTCTTGTTTACTTCACTTCCAATCTGGCTTCCTGCTAACGCACCTAACAAGGCAGCAGATAAAGGGCCAAGTATTTGGGCCCCTATCACCCATGTGGAAGACCAGGATGGAGTTCCTGACTCCCAGCTTCAGCCTGGCTCAGCCCTGGATGTAATAGACATTTGTGGAGTGAATTAGCAGATAGAAGATATCTCTTCTATCTCCCTCCCCATCCCTGTCTCTCCCTCTATTTCTTCATTTCCCTGCCTTTCAAAGAACTAAATAAATTTTTTTAAAAATTAATAAGAAAGGGATACCATTTTGCCATCACCTGCCATTCTGGCATCCCATATCATAGCACCAGTTCAAATTCCAGCTGCTCCTCTTCTGATCCAGCTCCCAGTTAATGTACTCAGGAAAGCAGAAAATGATTCAAGGACTTGGGCTCCTGCCACCCACATGGGAGAAGTGGATGGAGTTCCATGCTCCTTACTTTGGCCAGACCCATCCCTGGCCATTTTAAATCTTAAAAAAAAAAAAAATTAAAGCACAAAGATGAACACAACAATAGAAGAAAAGGACAAAGCATATTTAAAATAAACATAGAGAAAAAATTGACAGGACTAAGTCATTATTTATAAAAAAATTGAATATGAATGGAATAAAATCCTCCATCGAAAGGCATAGACTGGCTGAATTGATTTAAAAATAAAAACAACCAAAGATATGTTGCCTGTAAGTAACTGACTTCACCATCAAACATGCATACAGTCTTTTTTTTTTTTTTTTTTTTTGGACAGGCAGAGTTAGATAGTGAGAGAGAGAGAGAGAGAGAGAGAGAGAGCGAAAGGTCTTCCTTCTGTTGGTTCACCCCCCTAAATGGCCGCTACGGCCGGCGCTGCGCCGATCTGAAGCCAGGAGCCAGGTGCTTTCTCCTGGTCTCCCATGCAGGTGCAGGGCCCAAGGACTTGGGCCATCCTCCACTGCCTTCCTGGACCACAGCAGAGAGCTGGCCTGGAAGAGGAGCAACTGGGACAGAATCCGGCATCCCAACTGGGACTAAAACCCAGGGTGCCAGTGCCGCAGGTGGAGGATTAGCCTAGTGAGCTATGGTGTGGGCCCATGCATAGAGTTTTTTTTTTTAGCTTTTATTTAACAAATATAAATTTCCAAAGTACAGCTTATAGATTACAATGGCTCCTCCCCCCAATAACTTCCCTCCCACCCACAACCCTCCCCTTTCCCGCTCTCTCTCCCCTTCCATTCACATCAAGATTCATTTTCAATTCTCTTTATATACAGAAAATCAGTTTAGTATATATAAAGTAAAGATTTCAACCGTTTGCCCTCACATAGCAACACAAAGTGAAAAATACTGTTGGAGTACTAGTTATAGCATTAAAACACAGTGTACAGCACATTAATGACAGAGATCCTACATGATTTTTTTTTTAACAGGCAGAGTGGACAGTGAGAGAGAGACAGAGAGAAAGGTCTTCCTTTGCTGTTGGTTCACCCTCCAATGGCCGCCGCAGCCGGCGTGCTGCAACCGGCACACTGCGCTGATCCAAAGCCAGGAGCCAGGTGCTTCTCCTGGTCTCCCATGAGGGTGCAGGGCCCAAGCACTTGGGCCATCCTCCACTGCACTCCCGGGCCATAGCCCCGACCGGGACTAGAACCCAGTGTGCCAGCGCCGCAGGCAGAGGATTAGCCTATTGAGCCGCGGCGCCGGCTCAGTCTTAAAATGAAAGGACTGAGAAAGATTCTATGCCAACAGAAGCCAAAAGCAAGATGCTTTTGTACATTTAATACATTGACTTATATCAGAAAAATTTAGTCTTTGAGACAAAAGTAAAACATAAAAAGAGACCAAGAACTGGAGCTGGGCTGATCCAAAGCCAGGAGCCAGGAGCTTCTTCCAGGTCTCCCACGCAGGTACAGGAACCCGAGGACTGGGTCATCTTCCACTGCTTTTCCCAGGCTTTCAGCTGGGAGCTAGATCAGAAATAGAGCAGCCGGGACTCAAATATGGGATGCTGGCACGGAAGGCTGGGGCTTTAACCCCTGCGCCACAGTGCCAGCCCCTGAATACACTCTTAAAAGAGGAGTACAAATGGCCAAGAAATATATGGAAAACCACTCAATATCACTAGCCAAATGGGAAATGTAAATCAAAACCATAACAAGGTATCATCTCACTCTACTTAGAATGGTTATTACCAATATGACAAAAAATAACAAATGCTGGCAAAGATGTAGGAAGCCTTATATACTGTTAATGAGAATGCAAATTAGTACAGCCACTATGTAGTTTAAAGAAAAAAAACTAAAAATAAATTTACCCTATGACTCAGCTATCCTATCCCACTTCCATGCATATATAGCTGAGGAAATGAAAGGTACCTGGTACTCGTTTGTTAATTGCAATCCTATTCACAATAATTAAATTATGGAATCAACCTAGGTGTCCAACAATAGATGAATGGGTAATGAAAATGTGATAACACACACACATACACACATTCAGTCATAAATAATAAAATCCTATCATTTGCAGAAAAGTAGATGGAACTGTAGAGCTTTATGTTAAGTAAAATAAGTCAGACACACAAAGACAAATATCACAGGTTCTCTCTTACATGGGAATTTTAAAAAAAATAGTTGATCTGAACTTAGGATAATTATTACTAGAGGTTGAGAAGGTTGAAACGAGGGATAACAGAGGGATATTGGGCAACAGATAAAACACATTTAGAAATAATAAGTTTAAGTGTTTTACAGCATAATGGAGTGACTATAGCTCATGAAGAACCGGAGGAGAGGAGTAGGTAGTCTTCAAACATAAGGAAAATGGAAGTGCCACTTAACTAGTTTTGTTTTTTGCTTCGTTCTCTTCAATATGTATTTATTTGACAGAGAATGTTCCCATCTGCTACTTCACTAACCAAAAGCTCACAACAGCACATCTCCTACTTGAGTGGCAGGAATGCAACTATTACAGACAACATTGCTGCCTCCCACAGTCCACATTAGCAAGAAGCAGGAGGCAAGAGTTAGAGCCTGGAATCAAACCCAAGCATTAGGATGTAGGGCATGGGCATCCTAATCAGTAGCTTATCCCTTAACCACTAGGCCAAATACCTACCTCTACCCACTTGATTTGACGACTTTACCCTTGGTAAAGTGTTTGATGTTAGTTTCATGCCCCTGAAAGGCTCATGCATTAGGTATTTGGTACACACAGACTTACGTTAATGGCACTAAGAGGGTGGAAACATTATTCAACTATGGTGTTTAGAGGTGGGATCTTTGAGAAGTTATTAGATTTGATTTAAGTAGAAGGGTGGAGCCTATTATCAGATCATGGTAGCTTTTTAAGGAGAGACATAGACAAACTCTTTCTTGTCATGTGATGCTCTGTATGACCTCAGGACTCTGCCATCAAGAACATCATCACTGGAGCCAACGTTATGTTGTAGAAGGTTAAGCCACTGCCTGCAAAGCAGGCATCTATATAGGCACCGGTTTGTGTCCTGGATGCTTTACTTCCAATCCAGCTCCCTGCTAATGTTCCTGGGAAAGCAACAGAAGATGCCCCAAGTGTTTGGACCCCTGTACCCATGTGGGAGACCCAGAAGAAGCTCCAGGATCATGGCTTCAGCATAGTACAGCCCTGGCCATTGCAGCTATTTGGAGAATGAACCAGTGGATGGAAGATATTTCTCTTTCTCTCTCTCTCTCTCTCTCTCTCTCTTCCTCCCCCAACCCCTATAATTCTGCCTCTCTCTCTGTAACTGTGCCTTTCAAAGAAATAGAAAATTTCTAAAATAAAAAAAAAGAATGACATCACCAAATGCTAAACAAATGCAGTCAACCAATCTTGGATTGGAAACCTTCAAAACCATAATGCAAAATAAACTTTTCCTTCATAAATATCCTTTCTCGTAGTAACAAGAAGGTTTCAAAACACTGTATTATACACTAAAAAAAGTACAATGTTAAAATTTTTTAATAAAATGATTTTTTTAAAAAAGACAAACTACCCAATTTAAAAATGGGCAAAGAATGTGGATAGATATTTTTCCAATGAAGGTGTTCAAATGACAAGAGGCATGTGAAAAGGTATTCAATGGCATTAGTTATTAGGAAAGGAAAATCAAAACCACAAAGATATCATTGCATACCCTCTAGGATGGGAAAGGAGGAAGAGTGAAAATAAAAGAGGAAGAGAGGGAAAAAAATCAAAAGTGTTGGCAAGGATGTAAACAAGTTGAACATTTAAACATTACTGACAGAAATGTAAAATGGTACACGATACAGCAATTCCAATCCTGACTAATAACCAAATGAAAGAAAAACAAATGTTCAAACAAATTCTTATATGTAAATTTTCACAGTAGCACCATGTGTAATAGCCAAAGGGTGAAAACAATCCAATGTCCCTCAACAGATGCATATATAAGTTAACATGATACATTTATACAATCGAATCATTGACTAATTCATATTATAACATGCTTTAACAATGAAAATGCTCAGTAAAAGGGGCCAGACACTACTACTTATTCAATAAGTCTACTTTTTTCCCAGAGGTCAATAAAGATTTATTTCTATCTCAAACTTTACACCCGGGGCCAGCATCATGGTGTAGCAGCACCTCCAGTGCTGGCATCCCATATGGGCGCTGGTTCAAGTCCCGGCTGCTCTACTTCCAATCCAGCTCTCTGCTATGGCCTGGGAAAGCAGTAGAAGATGGCCCAAGTCTTTGGGCCCCTTCACCCAAATGGAAGACCTGGAAGAAACTTCTGGCTCCTGGCTGTGGATCGGCGCAGCTCTGGCTGTTACGGCCAATTGGGGAGTGAACCAGTGGATGGAAGACCTCTCTCTCTCTGTCTGCCTCTCCTCCCTTCTCTGTGTAACTCTGACTTTCAAATAAATAAATAAATCTTTAAAAAAAAAACTTTACATCCAATATTGGCTGCTGGAAGAGGCAGCTTTTTAAAATATATATTCATTCATATATATATGAAGAATATACATGTGAATATATATGAATACATATTGAATATACAATGAATATATATATGAGTATATATATATGTGTGTGTGTGTGTGTATATATATATATTCACTTGAAAAGCAGAGTTACATCGCTTCTCGGCCTTTTGGCTAAGATCAAGTGTGAAAAGCAGAGTTACAGAGGGAGGGAGAGAGAGATCCTCCATCTGCTGGCTCACTCCCCAAATGGCTGCAACAGCTGGAACTGGGTCAGTACAAAGCCAGGAGCATGGCGCCATGGCGCTTCTTCTGGGTCTCCCACAGTGGTGGCAAAGACCCAAATACTTGGGTCTTCTTCCGCTGCTTTCCCAGGCACACTAGCAGGAAACTAGATCAGAATAGAGCAGCCAGATTCAAATGGGCACCCATATAGGATGCTGATGCCACAGGCAGCGGCTTTATCCTCTATGCCACAGCTACATTCCCCCAAGAGAGGGAGCTTTGATTCAAAAAATTCAGCACCATCTTGGTGATACACCATGTTTGTGAAGTTCATGTCCCCACTGGAGGAGAAGAAGAGCATTTACATCTTTTCTTTCATGCTTTGAGCTAAAAATGATACCACTGATCAGGAGTAATCTTATGTCCTTTACTAAAAGCAATGGTAATGAGAAACACAGTCTTCTGAAAACCCAGAATGAGATAACTGAATGACCTTTATAGCAGTCTTTTCCTTAATTAATATTTCTTCTCTGGTTCTCTCATTTAGTGAACTCTCTCACCTTCTCACCTAGAGAAAGAATCTCAAATCCCACTAACCCCAATATCAGGCTTCTTTTCCTTATTCAGGTTATGTATGGTCCTTTTGATTCTATGCTAAGTGATAGAGAACAGTTTCCATTATTAAATTGGATAGTCACCAAGGATAACTCTAGCCCATTGAATGATACTGTTATTGCTGCATTTGCGCTGGACTTGTGTGGCACTCTTTGTATCCGATAACATGAAAGAGGAGTAGTTCACTGGAATCATTTTCCAACTACAGAGGCATCCCATCACCCTACTTACAGCGCCTGCAATGAGGACAGTTATAGAGCAGCAGTGGCTGATCCATCTGGGGCCTTTCTCAGCAGCAGAGCCATGATGCCTAGTGTTGCAAGTTGAATGAGTCTATTTTTTAGAAACAATCAGAACAAGAACATCTATATAGAGACAGAAAATATATAAGTGGTTGCCAGGAGCTGTGAGATGAAGGAAATTGTAAAATAGGAAGTGAGTACCTAGTGCGAGAAAGGTTTATTTTGGGGTATGAAAAAGTCCTATAACTAGACAGCCATAATGGTTGCACAACAATGTGATTGGACTGAATGCCAAAATTCATGCTAAAATGGTAAGTTTTATCTTTTGTGTATTTTGCCACAACAACAACAAAAGCATATGACTGCATTTCCAAAAAATATATATATCTGGTAAAAAAGCATTAACAATAAAAGATAAAAATTATAGACTTTACTAAGATCAAATTTCTCTGCTCATCAAAGGATATCCCATAATAAAATATAACAGTTAAGTTACAGAATGGGAGAAAAATATTTATAATACACATGCAACAGATTCATATCCTTATTATATAAGTATACCTGTAAATCAATAACAAAGATCAAACACTCAAATTTTGGAGGAGTGGGGGGACTGCTGTTATAGCACAGTTGGTCAAACCATCAGTTACAACATTGACATCCTTTATCAAAATACTATTTCAAGTCATGGCTGCTCCACTTACAATCCAGCATCCTGCTAATGCACCTGAGAAGGCAAGGGAAGATGACCTAAGTGCTTGGGCCCCTACCACCCATATGGGAAACCAGTCTAGAGTTCCTGGGTGCTGGCTTCAGCCAGCCTCTCTCTCTCTCTCTCGCTCTCGCTCTCGCTCTCTCTCTTTCTCTCTCCCCCTCCCTCCTTCTCCCCTTCTCTCTCTCTCTCTCCCTCTCCCGCTCCCTCTCTTTCTCCTTCTCCCTCTCTAACCTATTCCTCTCCCTCTCCCCCTCCCTCTCTCTGACACTCAGCCTTTAAAATAAACAAATATTTCTTTAAAAACTCATATTTGAAAAATGAATAAGAGTTCCACTTCAGGTAAAATGAGAGAGGAATAGGAATATTTCTTCCATGGAGTACAACTAAGAATTTTAGATGGAACATACACAGAAACTATCATAAGGCTCTGACGAATATTTGTTAAGAATAACATTGGAGGGGCCAGCGCCATGGTTCACTTGGGTAATCCTCCGCCCGCGGCGCCTGCATCCCATATGGGTGCTGGGTTCTAGTCCCAGTTGCTCCTCTTCCAGTCCAGCTTTCTGCTGTGGCCGGGGAGAGCAGTGAAGGATGGCCCAAGTGCTTGGGCCCCTGCACCCGCATGGGAGACCAGGAAGAAGCACCTGGCTCCTGGCTTCAGATCGGCACAGCGCCGGCCATAGTGGCCATTTGGGGAGTGAACCAATGGAAGGAAACCTTTCTCTCTGTCTTTCTCTCTCACTGTCTATAACTCTACCTGCCAAATAAATTTAAAAAAAAAAAAAAAAAAGAATAACATTGGAGGGCCAGTGCTGTGGCATAGCGGGTAGAGCCGCCGCCTGCAATGCTGGCATCCCATATGGGTGCCAGTTGTCTCGGCTGCCCCACTTCCAATCCAGCTCTCTGCTATGGCTTGGGAAAACAGCAGAAGATGGCCCAAGTGCTTGCTCCCCTGTACCCACATGGGAGACCTGGAAGAAACTCCTGGCTCCTGGCTTCAGATCGGCACAGCTTCGGCCATTGTGGCCAATTGGGGAGTGAAACAGCAGATAGAAGACCTCTCTCTCTCTCTCTCTCTCTCTCTCTCTCTCTCTCTCTGCCTCTCCTTCTCTCTCTGTGTAACTCTTTCACATAAATAAATAAATCTTAAAAAAAAAAAAAAAGAAAGAAAGAATAACAATGAAGGGGCTGGCGCTGTGGTCTAACAGGTAAAGCTGCCGCCTGCAGCTCAGGTATCCCTTATGAGTACTGGTTCAAGTCCCTGCTGCTCCACTTTCCGATCCAGCTCTCTGGTAAAGAGCCTGGGAAAGCAGCAGAGCATGGCCCAAGTATTTGGGTTCTTGCATCCACTTGGCAGACCCAGAAGAAGTTCCTGGCTTCAGATCGGCCCAGTTCCAACTGTCGCGGCCATTTGGTGAGTGAAACCTCTCTCTCTCTCTCTCTCTCTCTCTCTCTGCCTTTCAAATAAATAAATAACCAGAGACTTACAACTCAATCACAATAAACAGGACAATCCAAAAAAAATTTGACATACAAAGGAACAAGACAATCTCAACAACTCATATAAACAATCAAAAGAAGCTAAGTGCAAGATGATAGAGAGATTAGAACCACCAGGAAAAAAAGAAAACTTTACAGCAGCTATTACAACTATCCTCTGAAAAGAGAGGATGCACTCTTTTCAAAGAAATGGAAATAGGGAAAGCCTCAGTGGAGAAAAAAAATGATTAGAGAAAACCAAATGGAAATTTTAAAACTAAAAAGGAAGATAACTACTGATGTGCTAAATGGGGGAAGAATAGGATAGAAATAAAAAATAACCACTAGTGAAAATGGAGATAAAAGATAACCACTAATTCACTAAATGGACTAAAGATTAAGATAGAGATTTTAAAAACAGAGTCAGTGAATCTGAGGATGAACCAATAGAACTTATACAACCTGAATACACAGAAAACATTTTTAAAAATTTAAATGAATAAAGACTTACAGACCTCTGAGAAAATATAAAATTTCTAATATTCATGCCATTTAAGTCCTAGAAGAGAAAAATGAACATGTGCAGAAAAAAAAAAAAAAGTTTAATGGCTGACAGCTTTCCAAGTTTGATCAAAGACATTACCTTACAGATTCAAAGAACTCACTAAACCTGAAACAGGATAAACTCAAAGAAATCCCTATCAAGACACATCATACCATATTTATTAAAACAGCTTTTGGAGCTGAAAATAGACATACCATATGACCCAACCATCCAGTTCATTTCAAATGAAATGAAATCAGTATATAGGAGTTATGTGTAGCCCCATGTTTACTGCAGTTCAATTTACAATAGCTAAGATACCGAACCACCCAGATGTCCATCAACTGATGACTGGATAAATGAATTATGGTATATACATAGCACAGAATACTACTCAGGTGTAAAAAAGAATGAAATCCTGTCTTTTACAACAAAATGGATACAACTAGAAATCATTATACTTAGTGAAATAATCCAGTCCCAAAAAAACAAATACCATATGTTCTTCCTGATCTGTAGTTACTAAGAGAGTACCTAGGAGAGGCGGAGCCAAAATGGCGGATAGTGAGGACGTGTGCCTTAGTTTGGGAAAATAAACTTTCATAAAAGTGGAATTACTGTAGCCTCAGGAAAAGACTCAAGAAAAAAAACTGCAGAGGAAACGCTTCCAGATCTTGTGGATGAGACACAGAGGACTTACAGGGAACCCACCGCGTGGAAAACCAACCGAGACGAGCCGAGCGGCAGCGGCGGGAGAGGAGCCAGAGCCACAGAATCTCGCCAGCGCGGGAACGGAGGACGGTAAGACAAAGACCTGAGAAGTCCGAGACATTGGGGGGAGGGGGAACAGAGGCCTCTCCCTTCACTCACCAAGCAAAACAAAGAGCACCGCGATTTTACATATGTAAAGCTCAGCCAAACTCAGTATCTTTAGCGAAACTGGAGAACACATTGAGGGCTGCATAAACTCTGTGTATGGTCCCAGGGGTAGATCAAACGAATACTCACAGAGGCTAGATTTCAACTACCCTCAACTCCACTCCCAACTGAGTCAAAAAAAAAAAAAAAAAGAGAGAGAGAGAGAGAGAGAGAGAGAGTCCCAGCAAGGAGCAAGTAATCTGGGAGAGTCGCTCTTTACACAGCCTTAAACCTCAAGGAACAAGCATAGCTCTCTGGCCACACCCATCACAGCCCCCAAGGCTCCAACAAAACAGACAGCTCACTTAGAGGCATAGTATAACTAGAGAAAAAAAACAAAAACAAAAACACCACAAATTATCTCTAACATGCCAAGCAAAAAACATAGAAGCGGAGGTACCAAGAACAAGGAAGGCACTATGACGCCCCCAAGTGAACAAGACACGCCAATGCAAGATTATGAAGATGAAGAGATAGAGCAAATGCAAGAAGCAGATTTCAAAAAATTCATAAGAACATTAAGAAGTTCTCAAAAACAAATTCTTGAACTACAGAAATCCTTAATGGACAAATAGAAAATCTCTCCCGTGAAAATGAAATATTAAGGAGGAATCAAAATGAAATGAAAAAACTAGTGGAACAGGAAACTGCGATACTGACAAAAAACCTCAATGAAATGAAGAACTCAATAGATCAAATGACAAACACATTAGACAGCCTTAAAAACAGAATGGGTGAAGCAGAAGAGAGAATATCGGAATTAGAAGACAGAGAACAGGAAAGGAAACAGTCAAATCAAAGAAAAGAAGAAGAAATCAGAAATCTAAAAAATACTGTCAGGAATCTACAGGATACTATTAAAAAACCCAACATTCGGGTTCTAGGAGTTCCTGAAAGCATGGAAAGGGAGAAAGGATTAGAAGGCCTTTTTAGTGAGATACTAGCAGAACATTTCCCAAGTTTGGAGAAGGACAGAGACATCCTAGTACAGGAAGCTCAGAGAACCCCTAATAAACATGATCAAAAGAGATCCTCACCACGACATGTTGTAATCAAACTCACCACAGTGAAACACAAAGAAAAGATCCTAAAATGTGCAAGAGAGAAACGCCAGATTACTCTCAGAGGATCTCCAATTAGACTTACAGCTGATTTCTCATCAGAAACCCCCCAGGAGAGAATGGCGAGATATAGCCCAGGTACTAAGAGAGAAAAACTGCCAGCCCAGAATATTATATCCTGCAAAGCTCTCATTTGTGAATGAAGGTGAAATTAAGACCTTTCACAGCAAACAGAAATTGAAATAATTTGTCGCCACTCGTCCAGCCCTGCAAAAGATGCTTAAAGATGTGTTACATACAGAAACACAGAAACACGGTAACCAATATGAAAGAAGGTAAAGGAAGGAAACCTCACAGCAAAAGATCACAGGAATCTCAAACCAGATATTAGAAAATATCTTTGGCAAATGGCAGGGCAAAGTTACTCCTTCTCCATAGTCACATTGAATGTTAATGGCTTGAACTGTCCAGTTAAAAGACACCGATTGGCTGATTGGGTTAAGGAACAAAACCCATCCTTTTGCTGCTTACAAGAAACCCATCTATCCAACAATGATCCATACAAGCTGAGAGTGAAAGGCTGGAAAAAGATATACCACGCCAACAGAAATGAAAAGAGAGCGTGTGTAGCCATCTTAATATCGGACAACATAAACTTTACCACAAAAACTGTTAGGAGAGACAAAGAGGGGCACTATATAATGATTAAGGGATCCATTCAACAGGAAGATATAACGATTATCAACGTATATGCACCTAATTACAGGGTACCAGCTTATTTAAAAGACTTGTTAAGGGACTTAAAGGGAGACTTAGACCCCAATACAATAGTACTGGGGGACTTCAATACTCCACTCTCAGAGATAGACAGATCAACAGGACAGAAGATCAACAAGGAGACAGTAGATTTAAATGACACTATAGCCCAAATGGATCTAACAGACATCTACAGAACATTTCATCCTACATCTAAGGACTTTACATTCTTCTCAGCAGTACATGGAACCCTCTCTAGGATTGACCACATACTAGGCCATAAAGCAAGTCTCAGCAAATTCAAAAGAATTAGAATCATACCATGCAGCTTCTCAGACCACAAAGGAATGAAATTGGAAATTGGCAACTCAGGATTCCCTAGAGCATGTGCAAACACATGGAGATTGAACAACATGCTCCTGAATGAACAACGGGTCATAGAAGAAATTAAAAGAGAAATCAAAAATTTTCTGGAAGTAAATGAGGATAACAGCACAACATACCAAAACCTATGGGATACAACAAAAGCAGTGTTAAGAGGAAAGTTTATATCAATAGGTGCCTACATCAAGAAATTGGAAAGGCACCAAATAGATGAGCTTTCAAGTCATCTCAAGGATCTAGAAAATCTGCAGCAAACCAAACCCAAACCCAGTAGGAGAAGAGAAATAATTAAAATCAGAGAAGAAATCAACAGGATTGAATCCAAAAAAACATTACAAAAAATCAGCCAAACGAGGAGCTGGTTTTTTGAAAAAATAAACAAAATTGACACCCCATTGGCCCAACTAACTAAAAAAAGAAAAGACCCAAATCAATAGGATCAGAGAAGAAATGGGAAACGTAACAACAGACGCCACAGAAATAAAAAGAATCATCAGAAATTACTACAAGGACTTGTATGCCAGCAAACAGGGAAATCTATCAGAAATGGACAGATTCTTGGACACATACAACCTTCCTAAATTGAGCCAGGAAGACATAGAAAACCTAAACAGACCAATAACTGACACAGAAATTGAAACAGTAATAAAGGCCCTCCCAACAAAGAAAAGCCCAGGGCCAGATGGATTCACTGCTGAGTTCTACCAGACATTTAGAGAAGAACTAACTCCAATTCTTCTCAAACTATTCAGAGCAATCGAAAAAGAGGGAATCCTCCCAAATTCTTTCTATGAAGCCACCATCACCTTAATTCCTAAGCCAGAAAGAGACGCAACATTGAAAGAGAATTACAGACCAATATCCCTGATGAACATAGATGCAAAAATCCTCAATAAAATTCTGGCCAATAGAATGCAACAACACATCAGAAAGATCATCCACCCAGACCAAGTGGGATTCATCCCCGGTATGCAGGGATGGTTCAACATTCGCAAAACAATCAACGTAATACACTACATTAACAGACTGCAGAAGAAAAACCATATGATTCTCTCAATAGACGCAGAGAAAGCATTTGATAAAATACAACACCCTTTCATGATGAAAACTCTAAGCAAACTGGGTATGGAAGGAACATTCCTTAATACAATCAAAGCAATATATGAAAAACCCACGGCCAACATCCTATTGAATGGGGAAAAGTTGGAAGCATTTCCACTGAAATCTGGTACCAGACAGGGATGCCCTCTCTCACCACTGCTAGTCAATATAGTTCTGGAAGTTTTGGCCAGAGCTATTAGGCAAGAAAAAGAAATTAAAGGGATACAAATCGGGAAGGACGAACTCAAACTATCCCTCTTTGCAGATGATATGATTCTTTATTTAGGGGACCCAAAGAACTCTACTAAGAGACTGCTGGAACTCATCGAAGAGTTTGGCAAAGTAGCAGGATATAAAATCAATCCACAAAAATCAACAGCCTTTGTATACACAGACAATGCCACGGCTGAGGAAGAACTTCTAAAACCAATCCCATTCACAATAGCTACAAAAACAATCAAATACCTTGGAATAAACTTAACCAAAGACGTTAAAGATCTCTACGATGAAAACTACAAAACCGTACAGAAAGAAATAGAAGAGGATACCAAAAAATGGAGAAATCTTCCATGCTCATGGATTGGAAGAATCAATATCATCAAAATGTCTATCCTCCCAAAAGCAATTTATACATTCAATGCAATACCCATCAAGATACCAAAGACCTTCTTCTCAGATCTGGAAAAAATGATGCTGAAATTCATATGGAGACACAGAAGACCTCGAATAGCCAAAGCAATCCTGTACAACAAAAATAAAGCCGGAGGCATCACAATACCTGATTTTAGGACATACTACAGGGCAGTTGTTATCAAAACAGCATGGTACTGGTACAGAAACAGATGGATAGACCAATGGAACAGAATAGAAACGCCAGAAATCAATCCAAACATCTACAGCCAACTTATATTTGACCAAAGATCCAAATCTAATCCCTGGAATAAGGACAGTCTATTCAATAAATGGTGCTGGAAAAATTGGATTTCCACATGCAGAAGCTTGAAGCAAGACCCATACCTATCACCTTACACAAAAATTCACTCAACATGGATTAAAGACTTAAATCTACGACCCGAAACCATCAAATTATTAGAGAGCATTGGAGAAACCCTGCAAGATATAGGCACAGGCAAAGACTTCCTGGAAAATACTCCAACAGCACAGGCAGTCAAAACCAAAATTAACATTTGGGATTGCATCAAATTGAGAAGTTTCTGTACTTCAAAAGAAACAGTCAGGAAAGTGAAGAGGCAACCAACAGAATGGGAAAAAATATTCGCAAACTATACTACAGATAAAGGATTGATAACCAGAATCTACAAAGAAATCAAGAAAATCCACAACAACAAAACAAACAACCCACTTAAGAGATGGGCCAAGGACCTCAATAGACATTTTTTGAAAGAGGAAATCCAAATGGCCAACAGACACATGAAAAAATGTTCAAGATCACTAGCAATCAGAGAAATGCAAATCAAAACCACAATGAGGTTCCATCTAACCCCGGTGAGAATAGCTCACATTCAGAAATCTACCAACAATAGATGCTAGAGAGGATGTGGGGA
Source organism: Lepus europaeus (assembly GCF_033115175.1). NCBI lineage: Eukaryota > Metazoa > Chordata > Mammalia > Lagomorpha > Leporidae > Lepus > Lepus europaeus. The sequence continues at coordinate 56,187,563 of NC_084828.1, forward strand.
AAAAGGGACACTAACCCACTGTTGGTGGGAATGCAAACTGGTTAAGCCACTATGGAAGTCAGTCTGGAGATTCCTCAGAAACCTGAACATAACCCTACCATACAACCCAGCCATCCCACTCCTTGGAATTTACCCAAAGGAATTTAATTTGGCAAATAAAAAAGCCATCTGCACATTAATGTTTATTGCAGCTCAATTCACAATAGCTAAGACCTGGAACCAACCCAAATGCCCATCAACAGTAGACTGGATAAAGAAATTATGGGACATGTACTCCATAGAATACTATACAGCAGTAAGAAACAATGAAACCCAGTCATTTGCAACAAGATGGAGCAATCTGGAAAACATCATGCTGAGTGAATTAAGCCAGTCCCAAAGAGAAAAATATCATTTGTTTTCCCTGATCGATGACAACTGAGCGCCAAAGAGGAAACCTGTTAAGTGAAATGGACACTATAAGCAACAATGAACTGATCAGCTCCTGTCCTGACTTTAGATGTACAATGTAATACTTTATCCTTTTTAGTATTTGTTGTTGTTGTTGTTGTTCTAGTACTAGTGGTTGAACTCAGTAATTAACACACAATTATTCTCAGGTGTTTAAATTTTAACTGAAAAGTGATCCCTGTTAAATCTAAGAGTGGAAAAAGAGAGGGAGGAGATGAACAATTTGGAACATGCTCAATCGGACTGGCCGCAAATGGTGGAGTTAGAAATGTGCAGGGGATTCCAACACAATTCCATCAAGATGGCATGTACCAATGCCATCGCACTAGTCCAAGTGATCAATTTCAGCTCACAATTGATAGCTCTGATAGGTCTAAGAGTCAAAGAGATCACACAAACAAGACAAGTATCTGCTAATACTAACTGATAGAATCAAAAAGGGAGAGAAAGATCCAACATGGGAAGTGGGATACACAGCAGACTCATAGGATGGCAGATGTCCTAAACAACACTCCGGCCTCAGAATCAGCCCTCAAGGCATTCAGATCTGGCTGAAGAGCCCATGAGAGTATAGCAGGCATGGAAAGCCAAGATATCATGGAAAAAAAAAAAAAAAAGACCTAAATGAATGATCTCTGTGAGGGAGATCCCAGTGGAAAGAACGGGGCCATCAAAGAAGGAGGTACCCTTCTCCGAAGGGAGGAGAGAACCTCCACTTTGACTATGACCCTATCGGAATAAGACCAAAGTCAGCGAACTCTAAAGGCTTCCATAGCCCTGGCAACTCATGACTAGAGCCTAGGGAGATTACTGACGCCATGAACAGGAGTGTCAAATTGTTAAGTCAGCAACAGGAGTCACTGTGTACTTACACCCCATGCGGGATCTGTCCCTAATGTGTCGTCTAAAGCCAAGTGATGCTATGACTGGTACTGAAACAGTATTTTTATACTTTGCGTTTCTGTGTGGGTGCAGACTGATGAGGTCTTTGCTAATTATATACTGAAGTGATCTTCTGTATATAAAGAGAATTGGAAATGAAAAAAAAAAAAACAACCTGGTGTTAAAATGGAAATGGCATAGAAAATTAATTATTTTGAAAAAAAAAATTATGTAGGATCTCTGTCTTTAATGTGCTGTACATTGCTATTTAATGCTATAATTAGTAATCCAATGGTAGTTTTTTCACTTGATGTTGCTATATGGGCAAAATATTGAAATCTTTACCTAATATATACTAAACTGATCTTCTGTATACAAAGAGAATTGAAAATGAATCTTTACATGAATGGAAGGGGAAAGGGAGCGGGAGGGGGGAGGGTTGCGGGCGGGAGGGAAGTTATGGGAGGGGGGAAGCCATTGTAACCCATAAGCTATACTTTGGAAATTTATATTCATTAAATAAAAGTTTAATAAAAAAAAAAGAAAGGGAATAAAATTCAAATTATCATTAAAAAAAAAAAAAGAGAGAGTACCTAAAAGCTATCTATAGGAGTGAAATTGACACTCTGAGATACAATGATTTTGAACAGTCTTTGTCTCAACTGTTGAGTAACAGTGTTTTTTTTGTTCTTCATGGCATTTGTTGAACTCTTTATTTAGTATAGGGTTAATCTTATGAGTATAAAGTTAACTGAAAATAAATCTTTGTAAAAAATAAGAATAGGAATAGGCGAGGGAGGAGAAGGAATGGTGGTAGCATGGATGGGAGGGAGAGTAGGGTAGAAAGTATCACTATGTTCCTGAATCTGTATATATGAAATACATGAGATTTGTAGACCTTAAATAAAACTTAAATAAAATTTGTCACATCAAAAACTAAGAAAGAAAAGGAGAATGAGGGAAGGTGGGAGAGAAGAGGAGAAGAGAAAGAGTGAATATCATTATATCCTAAGAATTGTATCTACGAACTATATTGAACTATATTAAAAACTATTTTAACTTCTTTTAAAAACCATGTACAATCAGTAATTTGGTTGTCTTCATTTGTAGGAAAATTAATAAAAGCTACTCTCTTTTAAGAAAAAAGTGGAAAGAGTGTTAAAAGATAATCTCTCTACCTTAGGTTCACTTGAAATCATTTTACAAGCTGACTTCTGTCTCAAGTAATCTCTTATTAATTCTGAGAATTGTCACATCTCACCCTCCCCTATAAAGAAGGGTATATAAGCTTCAACTATCTAGCCCTCTTTTGAGTTTCAAAGTTTGTGTAAGACTCCCAAACTGTGATTTTTCTCTAGGCAGATTAATAATCTATGATTAATCTCTCCTAAAAAAAAATGGGCTAATGACTTTAACAGATTATCTCATCAAATAAGATATACAGATGGCAAATAGATGCTTCACATCATATGGCAGATATACTAAGGCAAAAATGCTTCACTTCATATATTATTAGAGAACTAAAAATTAAAACAATGAGATACCACCACATACCCACAAGAATGGGCAAAATCCAAAACACTAACACTACCAAATGCTACCAAAAATATAGAACAGCAGAAATTCTCATTCACTGCTGGTTGAAATGCAAAATGCTACAATATTGGAAGAGTTTGACAGCTTCTCACAAAACTAAATATACTGTTACAATATGATCTGACAATCACATTCCTTGGTATTTACTCAAAGGACTTGAAAATTTATATATGCACACTGCCAACACCTTTATGTTGGGCTTACAGATTTCAGAACTGTGAAAAAATAATTTTGCTGTTTAAGCCACCGTTGTGTAGTGTTTTGATATGACAGCCCTAGCAGACTAATATAGCCAAAAGTGTATAAATTGGGAAATCTGAGAAAATTTCTGTTTTTAAACAATTGACTATGAGCTGTTTCAGATATGACAAACTAATAAAGTCCTATGTTACTTAAAAAAAAAAATTGCCTTATCAACCAGAGCCCTATAATAATGCTTACCAGTGATAAAATTAAAGTCCCGATTTATAATCAGAATATCTACTGATACACAACTAGATCACCTTTGAAGAGATACGCTCTCAAATTTAAAGACAGGGGGTGGTGCTGTGGTGCAGTAGGTTAAGTCTATGGCACCAGCATCCCATTATGAGTGCTGGTTCAAGTCCCAGCTGTTCTACTTCCAATGTAGCTTCCTGCTGATGGCCTGGGAAATCAGTGGAAGATGGCCCAAGTGCTTGGATCCCTGCACCCATGTGGGAGACCTGGAAGAAGCTGCTGGCTCCTGGCTTCAGATCAGTCCAGCTCCCGCCACTGTGGACATTTGGGGAGTGAACCAGCAGATGGAAGATCTATCTCCCAACCTTTCCCTCTGTCTGTAACTCTGCCTCTCAAACAAGTAAACCTTTAAAAAAAAAAAATAAAAACAAATAAAAGCAAATGAACAAATGATTCTACAAAACTTAAAATTTTATTGTTAATAAAACAGAACTTATTTTACAATGAGATTTGAATTTGGAAGAAATCAAAAGAAGTCCTAACCTCAAAAGCATCACTCCAACATATTTCAGAGATAAACTAATTTAAAATCTGCAATTAAATCACGCAGGAAATAAAAAAGGACATCCAGGAAAACAGAAATTCAACTTGATTAAAATATTTTAAACACACCAAATAAAATTATATGCTTAAAAGAAGTTAATTTTATTTACCCCCTGCAAAGGGAGATCCCAGCATTCTGTGCTTCTGAATTTGGACAGTGGTGATTGAGCATGAACATCTTCTGGTTTTACATTTAACATCTTTCTTATCTGAAACTAGGATGAAATAACAATCAGCTTAATTAAAAAATACATGCAAGAGCTGAATCAGCTAGCAGAACCCTTATATTACCTTGCATTAATATTCTGCTAACAGTTTCAGAGTTTTAAATTCAGTGCTCAGTGCACAAGCAATAAAATACAATTTTATTTTAAAAATTCATTGAGTGGGCTGGCGCCGTGGCTCAACAGGCTAATCCTCTGCCCTGCGGTGCTGGCACACCGGGTTCTAGTCCCGGTTGGGGCGCCGGATTCTGTCCCGGTTGCCCCTCTTCCAGGCCAGCTCTCTACTATGGCCCAGGAGTGCAGTGGAGGATGGCGCAAGTGCTTGGGCCCTGCACCCGCATAGGAGACCAGGAGAAGCACCTGGCTCCTGGCTTCGGATCAGCGCGGTGCGCCGGCCGCGGCGGCCATTGGAGGGTGAACCAACAGCAAAGGAAGACCTTTCTCTCTGTCTCTCTCTCTCTCACTGTCCACTCTGCCTGTCAAAAATTAAAAAAATAAAATAAAATAAAAACTCATTGAGTATAAAGGTGGACAAGCGAATTGCAGCTTCCTAACTATAGATGGCCCCTAACTTAGGATGATTCAAAATAATTTTTGACTTTATGGTGATGCAAAAGCAGCACACATTTAATGGAATTTTGAATTTTGGATTTTTATCTTTTACTGGAATAGTAATATGTGGTACAATACTTCCTTGTAAGGTTGGGCAGCAGTAAGCTGTGGCTTTATCAGCCACATCATCAAAAGGGTAAGCAACCAATAATGAACTCTACCATGTACTGTATTCAACAGGTTACTTGAGATATTCCCAACTTTACTTACAAATGGTCTTTGTGTTAGATGATTTTTGCCCAATGTGAGGTAAAGTAAGTGTTCTGAGCACGTTAAACATAGGCTTCACTAAGCTTTGATTTTCTGTATGTTAAGCGTATTAAATGCAATTTTTACTTACAATATTTTCAATTTGCAGTACATTTATTAGAATTTAACATCAGCAAAAGGCAAAGAGCATTCGTATTCTTTTACCTTCAGTCTCTTCCCCTTCTGATCCTTTAAATGCAAGCTCCACAGTTCTTTGATACATAAATCTAATTATGGTTATAATACTAAAAATGTAACAATGGCATCCATTATTTATAGACAAAGCTCTTCACAATTGGTGCTCTTTCACATCACCCCATTTCAAAATTCTAAACCCAATCATGTTAAGTTACTCAATCTTTTTAAAACATGTCATATTATTTTATATCCCTAGATCTCTGTGTATCTTGCTTCCTCAACCTAAAATGCCCTATTTTTTAGTGTGAAGTACTAAATTTTCTTCTCAAAATTATTCTCTTGGCCGGCGCCGTGGCTTAACAGGCTAATCCTCCGCCTTGCGGCGCCGGCACACCAGGTTCTAGTCCCGGTTGCCCCTCTTCCAGGCCAGCTCTCTGCTGTGGCCAGGGAGTGCAGTGGAGGATGGCCCAAGTCCTTGGGCCCTGCACCCCATGGGAGACCAGGAGAAGCACCTGGCTCCTGCCATCGGATCAGCGCGGTGTGCCGGCCGCATCGCGCCAGCCACGGCGGCCATTGCAGGGTGAACCAACGGCAAAAGGAAGACCTTTCTCTCTGTCTCTCTCACTGTCCACTCTGCCTGTCAAAAAAAAAAAATTTTTTTTTAAATTATTCTCTTATCTTTACATCAAAGAATTCTCTAGGTATTAGAAAGTGGTATATTTATATTATGTCTGTTACATTACACATATACCATATTCTTGTTATTTGTCTATGTGTATCTTCTTATCCAGACCATAGAACTCCTTAAAGAGAGGTCTCTGCCTTTTTCATATTTTTATCTCCAAAGCATGTGGCTCATTATATATTAAATAAATGAATGCATGCATGGACTACAATCACAAGTTTGAAATCATTTGTTAAAAATTTAAATAATCTTTCACATAAACTCATAAGTGATGAATAAGCTTCAAATTCAGCCTACAAAGGTTACACATAGTAAGTTGTAAAACAACTACAACCAGTAACAATCTGTTGAATTACTTCTATGATAAGAAAGCCTAAGTCAGGAGGATTAAAATAAACTTGAATCAGAGTATTTCAACTCTTTTTTTCACTAGCACCTCTGGAGGATAAAGTTAATCTTCCTAGGCACTAGTAACTTCTTAATTAATTTATTGCTATTTTGTTTTTAAAAGTGCATCTTTCTAATTATTCATCTACAAAAGGCACTATTACTTCTAAAGCAATCATCTGTCACATACTCCAAATTAGGAAACAAAAGTTGCTTCCTCAGGAGGTACAAGTGCTTATGGCTGTTCCCATCCATGGGTTCTTTTTAAGTAGCTGAATTGTGTGGCAGACTGTATTTTCTAAATATGGCCACACCAATATTTCCCACTTCACCTGCTCTTCTTAGAATGTGATATTACCAGTTCTACAATGTCTGGACTGTGTTTCTTCCCCTTGAATCCTCCAGGTGCATGATGTCCAAAGCTAGTCATAAAAGGCGATATACCTTCAGCCCGGCTTACACGGGTCACAAAAAAGAACATTTCCGCCTTCCTTACACAATTCTAAAGACACAGCCTGCATGTATCATCTGGCCATTCAGACTTGCTTTCCATAAAGCTTCAGGTATGAGCTCCCATTCCCAGATTCTGGTTGTCAGTGTGTTTTAATGAGAAGGCATCCCTTACCAGGCATCCCAGGTGGTGCCTGAGCCACATGCGGCAGGCCCAAAGGACACTGCACCCAGTTGGGAGTGCAGAGCAGACCACCCTGGGACAGCCCAGCCATACCAAGCTGTGGGGGGTGCCAGCATTTTCTCAGCCAGGCCTGACAGGCAGCTAGTTTGAGCTTTTCCAGAGGCCTCTGGTGTGTCTGGTCAACACACTGGGCCTGGTTCTGGAGCAGGGAGTGGTGATCTGGATATTTTAAGCCCACCACAGCAGTCAGCCCAGCAGCATCCATCCTAGAATAGTCTGCACACAGTCAGAGCACCCAGGATCTCTTATGCTTCCCGCTGGTTCATCAGTTTGATGAATCTTATTAGCGCAGATCTTTCACCACAAGTCCTTTCTGCTGGACCCAGTCAAAGTGACAAGGGAGGAAGCCCTTTGGTGGTTCTCAAAAGAAACAAGTGATATTTCTCTCTTTGAAAAACACACACTCAGGGCCAGCACTGTGGTGAGTAAGGCCACCACCTGCAGTGCCAGCATCCCATATGGGCATAAGTATGAGTCCCAACTGCTCCACTTCTGATCCATATCTCTGCTATGGCCTGGGAAAGCAGAAGATGGCCCAAGTCCATGGGCCCTGCACCCATGTGGGAGACCCGGAAGAAGCTTCTGGCTCCTGGCTTCGGATCAGGGCAGCTCCAGATGGCAGATCCCTCCCCACAACCCTGCCTCTCCTTCTCTCTCTGTGTAATTCTGACTTTCAAATAAATAAATAAATCTTCAAAAAGAAAAACACACCTCTTGCCTTCCAGATTTCTAGCTTTTAGGAGTAATTACCTGAATAAAACACATTTTGTTTCAACATTATGTTTTTCACAGGAGCATATTTGAGGAAGGAGGATACTTCTTAATCAGGAAGAGGCTTATTACAGAATTTTCTGAGAGTTTCAGAAAAAAAATGTAAGTCCTATCTGGAGAAAAATATGTTGAAATATTAAATATTTTGGTTCATCGTCTCCCCCTAAAAACTTAATGGCTCTGTCATTAGAGACTAAGGGCTCCGTAATGATTTGATTCATTGGCTTTTCATCATCCAGAACTACTTTCCAATTCAATGTCATTCAGTAAATCACTGGAGTGCCTGTCAGGTGCCAGCACTGGGTTAGGTGCTGAGTATACAGAAATAAATACAGCTAATAGACTTTAAGAGACTATATGTCAAACGGAATGGCAGCCAATCTGAATGATAGCTCATTGAAAAGCTACAGTACTTTGACTAAAAAACCAGCAATAGGGGGCCAGTGCTGTGGTGCAATAGGTTAATCCTCTGCCTGTTGTGCCTTCTTCACATATGGGTGCAGGTTCTAGTCCCGACTGCTCCACTTCCTGTCCAGCTCTCTGCTCTGGCCTGGGAAAGCAGTAGAAGATGGCCCAAGTGCTTGGGCCCCTGCACCCACGTGGGAGACCAAGAAGAAGCACCTGGATCCTGGCTTCGGATCGGTGAAGCTCCAGCCGTTGTGGCCATTTGGGGAGTGAACCAACAGATGGAAGACCTTTCTCTCTGTCTCTCCCTCTCGCTGTCTGTAACTCCACCTCTCAAATAAATAAATAAAATCTTAAAAAAAAAAAAAAAGCAATGTTAGTAGTGGATTATAACCCTTGAAATAAAATAAATATCTATGATTCCATATTGATATATTTAAATAAATAAATGGAAGAAGAGGGTCAGCTTTTGCTTACAGAAAAAAATCCTATTAATTAATGTAGAAGGAATGAGGCAAACAGAAAATCACCAGAGAATATTGCATTTGAAGTTGTTGAAGGCACATAGCTATCTGTATTTGTCTTCTTTCAGACTCATACAGATTCCAGGCTGGCCTTTATTTGCTTGGGACTATTGTTGTTAAAGATCTATTTATTTTATTTGAAAGTCAAAGTTACACAGAGAGAGAAGGAGAAGCAGAGAGAGAGAGGTCTTCCATCCACTGGTTCGCTCCCCAATTGGATGCAACAGCCAGAGCTGCACCAATCTGAAGCCAGGAGCCAGGAGCTTCCTCTGGGTCTCCCACATGGGAGTGCCCATAAGGGATGGTGGCACTGCGGGCGGGGGCTTTACTTGCTACGCCATAGCGCCAGCCCCTTAACAAAACTCTTGTCCAAGATTCACACTCATGGAAATACCGACTAGCCATAAGAAACTCTGCACATTGCAGGGGAACTCTGCCCAAATGATCATTCTTAATGACAACTAAATTCAATCTCCTAAGCACTTACTAAACTCTACAGATAATACACATGACTTTCTCTGTGTTCCTGATGGCTACATGTTTGCTTATAGAATAACAATCTCTATCTTCTCTCAAACTCTCATGTCTTAATATCTGCCAAGTATCTGAGTAAGGGAATGTACTGTGCTAGCTCTCAACCCAGGAGTAACCATAATTCCTAAGCTTCTAATCTCCATCCTCAGCCCCTTTTTCTCAGGATTAAAAGAAGCACATGGGCTCATTTTGTGTACTGGGCTCTAAATGACTGAGCTCTTGCTATTCCTTGGGTGGGTCATGCAAAAACAAGAACTGAGCCTGGAAAAACATAATTTAGGTCATTGAACAGCTAGCTAATGGCACAGCCCTCAGCATTTTATCTAAAGGAATCTCTAATGGATAACAGAATGACCTTAGACAATTTTCTTGCCTCAGAGGGAGGCACATATATGATCCTTCATGACCACTTCAGTGTGTTCTGCTGTGTGTATAACAACAATTTCAGACAAGTTGAAACTCAAGTCAGTAATATTTTGAAAACTGTGATGTGGATGAAAGGAATCTGGCAGCAACTACTCCCAGATATTCTTGGGGAATGGGGACCCTGGCTGAGGTTGTTCCTATCTCCCTTATTATAAATCATCTCTATCATATTTCTAATTTTACTCTTCAACCCACGTATTCTAAACTGCCTTACTAATTTTATTTCTTCTCATCTGGAGCCAATAAAACTCCAAGAGGTCTTACAAATGGAGCTCTGAACAGAGAGGTGGAGATGCCAGAGGAAAAACTCTGACTGTGGCCTCTATTGCAGCTCCTCCCGATCTTACCTCAATTCCCAAACTCTCCCAATTAGTAGCCCTTGGACAGATCTCTCTGAGGGGTGACTCCCTCCTGTTTTTCCACCATCCATTCTCAGCATAGAGAAGTCAAAATAGCCTTTGCCCTTATTCCCCCCAACTCCAGTTGGATTCACTTCCAGAGGAGGAGGAACAATATAGGTAGAAAAAGCCATTTAGGTTAGGTTAAACTTAGGTAGAAAGTAAAGGCAGGAGCTACATGAGGGTCTCTAACAAACATCAGAGCCTGCAGGCACTTAAAGCCAAACTGAGGCAAAGTGCTATAAATAAAACCTTAAGCAAACAAAGGCTTGCATTTAATGACTTGCAATTGAAAACCAAAATGAGCATGAGACTTAACAGGTTAAGGAGATAAGAGTTTGAGATTCTAATTTATGGAGACAAAGACACCTGGGTTTGCAAAGGAGCAGCGATAAGTGGTAAAGCCTGGAATTATAATCTAACAAACCCAGGGTTATAAATAACAGGGATAGGGTGAGATGGGCCCAAAAGTCATAAATTAATAACCCAATGAAATTTTGGGAGAGAGGACACCTCAGGAAAATTTAAGGCAAATAAGATAAGCAAGAGGGGTTCACAGTCAGATGACCATTAAATAAAGTTTCTTAAAAATAAATAAATAAGGGGTTCGCGCTGTGGTGTAGTAAGTTAAGCCTCCACGTGTCGCACAATCATCCCATGAGTGCCAGTTCAAATCCCAGCTACCCCACTTCCAATCCAGCTCCTTGCTAATGAGCCTAGGAAAGCAGCAGAAGATGGCCCAAGTGTTTGGGTTCCTACACCTATGTGGGAGACCCAAAAGAAACTCCTGGATCCTGGCTTCAGATTGGCTCAGCTCTGACCATTGGGGCCATTTGGGGGTTGAACCAGCAGATAGAAGACCTCTCTCTCTTCCTCTTTATTTTTTTCTCTCTCTCTGTAATAAATAAATCTTTAAAAAATAAATAAAGAAAAATAAAATTGTTACAGGTAAGATTCTGTGATGGATGTTAAAATAGTGAAAGTGAGAATAAACAGCCTACTTTCATTGTCTTAAAATTTTTCTCCCAAAATAATTATTAATAATAACTAGAAAAAGAATGACTTTACAATGGAATAAGATGGCAGGTGCCATCTTAACAAAATAATCAAGGTTGACGTGACCAAATGTAAGACATATCATCGTTATGTACCCCTGATATCATGCACAGTGAACAGCACATCAGTTTTGTGGTATTCATCCCTAAAAGTTACAAGCCTAATCTAATCATGAGAAAATTAGGACAGGCTCAAATTGAGAAATATTCTACAAAATACCATCCAGTATTCTTAAAAAGTATCATAGTTGAGGCAGATGTTGAGGCACAGGGGGTTAAGCCACTGCTTGGAATGTCTATATCCCATATCAAGAGTGCCTTGCATGCGGTCCCACCTCCATTTCTGATCCAGCTTCCTGCTAATGCACACCCTGGGAGGCAGCTGATGATGTTTCAAGTATTTGGGTCCCTACCATTCAAACTGGAGACCTGATGGTGTTCCAAGCTCTTGGCTTTGGCCTGGCTAATCCCTAGTTGTTGTGGCTATTTGGGGAGAAGGACACAGATCATTCACTTGCTCTCTCTCTCCTTTCAAATAAGTAAGTTTTTCTAAAAAGCATAATATTGATGAAAAATAAAAGGGTGGGCCGGCACCATGGCTCAATAGGCTAATCCTCTGCTTGTGGCACCGGCACCCCGGGTTCTAGTCCCGGTCAGGGCACCGGTTCTGTCCCGGTTGCTCCTCTTCCAGGCCAGCTCTCTGCTATGGCCCGGGAAGGCAGTGGAGGATGGCCCAAGTGCTGGGCCCTGCACCCGCATGGGAGACCAGGAGAAACACCTGGCTCCTGGCTTCGGATCGGCGCAGTGCTGGCCATGGTGGCCATTTAGGGGGTGAACCAACGGTAAAGGAAGACCTTTCTCTCTGTCTCTCTCTCTCACTGTCCACTCTGCCTATCAAAAATAAATAAATAAAAATTTAAAAAAAGAAAAAGGGTGAAGAATTGCCATAGACTGAAGGAGACAAGACAACAAAATGCAATGTGGTATCTGGAACCAGACACTAGAACAGGAAAAGGATATTAGTGGAAAGGCTAAAGAAATTCAAATAACGTTTGCAGTTTAAAGCATGACATCCATTTTATTTTCTTGTTTTAGATAATCACACCATAGTTGTGTAAGATATTAACATTAGGGAAAGCTGAGTGAATAAAATACAGGAAGTCTGTACTATTTCTAATTTTTTCTTATCGCGTTGAATTTTTATTTCCTACTTGTTGGAAGAGACACCTTAAACTTACATGTGGTGATTGCCATTTATTACCTATCCCTCTTGTATCTTAATGAGAAAAGAAACACTAACAAAATGTATAACTTTTAATTATCTAAAAAAAATTTTAAATACTATATTTAAAAATCATACTCTGGTTTCTCTTCAGATTGTATAAATCTTTCGCCTTTCACTTGGTTAAAATATATTTAAAAATCAGAAAGAAAAATGTTCTCACTCAATATTACAAATTTCCAATGGTGGAATTTCAGATTAGTTGTATCAAGGTTGCAATAGCCTAAAGCAGAGGACTTTACTTCACTGGAGGAATTAAACATCAAAGCAGTAGTACTCTATACAGAGATATTTAAAACTGGGTGATGTTATATGGCTGGTTAGCTCCTACAAAATTCATGTGGAAATTTGACTGCCAATACAATGGTGTTGGGAAATAGGAGCTTTAAGAGGTAATTAGGTCATGAAGGATCCAGTCTCATGAATGGATTAATGTCTTTCTCCCAAATCTGAGTTAGAATCCTCTTGAAACTAGATTAGTTTTCTCAAGATCAGATTGTTACAAAGAGAGCTTGGCACCTCCTATAAGTCTCTCTCATACACATGCTTCTCTTCTACACCTACCTGCTTGGTCTTCCACCTTCTGACATGAAGTGAATCTACATAAGGGCCTTACCAGATGCCATCACCTTTCCAGCCTCCAAACTGTGCCGAAAGAAATCTCTTTTCCTGATAAATTACCCACTTTCCAGTATACTGTTTAACAACAGAAAACTAATGTAAGACTTTCCTTTTAGCCTCCATTATTCATTCCATTGAAGCTATAACAAGAATTTTAAATGGAGACACTACACACTGAAAATCCTAAGCCAAGGAAGAAAGTCACTAAAGCCACAGACTTCTAAGGCATTCTTGATTCCTTCTCACCACCATTCTTTAAGATTTCTTCTCCCTCTTTGCTAAATGCTACAACTATACAACATAAAAACGTTTCAGGGCCGGCGCTGTGGCATAGTGGTTAAAGCCGCCACCTGCAGTGCCAGCATCCCATATGTGTGCTGGTTCGAGTCCTGGCTGCTCCACTTCCGATTCAACCCTCTGCTGTGGTCTGGGAAAGCTATAGAAGATGGCCCAAGTCCTTGGGCCCCTGCACCCTCATGAGAGACCCAGAAGAAACTCTTGGCTCTTGGCTTCAGATCAGCTCAGCTCTGGCCATTGCAGTCATTTGGAGAGTGAACCAGTTGATGGAAAACCTCTCTCTCTCTCTCTGCTCCTGCCTCTCTGTAACTCTGCCTTTCAAATAAATAAATATTTTTTTAAAAATGTTTCAAACTAAAGGTCTCTGTGCATAACTCAGAAAGTGAGAAAAGTGCCTAATAAATAATTATAATGTAAATCAGGATGTTACAGCATTTACATAACAAAATTCTACAGAAAAAAATACATCTGTCCATAAATGGTTAAATTTTTTAAAAAGACTTCCTATATAGGTAGAAATTTCATTTTGCTTGATTTGCTAAGCTTGGTTTATATGGAAGAAATAAATGAGAAAAAGGTTTTACATGACACATTCCAGTGATTTTCAGCACATACTTTGAGTATACCTCTTCTACATCTATAGTATTACTAATAAATAAACATGAGTAGCTCTACCATATTAAATTATCACAGAAATATGTTAACATTTTCTATAAAATCAAAACTGAGGCCTGGAAAGTATACTTGTCATCTTAAAATGATTTGAAGAAGATTGGTCCAAGAAACAGTTTCCTGATTAAACTTCATTTAGTTAATCAGATTGCAACAATATCCCCCAAAAAAACTGATTAAATTCAAGAGCACTTTCCTTAAAATTTTATTTAAAAGATAAACTGCAAAATACCAATAACTCCAAAATAAAAAACAGTTTAAAAGAAAAACTAATGCATACCTCATGGAAATCAGAAGATGAAGATTTTCTCCTTTTTCCTTCTGTGACAATTTCTACAAAAACCAAACAAATGGTAAAAATTATCATTTAATATCTAAATGAGAAACAATTTACTATAATAGATCCTTTTACATACATCACTGATTTTAACTTCTTGTTAGATTTAGAGTGACATATTTTATAGAATCCACAAACCTAAATATATAGTGGTCAAAATAATTACTTTCTGTCTGAAAAGCAGCAAATTCTCACAAAATGTCTCCAGCAAACAATATATGTAGAATGACAAGAAAACAGAGGTAAATCTGTATCTAAGAACTAAATGAAATTCCCTAGCCAAAGACCTCAAATAAAATGGCAGAAGTGGGCCAGCGCTGTGGCATAGTAGGCTAAGCCTCCACCGACATCACCAGCATCCTATCTGGGTGCCAGTTCATGTCCCGGCTACTCCTCTTCCAATCCAGCTCTCTGTTATTGCCTGGGAAAGCAGTGGAAGATGGCCCATTTGATTGAGCCCCTGCACCAATATGAAAGATCCAGAAGAGGTTCCTGGCTTTGGATCAGCTCAGCTCCGGCAGTTGTGGCCATTTGGGGAGTGACCTCAAAGATGAAAGACCTTTCTCTATGTCTCTCCCTCTCTGTCTGTAACTCTACCTCTCAAATAAATAATCTTTTTAAAAAATAAAAATAAAGTGACAGAAGCATCTTATTACATAAATTCTAATGGTGGGGAAATACAGGGCAAGTTAAATCTACAAACACACTTTTAGTTCTACTTCATATATAAGCATAATGTGCAATTAAAAACAGCTGAATTCTTCACTGACCAACTTTTTTTTTAAAGATTTATTTATTTATTTGAAAGTCAGAATTACACAGAGAGAGCAGGAAAGGCAGAGAGAGAGAGAGAGCGAGAGAGAGAGAGAGAGGTCTTCCATCCGCTGATTCACTCCCCAACTGCCTGTAACGGCCGGAGCTGCGCCAATCCAAAGCCAGGAGCCAGGAGCTTCCTCTGGTTCTCCCACGTGGGTGTAGGGGCCCAAGGACTTGGGCCATCTTCTGCTGCTTTCCCAGGCCATAGAAGAGAGCTGGATAGGAAGTGGAGCAGCCAGGACTTGAATTGGCACCCATATGGGATGCCAGCACTGCAGGCGGTGGCTTAATCCATTACGCCACAGTGCCAGCCCCTGACCAACATTTTTTAGATTTCCTGTGTATATTTCTTTCATGAACACTCTCACACAATCAGCAAAGAATGTCTATCATGTGGCTGGTAGTGAGCTAGGCAGTGAGGACAGTGTAGTGAGCAAATTAGAAACAAGTCACACACACTTCTTTGGAAATGACAGTCTACTGGAATATATCACAAAGTTCATAATAAAAACAGATGGTAGAGGTCCACAAATTCATTTATGTGCAAACACACCACTGCCATTCTGTGGAAAAGGGGTGATTTTTTTCCAATAGATAAACCAGAAGTGGCACCAAAACACACAATGGAAGAAAGAACAGCCTCTTCAATAAATGAGGCCCCTATCTCTCACCCTTAACAAAAATCAACTCAAAATGGATCAAAGATCTAACTGTAACACCTCCCAAATTAGGAAACCACTAGAAGAAAACACAGGTGAAACAATTCAAGACATCAGTGAAAAACAATGATTTCTTAATAAAAATCCCAATAGCACAAGCATCAAAACAAAAATAGATCAAACCTATAAGCTTCTGTACAGCAAAAAAGAAATGATCAATAGAGTGAAGAGACAACAGACAAGAGAAAATATTTGCAAGCCATTCATCTGACAAAGAATTAATACCTAGACTGTAAAAAGAACTCAAAAAACTCAACAATTAAAAAATCCAATTTTGGGGGCTGGCACTGTGGCACAGTAGGTTAATCCCCCGCCTATGGCACCAGCATCCCATATGGGTGCTGGTTCTAGTCCAAGCTACTCCAATTCCAATCCAACTCTGCTATGGCCTAGAAAAGCACTGGAAGATGGCCCCAGTGTTTGGGCCCCTGCACCTGCGTGGGAGACCCAGAAGAAGCTCCTAGCCCCTGGTTCCTGGCTTCAGATCAGCTCAGCTCCGGTCACTGCGGCCATTTGAGGAGTGAACCAGTGGATAGAAGACCTTTCTTTCTCCCTCTCTCTGTAACTCTGCCTCTCAAGTAAATAAATAAAATCCAATTTAAAAATGAGCAACTGATCTGAACACACATGTCTCAAAAGAAACATGGTGCTGGCATTGTGGCACAACAGATTAAGCTGCCAACAACAACAACAGCATCCCATATGAACTCCAATTCGAATCCCATCTACTCCACTTCCAATCCAACTCCCTGCTAATGCACATGGGAAGACAACAGAAAATGGCCCAAGTACTTGGAATCCTACCACCCAAGTGGGAGATTTGGACAGAATTCCCTGCTCCTCACTTCATCCTGGCCCAGCGCAACCATCATGACCACTTGGAGAGTAAACCAGCAGAAGGAAGCTCTCTTTCTCTTTCTCCTCTGTTTATCTCTCTTCTTTCAAATAGATAAAACAAATCTTTAGAGGTAAAAGGAGAAGAGGAGTGGGGAGAGGGGAGAAGAGGAGAAGGGGGAAAGGAGAAGGTGAAATGCAAATGGCTAGCATTGTGGTACATTAGGTTGAACAATTAGGATGGGTTACTATTTCTTTGTCTCCCTATCTCTATGTGACCCTCTGCCTTTCAAATAAGTAAATCTTTTTTTTTATTTTGCCTTTAAGATTTATTTATATAATTGAAAGGCAGAGTTAGACAGTGAGGGAAAGACACACAAAGAGAGATCTTCCACTGACTGGTTTACTCCTCAAATGGTGGCAATGACCACAGCCAGAACAGGCAGAGCCAGAAGCCTGGAACTCCATGCAGGTCTCCCAATTGATTGGCAAGGGCCCAAGAACTTGGACCACCTTCCTCTGCTTTACCATGTGCATTAGCAGGGAGCTGCATCAGGAGTAGAGCAGTCAGAACTTGAACTGGCACTCCTATGACACACTGGCATCACAGATGGCAGGTACCCACTATGCCAAAATGCAGGCCTCAGTAAAGCTTTTTTTAACAGAAAGAAGAGGACAAGGACAAGGAGGAGGAGGAGGAAATACAAAATATGGACAAGTGCTCAATGTTACTTGCCATTAGGGAAAGGCAAACCAAAACCACGATGAAGTATCACTTCATCCCTGTTAGAATGTCTATTGACAAAGGGGGGAATGTTAGTAAAATGGCACAGTCTTATCTAGCACGATCTACACCCCAATGCCGCCATTGCTGGAAGCCAGGTGGCCACATGGCCCAACCACCGGTGTCAGCTCCACCTCCATCCTAATGGGATTCAATGCTCCTTTATCCCTGCCCACCCACCAGCAGAGTTTTAAAAGGACCTGTCCCTGAACACGTGTCTCTCTCTCTCTCTCCGTCTCCTGATCCATCTCCCTCTTTCTCTCTGTCTCTTGATCTCTCTCTCTGGATCTCTCTCTCACACTCTCCTTCTCTTTTTCCCTCTTCGCCCCTTCCCTCCAGTCTGTCGGGTTTTCCCCAATAAACCCTTTCCCTTAAAAAAACAAACAAAAAAAGAATGCTTATTGACAAAAAATAACAAATGCAGACAAAAATGTGGAAAAATGGAACTCTTATACACTATTGGTGGGAATGTAAATTAGCACAGCCATTATAGAGAATAGTATGGAGACACCTTAGAAAACTAAATATATATCTTCCACATGATCCACTTATTTCACTACTGAGTATATTCAAAAGAAATGAAATAATAAAATTGAGAAAACATCTGCACTTACATGTTTACTTCAGAACTATTTACAACAGTCAAAATAAGGAATCAACCTAGGTGCTCTTTAATGGATGAATGGATAATATATATATGTGTATGTGTGTAGAATATATAAAATGTATATATTATATAGCATGTTTATATGTATATAGTGTGTATATTTATAGTGTATATATAACATGTTTGTATATATACAGTGGAAAATTATTCAGCTATAAAAAATGGAGAGGATGACATTGTGGTATAGTAGGTTAAGCCATTGTCTGTGACACCAGCATCCTATGTAAGGGCCAGTTCGAATCCCAGCTGCTCCAATCCAATCCAGCTCATAGCTAATGTACCTGGGAAAGCAGCAGAAGATAGCCAGATGCTTTGGCCTCTGCTTCCCACATGGGAGACCCAGATAGAATGCCTGGCTCCTGGTTTCAGCCTGGACTGGCCAGTGTGAATATTTGGGGAATGAACCAGTAGATGGAATAACTCAGTCTCTGTCTCTCTGTCTCTCTGTCTCTCTCTCTCTCTCTCTCTCTCTAATGCTTTGCCTTTCATGTAAATACATAAATATGAAAGAAAAACAAAGAGAGCAAGAAAGAAAGAAACAAACAGAGAGAAAAAGAGGGAAGAAGGAAGGGTGAGGGAGGGAGGGAATGAGGAAGGAAGAGATACATACATAGATAGAGAGAATGAATGAATATGAACGATAGTGGTGTGTTCCCAAAAAGAAAAACAATATTGACTGGGAAGGGATACAAGTAAGGCTTCTGAGATGCTGAAAATGTTCTAGATCTTTCTCTAGGTGGTGGTAACTAAGATATATGAGACTATTTCAAAAAATTCATGGAGGGAGCAGGTGTTTAGGCTAGCGGTTAAGCCATTTGCATTCCACATTAAACACATGGGTTCAATTCTAGACTTGGGTTTCTGACTACAACTTTTTGCCAACAGACCCTGGCATGCAACAATAATGATTCAAGTGACTGAGTTCATGCCACCCACAAGAGTCACCCACATAGAACTGGATTGCATCCCCAGATCCTGGCTTTAGCTCCAACCCCAGCATAGACCTGACCATTGCAGACATTTGGGGAGTGAACCAATTACCAATGCACAGGGGAGTGTTTCTCTCTCTCTCTCTCTCTCTCTCTCTTTCTCTCTCTCATTAAAAAAAAAAAAGTTTGTAGAAAATGGAATTCAGAGATAAGTATATTTTGGTGCAAGGAAAATTTGGAAATCCAAAGTAAAAAAATAGGAATATTTAAGAGAAAATGGCAGGGCAAAGTCATTACTTATCAATAGTCACTTTGAAAGTTGGGGCCGGCACTGTGGTGCAGTGGGCTAACACCCTGGCCTGAAGTGCCGGCATCCCATATGGGCGCCGGTTCAAGACCCAGCTGCTCCACTTCCTGTCCAGCTCTCTGCTATGGCCTGGGAAAGCAGTAGAAGATGGCCCAAGTCCTTGGGCCCCTGCACCCACGTGGGAGACTGGGAAGAAGCTCCTGGCTCCTGCCTTTGGATTGGCACAGCTCCAGCCGTTGCGGCCATCTGGGGAGTAACATCGAATGGAAGACCTCTCTCTCTCTGCCTCTCCTCTCTCTGTGTAACTCTTTCAAATAAATAAAATAAATCTTTAAAAAAAAGAAAGAAAGAAAGAAAGTAAATGGCCTCAACTCTCCAGTTAAAAGACACGGTGGCTGCATGGATTAAAAAAAAAAAAAAACATCTATTTGCTGCCTACAAGAAACACATCTCACCAACAAAGATGCACGCAGATTGAAAGCGAAAGGATGGAAAAAGATATTCCATGATAACAGAAACCAAAGAGGAGCTAGTGTAGCCATCCCAATATCAAACAAAATGGACTTTAACACAAAAAATTGTTAAAAGAGACAAAGAAGGACACTATGTAATGATTAAGGGATCAATTCAACAGGAAGATGTAACTATTATAAATGCATATGCATCTAATTACAGGGCACCTGGCTATTCAAAAGAAATGTTAAGGGATCTAAAGGGAGACATAGACTCAAATACAATAGTAATGGGGGACTTAATTATCCCACTTTAAGCAACAGACAGATAACCAGACAGGAAATCAGCAAGGAAACAATAGAGTTAGTTAACACTATAGACCAAATGGACCTAACAGATTTTGACAGAAATTTCCATCCTACAACCACAGAATACACATTATTCTCACCAACACATGGAATTTTCTATGCCATAAACCAGGTCTCAGCAAATTCAAAAAAATCAAAATCATACCATGTATGTTCTCTGACCAGAATGGAATGAAGTTGGGAATCAACAACTCAGGAACCCTCAGAATATATGCAAACACATGAAGACTGAACAC
The DNA here is from genome assembly GCF_033115175.1 of Lepus europaeus. NCBI lineage: Eukaryota > Metazoa > Chordata > Mammalia > Lagomorpha > Leporidae > Lepus > Lepus europaeus. The sequence goes on from NC_084828.1 coordinate 56,207,956, forward strand.
CATGTTCCTGAATGAATAGTGGGTTATTGAAGAAATCAAAAGAAAAATCAAAAAATTTCTAGAAACAAATGAAGATGACAATACAACATATAAAAATTTATGGGATACGTTAAGAGGAAAGTTTATAGCAATTGGTACCTATACTGAGTAATTGGAAAGGCACTGAATAAAAAAACTATCAATGTATCTCAAAGATCTAGAAAAACAACAGCAAACCAAACCCAAAACTAGCAGGAGAAAAGAATCATCAGAAGTTACTACAAAATACTGTACATCAACAAAACAGGAAAAAAGAAATGGATAGATTCTTGGACACATGCAAACTACCTAAATTGAGCCATGAAGACACAGAAAACCTAAACAGACCAATAACTAAGACAGAACTCAAATCAGTAATACCGACCCTTCCAACATATAAACCCCTAGGACCAAATGGCTTCATTGCTGAATTCTATCATACATTTAAAGAAGAGCTAACTCCAAATCTTCTCAATCTATTCCAAACAATTGAAAGGGAGGGCAGCTTCTCAATTTCTTTCTATGAAGCCAGCATCACATTAATTCCTAAACTTGAAAAAAAGACACAACAAAGAGAACTGTGGACCAATCTCTCTGATGAACATAGATGCAAAAATCCTCAACAAAACAATAGCCAATAGAATCTATCAGAAAGATTATCCACCCAGACCAAGTGGGATTTATTCCCAATATGCAGGGATGGTTCAACATTTGCAAACCAATCAATGTGATACATCACATTAACAAACTGAAGAACAAAAATCATGTGTTTTTCCTAAATAGATACAGAGAAAGCATTTGATAAAAACCAATATCCCTTCATGATGAACACTTTAAGCAAACTGGGAACAGAGGAACATTTCTCAACACAATCAAGTCAATTTATGATAAACCCACAGCCAACGTCCTTTTGAACAGGGAAAAGTTGAAACTCCCAGAAGAGTTTGGTAAAGTGGCAGGATATAAGAATCAACACACAAACATCAATAGTTTTAGTATACACAGACAATGCCACAGCTAAGAAAGAACTTCTAAGATCAATCCCATTCACAATAGCTACCAAAAAAAAAAAAAAAAAAAAAACTTTGGAATAAATTTAACCAAGGCTGTCAATTACAAAACACTAAAAAAAGAAATAGAAGAAGACACAAAAAATGAAAAAAAAATCTTCAATGTTCATGGATTGGAAGAATCCATATCATCAAAATGTCCATACTACCCAGAGCAATTTACAGATTCAATGTGATACCAATCAAAATACCAAGTACATTCTTCTAAGATCCAGAAAAAATAATGCTGAAATTCATTGGATCACAGGAGACCTCAAATAGCTATAGTAATCATATACAACAAAAACAAAATCAGAGGCATCATAATACCAGATTTCAAGACATACTATAAAGCAGTTATAATCCAAAAGAGCCTGGTACTGGCACAAAAACAGATGGATAGACCAATGGAACAAAATAGAAATGCCAGAAATCATCTACAATGAACTTATCTTTGTCAAAGGAGTTAAATCAAGCCCTGGAACAAGGACAGTCTCATCTCTTCCCAAAAGATCAGGCTGGGAAAACTGTATTTCCACATGCAAAAGTATGAGGCAAGACCCCTACCTTACACCTTACACAAAAATCCACTCAAAATGGATTAAAGACTTAATTCTACAACCCAATACCATCAAATTATTAGAGAACATTGGGTAAACCCTGAAAGATATTGACAAAGGCGAAGAGTTCTTGGAAAAGACCCCAGAGGCACAGGCAATAAAAGCCAAAATTGACAACTGGGATTACATCAAATTGAGAAGCTTCTACAATGCAAAAGAAACATTCAGGAAAGTGAAGAGGCAACTGATAGAATGGGAGAAATTACTAGCAAACTATGCAACTGATAAAGGATTGATAACTAGAATATATTAAGAGGTCAAGAAACTCAACAACAACAAAACAATCCAGTTAAGATAGAGGCAAAGGACTTAAGCAGGCATTTTTCAAAAAAGGGAATCCAACAAAATGAATAAAACTGGACAATATCATACCTAGTGAAATATGCCATTTCCAAAAAGACAAATACCATATGTTCTCCCTGATCTGTGATAACTAATAGAGTACCTAAAAGGTAATCTATATAGAAGTGAAATTAACACTTCAAAATTCAATATCTTTGAACAGCCCTTGTCTCGACTGTTGAGGAGCAGTTTGGTTTTTTTTCGTGCAATTTGTGAAACTCTTTACTTAGTATAGACTTATCATATGTGTACGAAGTTAACTGAAAATAAATCTTAGTAAAAATAACAATGGGAAATACCAAAGACATTCTTCTCAGATCTGGAAAAAATGATGCTGAAATTCACATGGAGACACAGGAGACCTCGAATAGCCAAAGCAATCTTGTACAACAGAAACAAAGCTGGAGGCATCACAATACCAGATTTCAGGACATTCTAGAGGGCAGCTGTTATCAAAACAGCATGGTACTGGTACAGAAACAGATGGATAGACCAATGGAACAGAATAGAAACACCAGAAATCAATCCAAACATCTACAGCCAACTTATATTTGATCAAGGATCTAAAACCAATTCCTGGAGCAAGGACAGTCTATTCAACAAATGGTGCCTGGAAAACTGGATTTCCACATGCAGAAGCATGAAGCAAGACCCCTACCTTACACTTTACACAAAAATCCACTCAACATGGATTAAAGATCTAAACCTACGACCCAACACCATCAAATTATTAGAGAACATCGAAGAAACCCTGCAAGTTATAGGTACAGGCAAAAACTTCTTGGAAAAGACCCCAGAGGCATAGGCAGTCAAAGCCAAAATTAATAATTGGGACTACATCAAATTGAGAAGTTTCTGTACTGCAAAAGAAACAGGAAAGTGAAAAGGCAACCAACAGAATGGGAAAAAATATTTGCAAACTATGCAACCAATAAAGGACTAATAACCAGAAACCACAAAGAGATCAAGAAACTCCACGTTGGCAAACTCAAGAGGCTTCCATAGCCTTGGCAGCTCATGACAAGAGCCTCGGGTGATTACTGACGCCATAAATATGAATGTCAATTGTTAAATCAACAACAGGAGTCACTGTGCACTTACTCCTCATGTAGGATCTCTGTCCTTAATGTGTTGTATTATGTGAATGAACAGCATAACTAGTACTCAAACAGTACTATATACTTTGTGTTTCTGTGTGGGTGCAAACTGTTGACATCTTTACTTAGTATATACTAAACTGATCTTCTGTATATAAAGATAATTGAAAATGAATCTTGATGAAGAATGGGATGGGAGAGGGAGTGGGAGATGGGATGGTTGCGGGTAGGAGGGTGGTTATGGGGGGAAAAAGCTGCTATAATCCAAATGTTGTACTTTAGAAATTTATATTTATTAAATAAAAGTTAAAAAAAAAAACATTACAACAGACCTAAAAAATAAATGCGAATAGGAGAGGGAGGAGGAAGAGGGGTGTGCGTGTGGGTGGGAGGGTGGGAATGGTGGAAAGATCACTATATTCCTAAAGTTGTATTTATGAAAAAATAAATGATACATTCAAAAAAAAAGAAGGAACAATACAATGCTGCAAATGAAGTCAGCAGCAGAAGACTACATTAATTTGTAAGGAGAAATTATCTGTGCCCTAAGTGAAGAACATTGAGAACGGTTGGCAGAAACAACAGCCAACACCATAGATACTTCAACTCATTTAGCTTACACAATTCAAACTGAAAAATTAAAGTAGAAATAGTTGTCTGCTCAATAGTTGCCAGAACTGTTGCACCAGGTCAGCTGCAGACAAGAGCAGAGCTCTCAACGGAAATGTTAAACAAGTGGTGGAAAGATCATGATGCACTTCTTCAAAGAAATGTTAGTAGGATATGAAATATGGCCTTACCAACACAATCCTGGAAAAAAAAAAAAAAAGCACAATGCAATGACTATCAAGATGTGGGGTTTCCCAGTCTGTGGAAGTTATTCAGTCAAAGCAAAAATGGACTAGTCAAGAACAAATGGCATGGGGGTCAGCACTGTGGTGTTGTGCACAATGTCACTGCCTTCAGTGCCAGCATCCTTCCAATCAGCCCTCTGCTATGGCCTAGAAAGCCAGTGGAAGACGGCCCAAGGCCTTGGGACTCTGCACCCACGTGGGGGACCCAGAGGAGGCTTCTGACTCCTGGCTTTAGTTCAGTGCGGCTCTGGCCTTTGCGACCAATTGGAGAGTGAACCAACAGAGGAAGACTTTGATCTCTATCTCTTTCTCTGCCTCTCCTTCTCTCTGTGTAACTCTGACTTTCAAATAAATCCTTAAAAAAAAAAAAAAAAAAAAGATGAAGAAGATGGCCCAAGTCCTTGGGGCCCTGCACCCACATGGGAGATCTGGAAGAAGCTCTTGGCTCCTGGCTTCAGATCGGCTCAGCTCTGGCTGTTGTGGCCATTTGGGGAGTGAACCAGAGGATGAAAGACCTCTCTCTCTCTCTATCTTGCACTCTCACAGTCTGTAACTCTATATCTCAAATAAATAAAATCTCTTTTAAGAATCTTTAAAAAAAAAAAGAGCAAGTGCCATAACAATAGTTTTGGGGGGTAGTCCAGGCATTTTGCTAATTGACTTTTTGAAGGGCCAAAGAAAAATAACTGAGAAGATCAGAAAATTTCTGAGAAGATCAGACAGAGTTTTAGCAAAAAAATACCCAGGAAATATTCACCAACATTATTTTCCACCCCAAAACAATGCTTTCTCATTCCTCTCATCAAACAGGGGCAATTTTGTGAGTTTCAATAGGAAATCATTAGGTATTTAACTGATTTGCCTCCGTCTGATTTTTGTTTCCTAATCTTAAAAAATCTTTAAAGTCACCTATTTTTCTTCTGTTGATAGTGGAAAAAAGACTGTACTAACCTGATTAAATTCCCAGTACCCCCAGTTCTTTATGGATGTACTAGATGACTAGCATGATTGCTTGCAAAGATGTCTTGAATTTGATGGAGCTTATATTGAGAAATTTTTTTCCTTTTAAGTCTGTTTTTCACAAACTTTTTTAAAAAAATTTATTTTATTTATTTATCCATTGGAACAGCGCGGTGTGCCGGCCGCAGCGCGCTATCGCGGCGGCCATTGGAGGGTGAACCAACGGCAAAAGGAAGACCTTTCTCTCTGTCTCTCTCTCTCACTGTCCACTCTGCCTGTCAAAAAAAAAAAAAATTTAAAAAAAATTATTTTATTTATTTAAAAGGCAGAAATAGAGAGAGGAGAGAGAAAAATCTTCCAAGCACTAGTTCACTCCCCAAATGGCTGCAATTGCTGAAGCTGGGCCAAGACAAAGCCAGGAGCTTCTTACAGGTCTTCCCAGGGGCTGAAGCACTTGAGCCATTCTCCACTGCTTTCCCATGCACATTAGCAGAGAGCTGGATTGGAAGTGGAGCAGCTGGGACTCAAACTGGTTCCCATATGAGAACCCAGTGCCACAGGCAGAGGCTTAGTCTTCTACACCACAGTCCCGGCAGCTATTTTCCACAAACTTTTTAAAAAATTTTTGTAAGAGACTCTGCAAATGCCAGCAATGGAGCCAACAAATTCAATTTAGGTCTCCTACATGGGTAGCAGGAATCCAACTACTAGAGCCATCTGCTGCTACCCAAGGCTATATTAGCAGGAAGCCAGAGTCAGGAAGCAAAGCCAGGTATTAAACTCAGGCTGCAGATGTGAACATCTTGCCCATTGCCTGCCTGACATACTTTGTTAAATTGTTTTACTGACAACAATTCTACATAATTATGCACTACAAGTGAAACATTTCTTTTTTTTTTTTTTTTTTTTTTTTGACAGGCAGAGTGGACAGTGAGAGAGAGGTTCACCCTCCAATGGCCGCCGCGGCTGGCGCATCTCGCTGATCTGAAGCCAGGAGCCAGGTGCTTCTCCTGGTCTCCCATGCGGGTGCAGGGCCCAAGCACTTGGGCCATCCTCCACTGCCTTCCCGGGCCATAGCAGAGAGCTGGCCTGGAAGAGGGGCAACCGGGACAGAATCCAGTGCCCCAACCAGGACTAGAACCCGGTGTGCCGGCGCCACAGGCGGAGGATTAGCCTAGTGAGCCGCGGTGCCGGCCACAAGTGTAACATTTCAATACATGTATATAGTGTATACTGATCAAATCAGAGTAATCCCCTTTAAACCTGAATAGTATGTTCCAGTAATTAGAGGAAAGACAACAAATATATTCTCCAGGTCTTTTAGAAAACATAGGGTTGTGCCGGCACTGCGGCTCACTTGACTAATCCTCTACCTGCGGAGTCAGCACCCCGGGTTCTAGTCCAGGCTGGGGCACCGGATTCTGTCCCGGTTGCTCCTCTCTCAGTCCAGCTCTCTGCTGTGGCCCGGGAAGGCAGTGGAGAATGGCCCAAGTGCTTGAGCCCTGCACCTACATGGGAGACCGGGAGGAAGCACCTGGCTCCTGGCTTCGGATCAGCGTGGTGGGCCGGCCACAGCGGCCATTGGGGGGTGAACCAACGGAAAAAGGAAGACCTTTCTCTCTGTCTCTCACTGTCCACTCTGCCTGTCAAAAAAAAAAAAAAAATGCATACTTGTTTTAACCAAGACTTCCTTTTCCACCCAATTTTCTCAGCTTACTTTTGCTATTTCCTCACCACCACCCGTTCATTTACCCTCTTGAAATCTGGATCTTGTATTCTGCTTTTACAAGTAGTAAAACTGGTCTCCTAATTGCCAAATTCAGCACCCTCATACTACTTTAACTCTCTGAAACAATGTTAGTATTTTTTTTCACCCTCCTCCAACTCTTCCTAAACCTATCACTGCCTATCTAACTGCATACCAATGTCATGCTCTCCCTACTTTGAAATTCATCATGTGATTCAAGACTTCTCACTCTGCTATTTTTGTGGGTAATTCCATTCATTCCAATGGATTCAGCTAACATTTCTACAAGTAATATAGCTGTATCATGATTAATTGTAGGTTCTCATTTTGAACTTCAATTATGACTCATTTTAATTCCAATGCAAAAGCAAGCATCCATCCTCTGGACCTACTCAAACTTGTAAAACAAGAAAACAAGGTATATCAACACAGAACACTAGTACCTCAAAAGATGAAACTGGGGAGAGAAGAGATATTCAAAATCAAGTTTTAAAAACACGGAGGGGTTTGTGTTGTGGCACAGTGAGTTAAGCTGCTGTTTGTGATGCCAGCATCCCATACCAGAGTGCTAGTTCAAGTCATGGCTACTCTGCTTCAAATACACCTCCATTCTACTGTGCCTGGGGAAGCAACAGGTGATGGTCTAGGCATTTGGGTTTCTGCACCCCCAAGGGAGTGGTGTTCCTGATGCAGTCATTTGGGGAGTGAACCAGTGGATGGAAGATACTTTCTCTTTCTTTCTTTCTCTCTCTCCCTCCCTCCCTCCCTCCCACTCCCTTTCCCCCTTCCTCCCTCTACTCTCTGTTGCTCTGCCTTTCAAATAAAATAATCTTTTCTTAAAGAAAAAGAAAATAAAAACCCTACAAGCTCAGCCATTCTCTTGAAGAAGCATAATGTGCAACAGCACATAAAATGCTCTGAAAATCTAGCAGCAAACAAATTTCCTACCTATAGTCATTACACCCATTTGTCCATGAAATCCTTCCCCTTATCTCCACTCCACTGCAGTAAATAGTTTAAACTATAGATTATGTAATCAGACCAGATTTTTGAATCCTGTTTTTTTTTTTTTTTTCCTTTGACAGGCAGCGTGGATAGTGAGAGAGAGAGACAGAGAGAAAGGTGTTCCTTTTTGCCGTTGGTTCACCCTCCAATGGCCGCTGCGGCCGGCACATCGCGCTGATCTGAAGCCAGGAGCCAGGTGCTTCTCCTGGTCTCCCATGTGGGTGCAGGGCCCAAGCACTCGGGCCATCCTCCACTGCACTCCCGGGCCATAGCAGAGAGCTGGCCTGGAAGAGGGGCAACCGGGATAGAATCCGGTGCCCCAACCAGGACTAGAACCCGGTGTGCTGGCGCCGCAAGGTGGAGGATTAGCCTGTTAAGCCACAGTGCCGGCCTTGAATCCTGTTTCTTAATAGTTATAGTTAACAGTTATCCTCTCTAAATCTCTGTTTCCTCATCTGTAAAGCATAAGTAATCACCTTAAAAAGCTTTAGAAAGAATTATTTTATAAAGTTCTTAGCACTGTACCTAACCACCTGTTTTAAAAAATTATATATTCTTTTTTTTTTCTTTTTTTTTTTTTTTTTTTTTTTTTGACAGGCAGAGTGGATAGTGAGAGAGAGAGAGAGAGACAGAGAGAAAGGTCTTCCTTTTTGCCGTTGGTTCACCCTCCAATGGCCGCTGCAGATGGCGCATCTCGCTGATCCGAAGCCAGGAGCCAGGTGCTTCTCCTGGTCTCCCATGCGGGTGCAGGGCCCAAAGACTTGGGCCATCCTCCACTGCACTCCCGGGCCACAGCAGAGAGCTGACCTGGAAGAGGGGCAACCGGGATAGAATCCAGCGCCCCAACTGGGACTAGAACCCGGTGTGCCGGCACTGCAAGGTGGAGGATTAACTTGTTAAGCCACGGCGCCAGCCTAAAAAATTATATATTCTTAACTGCAAATGAGAGTGACACAGATCTCTAAGGGTACTGCCAGGAACAATCAATCAGTTGAAAAACCTGCAAATTAATTTAACTTTCCTGGTTTTTTAAAGATTTATTTATTATTTATTTGAACAGCCAAGTGAGAGAGAGACAGAAAGAAATCTTTCATCTGCTGTTTCATTCTTCCTTAAGGACCACAACAGATGGAGCTATGGCAGGCTGAAGCCCTGAGCCAGAAAGTCAATCCAAGTCTCCCACATGGGTGGCAGGAACTCATGTACTTGAGCCATCATCTACTGCATCCTGGACCATTTACAGAGAGCTGAATCAGAAGCAGAGTAGCCAGGACTAGAATATGCACTCCAGTACGTGATCTGGGTATCCCAAGTAGCAGCTTAACCACTTGCACTATAACACCTGCCCCAGAATCTTCCTTTTTGTTTTTAAGATTTATGTATTTGAGCGGCCAGTGCTGTAGCACAGTGGGTTAACGTCCCAGCCTGCAGTGCCAGCATCCCATACAGGCGCCAGTTCGAGTCCTGGCTGCTCCACTTCCAATCCAGCTCCCTGATAATGTGCCTGGAAAAGCAGCAGAGGATGGACCAAGTCCTTGAGCCAATGCACCCACATGGGAGACCCAGAAGAAGCTCCTGGCTGCAGATTAGCTCAGCTCTAGCTGTTGCAGCCATCTGGGGAGTGAAGCAGCAATGGAAAACCTCTCTCTGTTTCTCTACCTATCCCTGTAACTCTTACAAATAAAAATAAAATCTTTAAAAATATATTTATTTATTTATTTAGAAAGGCAGAGAGGGAGAATCAGAAAGAGATTTTTCATCTACTGGTTGATTGCCCAAATGTCCACAACAGCCAGTCCTGAGCCATTCAGAAGCCAGGACCCAGAAATTCCATCCTGGTCTCCCATTTTGGTGGCACAGGCCACCTTGGCCATCTCCCACTGACTCCCCAGGCACATTAGCAGGAAGCTGGTTCAGAAGCAGAGCAGTCAGGACTCCAACTGGCACTCCAACATGAAATGCCAGCATCCCAAATGGCAGTTTAACCCACTGAGCCACAATAGTCCCAAAACGTTCCTGTTTTTTTTTTTTTTAAAGATCTATTCATTTATTTGAAAGGTAGAATTGCAGACAGAAAGGGAGAGAGAGAGCAAGGGAGAGAGGGAGAGAGAGAGAGAGACTCTTCCACCAGCTGGTTCATTCCCCAAATGGCCAGAATGACCAGGGCTCAGCCAGGCTGAAGCCAGGAGCCAGGAGCTTCATCCAGGTTTCTCACATGAAGGCAGGGACTTGGGCCCACCTCAAGGGCATTTCCAGCCATATTAGCAGAAAGCTGGATAGGATGCTGAGCAACCAGCAATCTCAGCCATTGCATGTGGCAGCTTACCATGCCATGTCACAATTCCAGCCCCAGAACTTTCCTGTTTTAATTCAAAACTTTATTGAAATTTCTAGTCTATAAGTCTAATACTTGCATATCTGTTGCACTTCTACTTTTAAGCATTTTTAATGGTGATTCTCGCTTGCTCCCACATACTTCATTATTCCATTCAACTGTTAGTGAATATGTCTCTGTTGCCTTTTTTTAAAAAAATCCCTTGCAGTGAAAACCAAACAACCAAAAAAGTGTTTGAGATTCACTTTCAGAGGGCACTCCTTAATAAATCTGAAACTGTTAGCACTGCTTCTACAAAAATAAGTAGCACAATTAAAAATTGCTTCATCAGATGTTAGCTTGTGTACTGGATGGCAAGCTCATTAGAGTCCTGGTCCTCTCCTCGCCCGTCTGAAGGGCTTAAGCTAAAGGCTTGAGAGACCTTGGTGTTTGAAATGTTTGACAAAACTTGTTGCCCGGGAGGAACTCTATCTCACATCTTATAATTCCATTTTGTGCCATCGAGACATACACACTACAAGAAGCTCAACACCATCATTTAAACCTTAAAGCAATTTCAAAGACAAAACTATGTTCAGAATAACAAGACAACGAAAGCAGGGCTTCAAGTCCTTTGTTCAACTCTCAATCACTTTTGGAAAATGCAGGACAAAGCTGGAAAAGCAAAAAAGAAAGAAAAAGAAAAAGGCTGCGATGCAGCCGCGTTCCGAAGGAGAGAGGGAGGCATTTCTCGGCCGAACGAAGTGTCAATTAGCAAGCCCCGCCTTTCGCCCGTGCAGCGGCTTCTACCTGCCCCGGGTGGGGGCAGGGAGGCCCAGAGGGAAGCCAGGCAATAGAGGGGAGTGGGGTCAGCCGCGGAGCTGGCGCTGAAACCCGAACGCCGGTGGAATAACGGGAAGGCGTGGCAGGAGAGGGGCAAGCCAACCGGGGAGATCCGTGGGCCCAGGGCGCTCAGCGTTTGCCAGAGGGGAAAATGAAAGGGCTGTCGAGGTGAAAAACAGCTGAGGTTTCGATGACAGCTCGGACTGGGTTTTCGGTTCGGGGGGCGGGGGCGACCCAGGAGCCTTCCATTGTGCGCGCCCCTCCTTCTCCGTCCCCTCCCCTCCCCGCCCTCGCCCTCGCCGCTGCGGGCCGCAACGCCTGTCGCCGCCTGCGCCTCCCATTCGCCCAGCCAGGTAGGAGACAAGTAGATCAGTCCTCCTCTAACCCTTCCTCACCGGATGAAGATCGCCGTCGCCCGAGCTTCCTCTTGTCCATCTTTTTCTCCAGCTTCTGGACTCCCAGTTGCAGGCGCTGTCACCTCAAGACCCCTCAGGCTTGGGAGAAGGAGGGGGAAAGGGAGAGGGGAAGAAAAAAAAAGAAAAAGAAAAAGAAAAAACCGGGGAAGTACGAGCTGCGCTTGCGCAAGAGCCCTCGCCGGCCCTCAGACCGGAAATCAGCTGCCCCTCCCACCTCCACCCGGAAATCACTTCCTGGGACTTGTTTTCTCTGCTCGCTGCCACCGTCGGTGTGTTATTTGGTGGCAGTCTTTCTTTGATTTCTGCCTTTCTGGAGGAGTGAAGCTGGGTGCTCGATCTTGGCCTAGATTCTTAAAAGGTGTATTTATTTCGAAGACTAGGTCGGCAAAAATTATGAGGAGAGAACGTTAAGAAAACTCTAGTTCATTCGACCTCCCTAGGTGGCCCTAGAATAGAATGAAACGTTACCATTTGCAATATTGATGGTCTCACAGCCTGTCCTATATGTTTGTCCTCAAGGCGCTTCCTCAAATTCAAAAACATTGTTTGCATGATCACCTTATAATTGGCTAGCAGTTTAGCATTGGAACGGAAATAAATTTAGGTTAGTCAGCAAAGAGAAAGTATCCTCCTAATAAAAAGGATCTCATTTTAAAATTAAAATTCTTCCTTTTTATATACCTAGGTGGAAAAAAAAAAGACTAGACCTTGATTGAAACATAATATGCTAAGATGATGACAAAAAGTAGGTGGCTAAAACTTGGCATTCATTCAACTAACATTTATGGTACTTAAGGGACTAGCCCTGTCTTCAGTTAACTCAGTATCTGGTACTTTATATAATTATGAAGTTCTTTCACAGTGTTCTTCAAATTAAAAATTGTCCAGTTTTCTTAACCATAATGTACATATCTGAATTATTTAAAAATGAAGGTGTAAGCCTCCATGATGGTATAATCAAAGTAAGTGACAAAATAGTGCTCTAAACAAGCAAAATGCTACTGGCATATTTCAAGTTAGAAGGACTGTGGAAATATTTGAACTTGAATTTAAGTATTTTCATTCCCCCAACCCCCATACCCCATGTTACCAAGGTCAATAAAGTAAGGATAGAGGCAGGCAGACACTTAGTGTGGAGATTTCTGAAGTCATTGGCCCTGCTTCTGATTCCAGCCTCCTGTTAATTCCCACTCTGGGAGGCAGTAGATGATGGTTCAAGTAGTTGATTTCTTGTCACCCACAAAAGAAACCTGGATTGAGTTCCTGTCTCCTAACCTCAGCCTGACCCAGGACTGGCTTTTAGGAGCACTTAAGGAATGAACCAACAGATGGGAGAATCTCTCTCTCTCTCTCTCTCTCTCTCTTAAATAAATGAATAATTTTTAAGCATATAAGTAAATAAAGGGACTAGCTCAGCTCATCTACAGCTAGGTAGAGCAGGGTCTCTTGCTTGGTGATTCCAGCTGTCTTCATTAAAATGTGGTCAATGCTGAGGTAGAAAAGCCCCAGGTGCTGTGGGATCTTAGGCTAAAGGGAGTGTTTCACAGGGTGGGAATGACTGAAAAGCAGAAATACTTCAGGACTACTTTTAGTACAACTTTAAAGTTTCTTCATAAATTAGCATTTTTTATCTAAAGACATTAACTTGAAGAATCGAGCCAGTTTGATTCAGTATTTCCAATATTACAGGAAAAAGTGAACTTCAAAAAGTGGAAATAAAGTTGAGAGACGGGAACATAAAAATGAAAGAATAAAGAGGCTCAATCATCTTCTACAAACACTAGTAGCTTTCATAAAATGGAGTAAGAGACTTATGAAATTGTAAAATTATAAGAACTTAACCAAATTATTCAACTTGCAAATATATTAGACATATCATTGTACCAATATAACATTTTTTGCTAACAAAGACCAAGTAAGCCAGTCTGTTACCTCAAACTGGAGCTTGCTTTATATTTTTTTGTAGATAAATGACCTTTCATATCAACACGTTCAAATTTGCTCTTCTTAAACCATGATTTATTGTTTTACCTTTAACATTGTTTTTAACTCTTCTGTATAGATCACCATAGCAAACAACAAAAGGACTATATAAGGTTGTTTCTATTTTTGAGGAAGTTACTTAATAACTTTACATTTTATCAAAAACTAAATGATCTCCTCTTTTATAATGTTTTATGATGTTCCAGTTAAAGCTTCTTTATTTAAAAAGAAAAAAATGAATTATTTTCTTAGTATACTTGTGTATAATTTCTTTTATGTACATTTACTTTATACTGTATAAAAACCTATTAAATTGAAATAATTTTGCTTAGAAAATCATCAGCACAGTTTTTTCAGAAGAGAAGAGGAATTGCTGTGATCTTAATAGTCATGATTATTTTTGGATAGACACCCAGTGTATTTTTGTTTTAAGTGGAGAATATGGTTTTAAGAGTTTCAGGCCATATTGGCAGTGTGAAACTGATCACCTCTGGGGCCAGTGTTATGGCATAGTGGGTTAAGCCACTGGTAACACTGGCATCCAATATGAGAGTTGGTTATTTTTAATTTTTTTTAAGATTTATTTATTTGTTGGGTTTGTTTTTGTTTGTTTTGTTTGTTTGGACAGGCAGAGTTAGACAGTGAGAGAGAGAGAGAGACAGAGAGAGGGTTATAGACAGTGGGAGAGAGAGAGAGAGAGGTCTTCCCTCCATTGGTTGACTCCCCTAATGGCTGCAATGGCCAGCGCTGCGCCGATCTGAAGCCAGAAGCCAGGTGCTTCTCCTGGTCTCCCATGCGGGTGCAGGGCCCAAGCACTTGGGCCATCCTCCACTGCCCTTCTGGGCCACAGCAGAGAGCTGGACTGGAAGAGGAGTGACCGGGACCAGTACCCGGTGCCCCTACTGGCACTAGAACCCGGGATGCCGGCGCCGCAGGCGGAGAATTAGCCGAGTGAGCCACGGCAGCGGCCAATGTTGGGTTTGATTTTTTTTTTTTTTAAGATTTATTTATTTATTGGAAAGGCAGAGAGAAAAAGAGAGAGATCTTCCATTTGCTGGCCAAAAGGCCACAATGGCCAGAGCTGGACCAATCAGAAGCCAGGAGCCAGGAGCTTTCTCCAGGTACCCCGATGTGGGTACAGGACCTAAGTACTTAGGCCATCTTCTGCTGCTTTCCCAGGCACATCAGCAGGGAGCTGGATTGGAAGTAAAGCAGCCAGGATGGGATGCAGCCACATGGGATGCTGGCATTATAGGTGGCAACTTCACCACTACACCACAGTGCTGGCCCCAACAAGAGCTGGTTTGAGTCCCAGATGCTGCACTCCCAATCCAGCTCCCTGCTATCACACCCAAGAAAGCAGCAGAAGATGGCCCAAGTACTTGTTCTGCCTCACATGTCAGAGACCTTGATGAAGCTCCTGACTCCTTGTTTCTGCTTGACCCAGCCTCAGTCACTGTGACCATTTGGGGAGTGAACCAGCAGATGGACGATCTCTCTGTATATATCTCCCTTTCTAACTCTGACTTTCAAATAAATAATTTTTTGAGAAATAAAGTATCCAAGGAGATGTGTTTGGGTTGTATACAAATCCTACACTGTATTATGTAAGGAAATTGAGCATTTGTGGGTTTTTTAATCTGTGGGAGATTCTGGAACCAATCCATCAAGAATACCTAGGGATGATTGTATATGCTATTCTCTCTCTTCTTAAAATCAGTCTGTGTAAAATGACTGGAATTATTGATATAGGAAACTAAATTCCTACCAAATGACCTTACTAAATCTTTGATGAATGAGTGAAATAAAAAGCCAAATACTCAAGGCCGGCGCCATGGCACACTAGGTTAATCCTCCGCCTGCGGCATCAGCATCCCATATAGGCCCCGGGTTCTAGTCCCAGTTGCTACTCTTCCAGCCCAGCTCTCTGCTGTAGCCTGGGATAGCAGTGGAGGATGGCCCAAATACTTGGGCCCCTGCACCCGCATGGGAGACCAGGAAGAATCTCCTGGCTCCTGACTTCAGATCGGTGCAGTTCCGGCCATTGCGGCAATTTGGAGAGTGAACCAACGGAAGGAAGACCTTTCTCTGTCTCTCTCACTGCCTGTAACTCTACCTATCAAATAAATAAATATTTTTTAAAAAGCCAAACACTCTACATTTTTAAGTCATTGGTCAAAATAAATCCAGCAAGCTCCTAAAGATACCTGAATTACTTTAAGCATGTCACTTTGTGTTTGCAAGCTTCAACTTTTCTATTTATAAAATAAACATGGTAGCTACGAATATCAATTCCAAGGCTGGTGTTTGGTCTAGCAGTTAAGATGCACTGTATCCCATATTAGAATGCTTGGGTTTGAGTCCCAGTTCTGTTCCTGATTCCAGCTTCCTGCTGATGTGCAGGAAGGCAGCAGCTGATGGTTCAAGTAATTGGTCCCTATTAAGACCAGAATTGAGTTCCTGGCTCTTGTCTTCAGTCTGGCCTAGCCTCTACTATTGTGGGCTTTTAGGGGATGAACCAGAGGATAGGAATGAACTAGAACTTTTTTTTTTTATTTATTTATTTTTTTTGACAGGCAGAGTGGACAGTGAGAGAGACAGAGAGAAAGGTCTTCCTTTGCCGTTGGTTCACCCTCCAATGGCTGCCGCGGTAGTGCGCTGTGGCCGGCGCACTGCGCTGATCCGATGGCAGGAGCCAGGTGCTTATCCTGGTCTCCCATGGGGTGCAGGGCCCAAGGACTTGGGCCTTCCTCCACTGCACTCCCTGGCCACAGCAGAGAGCTGGCCTGGAAGAGGGGCAACCGGGACAGAATCCGGTGCCCCAACCGGGACTAGAATCTGGTGTGCCGGCGCCGCAAGGCGGAGGATTAGCCTAGTGAGCTGCGGCGCCGGCCTAGAACTTTTGCTTTCTTTCCCTCTCTCTGTCTCTCTGTCTCTCTCTCTCTCTCTCCACCTCTTAAATAAAAACATAAATACATTATGTTCCTTTCAACTCTAACAATCTTATTCTTAAAAGTAAACTGTTGAGGAAACCAGAATGTCACCCAAAATATGTCTCTTTGACATAAAAATTATTTTTAAGATGAAGACAAGAAGCTGCAAAAAATTCTCTCTTCTTTTCTGTCTCAATATGACATAAATTCCCCTTTACTGGAGATAATTTTAAACTCTTATCAGCCTAGAGACAGCACTAGAGGAATCTGCAAGAAAACCTTACTCTGTAGGTTTCCTCCCATACATTTACCACCTTTGGCAGCCTAAAACTCTTTCCTTTCTTTTCTCCAATCAATCAATATATTGTTCTTTGTTGAAGATGTTTTAGAAGCAGAATTCTAACCCATTGTTTTAAGTTACATTTCATTAAGTTTTCTCCAACATGAGGTACATTATGTGCATTTATGAACCTGTATGTTTTCCTTCTGCTAGTCTGTCTCTCTTTACAGAAATCCATCCCAATTAAGAACTCACAAAAGGGATGGGTATTTGGCCTATTTTGGTTTAAGATGCTGGTTGAGATACCCAAATCTCATATCAGAGTACCTGGGTTTGAATCCTGGCTCCATTTCCAATTCTAACTTTCTACCAATGTGCACCCTCGAAGGCAGCAGGTAATTCAGTCCCTGAAACCCTCATAGGAAACCTGAATTTAATTTCTGGCTCCAGCCTCAAGTCCTACACCATTCTCAGCCATTGCAGGCCTTTGGGGAGTGAACAAGTACATGGATTCATCTCTCCCTCCTCCCCCATAAATAAATAAAAGAAAATTTTTAAAAAGAAATCAGGAAAGATAAGGAAAACCTATTTTGCCTTCTCTGTACTATCTTTGCCAAACTATTCTTTAGAAAACTAAGTATAGGGGCCGGCACTGTGGCTAGCAGGTAAAGCCGCTGCCTGCGGTGCCAGCATCCCATATGGGCTCCAGTTCGAGACCCGGCTGCTCCACTTCCAATCTAGCCCTCTGCTATGGCCTGGGAAAGCAGTGGAAGATGGCCCTTGGGCCCCTGTACCCGTGTGGAAGACCCGGAAGAAGCTCCTGGCTCCTGGCTCCTGGCTTCAGATCGGTGCAGCTCAGCAATTGCAGCCATCTGGGGAGTGAACAAGCAGATGGAAGACCTCTCTCTCTCTCTCTCTCTTCCTCTCTCTCTCTCTCTCTCTCTCTCTCTGCTTCTCCTCTCTCTGTGTAACTCTGACTTTCAAGCAAAATAAATAAATCTTAAAAAAAAAAACTAAGTATAAACCAATTTGACTATCTTCCTCTTTGTTTTAATGACTCTTAAGATATATGGGTTATTTTAATTTGAAAAAATGAAGAGATGTTGTCAATACTTAAAAAACAAATAGAAATTCTCCAAAGAGGATAAGTTTATTTGGAGATAGCATCGCAACAGGAATGTGTGTGCCATAGTAAACTATGAGTGTATTCAAGGAGGTTGAAGCAAGGGAAGTTGGTGGGTTTTTTTTGTTTGTTTTTTGGTTTTTTTTTTTTTGTTTTTTTTTTTTGACAGGCAGAGTGGACAGTGAGAGAGAGAGAGAGAAAGGTCTTCCTTGCCGTTGGTTCACCCTCCAATGGCCGCCGCGGTAGGCGCGCTGCGGCCGGCGCACCGCGCTGATCCGATGGCAGGAGCCAGGTGCTTCTCCTGGTCTCCCATGGGGTGCAGGCCCAAGCACTTGGGCCATCCTCCACTGCACTCCCTGGCCACAGCAGAGAGCTGGCCTGGAAGAGGGGCAACCGGGACAGAATCCTGGGCCCCGACCGGGACTAGAACCCGGTGTGCCGGCACCGCAAGGCGGAGGATTAGCCTAGTGAGCCACGGCGCCGGCCAAAGCAAGGGAAGTTTTTAAAGGCCAGATGAGGAAGAATACAAGATTATTTTGAAATAGTCAACTACAAGAATTTATAACAAGAGTGGCATCAGCTCAAGGTCAGACAGGCTGTTGGACAAACGCCCTTGAAGAAGTACTTTCTATGCAAGGTTGCAGTGACATTCATGTGAGGCTGTGGTGCTGGCAGTCTTTTTGATACTTCTTGTTAGCAAGCTTTATCACTATTTTACTATTAAAGTTTGTCAAAAGTGACTCCATTTTTATTCTGACAACTTTTACAATGTGTAGGATAGTCTCTAAGAGTAATTCATAAGTCTTTGATATTTATTAACTTTAGAATTATAGAAGAAGACTCTCTGATGTTCCAAAGATTTTTTGTGCATCTTTGTCTAACATATATAGCTCAAAGACTTTGAAAGTGCTCTTTAGTTCCTTATTTTTTCTAGTACTCACCAGGCACTATTCCAAGAACCATAGATGCAGGAGTGGACAAAACAGACTGCTATCCCTATTTTTATTGAACTGAATTCCAATGGAGTGAAGTAGATAATAAGCATATGTAAGTGCTGAAAAAAGAAAGGGAGAGGAAAGATTGCCCTTTCAGATAGACTACTAAGAGAAAATCACTCTGATCAAATAACACGTGAGGAAACTTGAAGGAAATGAAGTCCTAGATAGCTAGAGAAGAGTATTCAAGGCTGGCAGCATACTAAGAATGAGTGCCCTTAAACACTTGCATCACAAGTTGATCACAAGGAGGCCTGGTGTGAGTAGAGAGAAGTAAACAAGAGAGTGTTGGAAAATAACACTTGAGAAAGAGCTAAGGTTTAGCTAAGGTTTATTTAGGATGGATAAGCAAGTGAGAGAATGGAAGGAAATTATGCTAGAGAGCTAAAGGCTGTGTAGGAACTTGTAAACCCAGGCAAGGACTTGGGCTATTGCTCTGAGTGAGAAAGGAAGCCATTGAGAATTTTAGTGAGTCTGTGCCTCTAGCCTGTAAATTTCTTTTTTTTTTTTTTTTTGCTTTAATGTATAGCAAGTTTAATACATTAGTGTTTATAAAATAAAAACTGTATTCTACTGAAATTCTTCTTGTGCTTCTTCCTTATCACTTAGCATGAAAGACGAGAAAAGTATGATACTTAAGGAAACCTATTCATGGATTTAAAGATGCAGTTTGTGGGCCCTTCTCATTCCCCTCCAGCCTCCCTTGGGTGGATCAGGATGGCTAACGCCAGCTGGAGTTGAATATTTCCCTCGCTCCCATATCAGTTAGGCTCTGATAAACCCCCAGCAAATTAGGCTGTAAATAGTTTCTCCTAATGGCGTGCTTTTTCATAAAAATAGAATTATTTGGCATAGTTCAACATGGTTTCCCACCCTCACCCCCACCCTTTGCTAAAATCACTGATAGTCACTGTGAGGACCTGGTAGAACTCCAGGAGGTAAAACTCACAAAAGATGGGGGGGAAGTCGGGTATAAGTGGATCTACCTTGAGTTTCATCTCAGATTTGTTTACCCTGAACTCCCATCAGTTTGTTCATCAAGTTCAGGTTTTCCTATTCCATCACTGGTTCCATTGGTGGGTTCAGCTCTAGAGAGTTCTGATTCTCTGAGTTCACCTGTCAGTGTTTCCAATTTCAGGAGTGGTGACTTGCCCAGTGCTCTCACTTCTCTCTCTCTCTCTCTCTCTCTCTCTCTCTCTCTCTCTCTCTCGACAGGCAGAGTTAGACAGTGAGAGAGACAGAGAGAAAGGTCTTCCATTGGTTCACCCCCAAAATGGTCGCTACAGCAGATGCGCTGCGCCGATCCAAAGGCAGGAGCCAGGTGCTTCCTCCTGGTCTCCCATGTGGGTGTAGGGCCCAAGCACTTGGGCCATCCTCCACTGCCTTCCTGGGCCACAGCAGAGAGCTGGCCTGGAAGAGGAGCAACCGGGACAGAACCGGCGCCCTGACCGGGACTAGAACCCGGTGTGCCGGCACCACAGGTGGAGGATTAGCCTATTGAGCCGCGGTGCCAGCCTCTCTCACTTTTGTTAACAGATCTAAGAGCTATTGGCTTTCAAGTTTGTTTTTCTTTTTGTTTTTGTTTTCAGCTTTTTACTTGTTATAGGACTAAGTAGCAACTAGCACTCTTTTCACATGTGGCCGGAAATGAGTATTCAACAAACCATCACCTCTGAAAATCTTGGAGAGGGGCATAACTTTCAATTTAGATGTTTTGAAAGAATATTCTGACTGCTATGTGGGGAGCAGACTACATGGAGTCAAAAGCTTATGCAGGGGCCAGCGCTGTGGTGTAGCAGGTAAAGGTACCGCCTGGGACACTGGCATCCCACATGGACTCCAGCTCAAGTCCCAGATGCTTCTCTTCCAATCAAGCTCTCTGATAATGGAAGGGAAAAGCAGTGGAATATGGCCCAAGTGTTTGGGCCTCTGCACCCATGTGGGAGACCTGGAAGAAGTTCCTGGCTCCTGGCTTTCGACTGGCACAGCTTCTGCCATTGCAGTCATTTGGGGAGGGAATCAGTGGATGGAAGACCTCTCTCTGCGCTCTCTCTGTGTCTCTCTCTCTCTCTGTCTGTGCTCCCTCTCAAAAAAAAAAAAAAAAAAAAAAAAAAAGCTCATGCAGAGAATAAGATAGAATTGATGGTGACTTGGACTCAGATGGTAGCTAGTGGTAGAGAGGGGTGATCAGCAATTATAGATATGCTCATATTTCAAAAAAGAGCACTACCAACAGATTTACTGATAGATTGTATGCAGAATGTGAAAGAGAAGACAGAAGTTTGCAGCATGAACAAGAAGAGCGTTGCCCTTAACCAAAGTAGAGAAGACAGAACAGAATAGATCGAAGGGGATATTTCAAACATGTTAAGTTTTGCTATGTGACATCCAGTAGATATATCAAGTAGGCAACTGGACAAGTTCTCAAGTAGACAAGAGAGAATTATAGGCTGGAACATGCTAGTCAAGAAAATGTACTACAATAAATTCTGAAGAATTATCTTACTGGGGCCGGCACAGTGGCTTAACGCCCTGGCCTGAAGTGCCGGCATCCCATATGGACACCGGTTCTAATCCCGGCTGCTCCTCTTCCAATCCAGCTCTCTGCTATGGCCTGGGAAAGCAGTAGAAGATGGCCTAAGAACTTGGGCCCCTGCACCCACGTGGGAAACCTGGAAGAAGCTCCTGGCTCCTGCCTTCAGATCGACACAGCTCTGGCCATTGCAGCCATCTGGGGAGTGAACCAGCGGATGGAAGACCTCTCTCTCTGTCTCTACCTCTCTCTGTAACTCTGTCTTTCAAATAAATAAAATAAATCTTTAAAAAAGGGGAATTATCTAACTTTCATGCTACACCCCCCCACCTCTAGCCAACCTTTATATGCCTCTGTGCTGTTTTGCTTTTCCAGTTTGCCAGCTGATATTCTTTCCCCCTGAGAATTGTCTCCCAACCAAGTACACAAACAACTAACAAAACTGGAAAAGAATAATTGGGGGGTTGGCGTTGTGGCATAGCAGGCTCAGCCTCCACCTGCAGTGCTGATATCCATATGGGTGCCAGTTTGTGTCCTGGCTGCTCCTCTTCTGATCCAGCTCTCTGCTATGGCCTGGGAAAGCAGTAGAAGATGGCCCAAGTCCTTGGGCTCCTGTACCCGTGTGGGAGACGTGGAAGAAGCTCCTTGCTCCTGGCTTCAGATCAGCCCAGCTCTGGCATTGAGACCACTTGGGGAATGAACCAGTTGGTGGAAGACCTTTCTCTTTGTCTCCCCTTCTCTCTGTAACTCTACCTCACAAATAAATAAAATCATTTTTTTAAAAGTAATTGGATGCTATTTACTGTATGTTACTATAAAATACTAATTTGGTTTACTTTTCGGTTGAAGGAAGATTTAAATAGTAGTGACAGTGCTGTGGCATAGAGGGTTAAACCTTCATCTGCAGCACCAGCATCCTATATAGGCACCAGTTCAAGTCCTGGCTGCTCTTCTTCTGATCCAGCTCCCTGCTAATGTGCCTGGGAAAGCAGCAGAAGATGGTCCAAGGACTTGGACAGCATCCATGTGGGAGACCGGAAGAAGCTCCTGACTCCTAGCTTTGGCCTGGCCCAGCCCAGGGCACTGTGGTTATTTGGGGAGTGACCCAGCAAATGAAAGATATCTCTCTCTCCTTCTCTGCCTTTAAAATAAATAAATATGTCTTCTTTAAAGATTATTAAAATAGATAAGAATTCCTTGTTTGGCTCAATGAATTTTAAATATTGTATGTCAGGGCCAGTGCTGTGGCACAGCATGTTAAAGCCCTGGCCTGAAGTGCCAGCATCCCATATGGGCACCAGTTCTAGTCCTGGCTGCTCCTCTTCTGATTCAGCTCTCTGCTATGGCCTGGAATAGCAGTAGAAGATGGCCCAAGTCCTTGGGCCCCGGCACCCATGTGGGAGACCTGGAAGAAGCTACTGGCTCCTGGCTTCGGATTGGCGCAGCTCCAGCCATTGTGGCCATCTGAGGAGTAAACCAGCAGATGGAAGATCTCTGTCTCTCTCTCTCTCTCTCTCTCTGCCTCTCCTTCTCCTCTCTGTGTTATTCTTTCAAGTAAATAAATTAATCTTTAAAATATATTCTATGTCCTCTTTATTTTTAGCACAGAAAAAAACAGTTTATAGCACATGAATACATAGCATTGTTGTATCTGAGAGATTACTGCTATTCTGTGCAAACTTCCTCTCCTTTGACAAATTACAAAACATACATTCCTCTTGGAGAATATTTGGTAAAATTGAGGATGCTGATATAATACAGAAATTTTACTTCCAGGTTTACTCCCTTGAGAAATTCTTGATTTGTGCACAAAAATATATGTACAAGAATATTCATTGCAGCTTTGTTCAAAATAGTAGAGAACTGAAGCAACCTGCATATTCTTCAAAAGGAAAATGTTTAAGTGATGTCATATTCGGGCAAAAGAACACTATGAACAGATAAAATTAATGAACTAAAATGGTATTTATTAATATGTATAAAATCATAAATAGGGTCAGCATTATGGTGTAGCAGGCTAAGCTGCTACCAGCAAAGCCAGCATCCCATATGGGCACTGGTTCCAGTACTGGTTTCTCCACTTCCAATCCAGCTCCCTGCTGAAAAGCAGCAGATAATGGGCCCTTGCTACCCATGTAGAAGACCCAGATGGAGTTCCAGGCTCCTGGCTTCGGCCTGGCCCAGCCCTGGCCATGGCAGCCATTTGAGGATTGAACCAGCAGATGAAGCTCTGTGTGTGTGTGTGTGTGTGTGACTCTGCCTTTCCAAAAAATACACATAACATTGTAGGATGGAAAAAAGCAAGATGCAGCAAGAAATAGTCAAACTTTTAAATTTTACATTGCTCATAAAGATCACCCTAATTTCTAGAATATTCCATGTGCAAGGCACTATGTAAAAGGGCTTTTAGTGCATTAGTTCATTTAATTCTCACAACAACCTTGTGAGATAATTGATGTTATCCAAATTTTTGTCTTATTCATTCAAAAAATTTTTATGTAATGCATACCAGTCAGTTCTAAGCACTGAACACACTGTACATGTGTAGGAAGATAATAAGGAGATAATAGATAAGAGAAGACAGATAATAAGAAAACACACAATTATGTCAGGTAGTAATATAGGCTATGAAGAAAAACAAGTAGAGTAGCAAAATAGACAGTTATGGGGCCAGCGCTGTGACATAGCGGGTAAAACCATCACCTCCTATGCAGGCATCCCATATGGGAACCAGTTCGCATCCCGGCCACTCCTCTTCTGATCCAGCTCTCGTTATGGCCTGGAAAAGCAGTAGAAGATGGCCCAAGTGCTTGGGCCCCTGCACCCATGTGGGGAGACCCAGAAGAAGCTCTTGGCTTCTGGCTTCAGATCAGCCCAGCTCTGGCCGTTGCCACCATTTGGAGAGTGAACCAACGGGCGGAAGAATTCTCTCTTTCTCTCTCTGCCTCTGCCTCTCTGTGTAACTCTGCCTTTCAAATAAATAAATAAATCTTTAAAAACAAAAAAGATATACAGTTATAAGGATTTTTATTTTAGATAACATAAATAAACTAAAACTCAGATTTGTAAGAGACTCGTAGAAGGTAACAAACCCACTGAAATTCACTCAGCTTGGAAATTTGGAGCCAGAATTGAAACCTAAGTCAATCTAATTCTTGAGGTTTCCCTTTGTAAATGATGTTTAAGTTGTTGGTTGTTTACATTTTGGAAAAAATACATTAATTACATAACACTAGAAAAGTTTTTAATGGGATTGAAAGGAATACAAAGCAATCTATAGGAGTTCTTTGGACAGCCAAAAATCTTCATAATGTACCAGTGGGGTGTGGGAATTGGAGAATAAGATTCAGAAAATGAGAAAAGAGTTAAGAAATTAAAGCAAGCATTCACTGTTTTCATCTTACCATAGACTTTGACTTTCACTGAAAATCATTTTGAGCTGTGGATTGCTAGTGTTTTGGTGACAGTGTTAAGAAACCAAAAGTGTTAATGCATTTGTTAAGAACATGAATTTGAAAGCTTCATACCCAATCACTCACTCAATAGTTGTCTTTAGGGCAAGTCACTTAAGCTTTCAAACCCTTTTCTTTTTTCTTTAAACTCTGCTACCCGCACAAGCTAAATTAACTTTTCAGTCAGCCTGTTTTCTTTCTTTTTCTGATATCAGAATAATCATATCCTAGATAATAAGGCACACTTTCTGGTTCATATTTCACCTCCACTGCCATTCCCTACCCTTCATTTAACAAATTTTGTTGTTAAAAAATTTGTTAAATGCCTACTTGCAAATAAATGGAGACCAACCAAATAAACAAAACCAAGACCACTTATTTAGAGCAAGAAAGTCAGCCACTATCATTTCAGTTCTGATAGAGACTCAAGGAAAGGCAGAGGATTGATAAAGTTTTATAGTGGAAAAAGAGAAGAGTTCAGATTTGGCTGATTAGTAGTTAAAACATGGAGGCTGTCAGTATCTCACGTGATTAGCAAGGGGTACATACAAGTACTTGTCTTTCTTGGACTGTTTCCAA
Organism: Lepus europaeus; assembly: GCF_033115175.1. NCBI lineage: Eukaryota > Metazoa > Chordata > Mammalia > Lagomorpha > Leporidae > Lepus > Lepus europaeus. Next base: position 56,233,099 of record NC_084828.1, read on the forward strand.
GTTGGAAGTGCTGGCAAAAATTAAAGAAGCTGGCCATGTGGGGCCAGTTCAGAAATAAATTATTGGTTCGCTTCCTGAATTGTCAGTAGATAGAAATGTGGCTTCCTGTACATGCCATACTGAATTCTTGCATGGTTTATTACAGAGAAGTGGCTGGCTTCCTGGGGAGGTTGCTATAGAGTATAGGTCAAAGTTCTGTGTTTTTATATGGTCTGGTAGCTGTGACTTCTTATATTCAGTTTCTCACAACAGTGAATCATTATTTTGAGTTCAAGTTTTTTTTAAAGATTTATTTTGGGGCCAGCACCACTTGGTTGGTCCTCCGCCTGTGGCACCGGCATCCCATATGGGTGCCAGGTTCTAGTCCCGGGTGCTCCTCTTCCAGGCCAGCTCTCTGCTGTGGCCCAGGAAGGCAGTGGAGGATGGCCCAAGTGCTTGGGCCCTGCGCCCGCATGGGAGACCAGGAGGAAGCACCTGGCTCCTGGCTTCGGATTGGCATAGTTCCAGTCATAGTGGCCATTTGGGGGCTGAACCAATGGAAGGAAGACCTTTCTCTCTGTCTCTCTCTCTCACTGTCTAACTCTATCTGTCAAATTAAAAAAAAAAAAGAATTATTTATTTATTTGAAAGGCAAAGTTACAGAAAGAGAAAGAGATCTTCTACCTGCTGGTTCACTCCCCAAATGGTGGCAATGGCCAGGGCTGGGCCAGATTGAAGCCGGGAGTCCGGAATTCCATCCAGGTCTCCTATGTGGGTGTAGGAGTCCAAGTACTTGGGCCATCTGCTGCTGCTTTCCCAGGTTCATTAGGAGGGAGCAGGATTGAAAGTGGAGTAGCCAGCACACGAACAGGTTGTTGTAGGCGGTAGCTTAACCCACCACTTATGCCACAACGCCTGCCCCAATTTAAAGTTTTTACTATAGGTTCAAAGCCTGATTAAAAGGTCTCCTTGAATGGCTTAATTAGCATGATTTCCTAGAGAAAGAATTTGGCAAGCTGAAAAATTTTTTTTCTCCGTGATTACCAAAATCTCAGGATCTAAGCTTCCAAAGATTTATTGAACAATCTGACTTACTGACTAGAACTTAAAAGTGACTCAATGAAAAATGTGAATTGATACACAAAGGCCTTTCGTCTTTCTAATAAAAATGTACCTGGGAAAAGTAGCAATTCTAGAGAGTCTTGGCCATCTGATACATTTCTGGGGTTTTGAAGAAAACGTGCAAATTACAAAAAGTATATAACCCACCCCAGGCTGATAATGAACAAAAAAAACTACTTTTACATGAACAATAGCACATTGCCAAATCATCATTCTGCTATTTTCATCCTCCTAAAAGCCCAATGGGTCTTTTGAGCTGGTCACTGGAGTCAGCAGTCAACAATAATACATCATGGTCTACAATATGGAAGTCAGATATCAGGTTTTCAAATGATGTTGTAGGCAAAATATTATGTAATTATATCAAACTCCAATGAAAATTCTGTGGACATAATGATATAAAGAATGGAAAGTCCTTTTAACACAAAATATTGAGCCTTCTTCCTGAAAAAAATGGTTCAAACAGAGAAATTTTATCACTCATGCATTATCCCCAGTGAATTCCCAAAAGATGGCACCAAAACTCCTAAAGAACATGTGGTTTACATTGGAGATTACTGCATTTCTCAGACTGAAGGAAAGAATGTTGCCTTCTTTGCATATGAAGGCTCATTTATGGACCTGCTTAATTGTAGTAAGTGGAAAGTGATAAGCAAAGTCCATGCTGTTGTGCTTCTTAACAATGAACATCATGTAGAACACCAGCTGGGAAAGGATGTGCACCTATTAACATGGAGGAAGCCTAAACAGCACTCTGGCCTCAGAATCATCCCTTAAGGCATTGGGATCCGGCTAAAAAGCCCATGAGAGTTTCTCAAGCATGGAAAGCCAAGACACTGTGGGAAAAAAAAAAAAAAAGTGACCTAAATGAAAGATCTCTGTGAGTGAGATCCCAGCAGAAAGAACGGGCCATCAGAAAAGGAGGTACCTTTCTCTGAAGGGAGGAGAGAACTTCCACTTTGATTATGGCCTTGTCTAAATAAGATTGGAGTTGGCGAACTCAACAGGCTTCCATAGCCTTGGCAGCTCATGACAAGAGCCTCAGGTGATTACTGCCATCATAAATAAGAGTGTCAATTGTTAAATCAACAACAGGAGTCACTGTGCACTTGCTCCCCATGTAGGATCTGTCCTTAATGTGTTGTACTATGCAAATTAACGGTAAAACTAGGACTCAAACAGTACTTTATACTTTGTGCATCTGTGTGGATGCAAACTGTTGAAATCTTAGTATATACCAAGTTTATCTTCTGTATATAAAGAAAACTGAAAATGAATCTTGATGAAATATGGGATGGAAGTGGGAGTGGGAGATGAGATGGTTGCAAGTGGGAGGGAGGTTATGGGGGGAAAAGCTGCTATAATCCAAAAGTTGTACTTTTGAAATTTATATTTATTTAATAAAAGTCTAAAAAAATAAAAATTAAATAAAAATTTTAAAAAATAAAAACTTGAACATGGGCAAAAAAAAAAAAAAAAAAAACATGGAGGAAGCATCACTGCCATGAATGGGTGACAAGTCCTAGGCTTCTGAATAAATATGCAGTTACTGTTATGAAAGGGAATTTCTTGTGGTTTCTGCTGGTGCAGAAAAATACAGCCTAGTGTCTTCCTCTAGCCTTCAGTCAATTCTTAAACACTTTTAACTTTTTTTTTTTTTTATTTAAAAGGTAGAGCAAGAGAGAGACCAGGTTTAAAATAAATAAACTAGATTTATTTATTTATTTCAAGGCAGAGTTACAGAGAGGCAGAGGCAGAGAGAGAGAGAGAGAGAGAGAGAGAGAGAGAGATTGGTCTTCTAGCCTCTGGTTCACTCTCTTAACTGGCCATAATGGCGGGAGCTGGGCCAATCAAAAGCCAGGAGTTGGGAACTTCTTCCAAGTCTCTAATGTGGGTACAGGAGCCCAAGGATTTGGGGCATCTTCCACTGTCTTCCCAGGCACATTAACAGAGAGCTGGATTGGGAAGCAGAGCAGCCAGGACCTGAACCACTGCCCTTCGGGGATGCCAGCATGGCAGGCGGTGGTTTTACCTGCCATGCCACTGCGCCAACCTTTAAATAAACATTTATAAATGCTTTAAAAATCAGTAAATGAAATTTTGCAGACTCTCTCCCTCTCTTACTCTGCATTTCAAGTAGATGAGACATATATTAAATGCTTTGAAAGCCAAACATATTTTAAATGCTTTGAAAGCCAAAACAATTATTCATTTATCTTAAATTTCAATAGGAACCAGAAGCCCCACAAAAATAAATTGAAGTGCTTAAGCTACTTTTTTCTCATCTAAGATAATTTTGTCCCTCTGCAACTTTGATAATATAGATAGTCAAAGGCAAAGAACACTTCTGACTCACATACAATACTATGCTATGGCTTAAGATTTCATTTATTATTTTTTTAAGAGACAGCGAGAAGAGAGAGAGACACAGCTCTCATTCACTGGTTCACTCCCCCAAAATGCCCATTAACCCAAGGCTTGATCAAGCCAAAGCCAGTAACAAGAACCAAGTCCAAGTCCCCCACATGGGTGGCAGGAACCCAACTACTTGACCCATCACCTGCTATCTTCAAGAGTATACACTGGTGGGAAACTGGAGTCAGGAGCCAGAGATAGGACTCAAATCTAGGTATTCCAACAAGGCATCTTCACTGTTAGGACAAAAATCTGCCCCACTATTTTTTTTAAAGATTTTATTTATTTACTTAAAAGTCAGAGTTAGAGACAGAGAGAGAGAGAGAGAGAGAGAGAGAGAGATCTTCCATCCCCAGATGGCTACCATGACCAGTGCTGGGTCAGGCCAAAGCCAGGAACCAGGAACTTCATCCTCCTCTGCTACATGGGTGGCAAGGACCCAAGTATTTTGGCCATCTTCCACTGTTTTTTCCAGGCCATTAGCAGAGAGCTGGATCAGAAGTAAAGCATACAGAACATGAACCAGTTCCCATATAGGATGCCAACATCACAGGCAGCTGCTTTTCCTGCTATACCACAACACCAGAACCCCCATTACTTTTTTAAAAAATGAACATGCTCTCTTTTGTAGCCCACTGAACCAGGAAGTCAGAGCCATTATGAATATTTTACAGTATCTATAAAGCTGGAGATTTGGAGTGAGGGGTTTGGGATTGGTTATTGTAATGAAACTAAAACTGAAGTTGGTAAAAATTAAATATTAGGTTAATTTTTAATTTCAATAATGTTATTAAGTTAAAATAAAAATTGAATCATAATTAAACTCTACTATGTGTGTGTTTGGGGTCTTTTATTTAAATTTAGTTGGTCTTCAACTAATATTTGAGTGACTACTGTGTGCCACTCAACATGAGGTGTTAGGAACAAATAGCAAACAAGGCCAACATTACCTTTATCCTAATGGAGTTCACAATGAACCAAATATCACAAATATTAAAGAGCATTTAAGGCCAGCGCCGTGGCTTAACAGGCTAATCCTCCGCCTTGCGGCACCAGCACACCAGGTTCTAGTCCCGGTTGGGGCACTGGATTCTATCCTGGTTGCCCCTCTTCCAGGCCAGCTCTCTGCTATGGCCCGGGAAGGCAGTGGAGGATGGTCCAAGTGCTTGGGCCCTGCACCCGCATGGGAGACCAGGAGAAGCACCTGGCTCCTGGCTTCAGATCAGCGTGATGCACCGGCCGCAGTGGCCATTGGGGGGTGAACCAACGGCAAAAAGAAAGACCTTTCTTTCTGTCTCTCTCTCTCTCTCACTATCCACTCTGCCTGCCCCCCCCCCAAAAAAAAAGCATTTAAAAGGAAAAGGTGCCATGGGATACTTAGTGTAAGAGCTAACTAGTCTTGGGGTTCAGGGAATATTTTCCTGAGAAAATGATACTTAGTTTGGAACAATAATTACAAGCTAGCAGAAAAAAGTCATGGGCAAACAGTGTATACAAAGGTCTTAAGGCAGAAGAAAGAAGTCCAGATCAGATGCAGCTGGAAGATTAATAAAGAGTAATGTTCACAGCCAGCATTGAGGCACAGCAAGTTAAGCCTCCACCTGTGACTCCAGTCACCCATATGGGCACTGGTTCAAGACATGACTGCTCCACTTCCAATCCAGCTCCCTGCTAATGTGCCTGGAAAGTCAGTGGAGGATGACCCAACTCTGGAACAGCACCCATATTGGAGATCTGGAAGAAGCTCCTGGCTCCTGCCTTCAGCCTGAGCCAGCCTTGGCCTTTGCGACCATTTCGGGAGTGAACCAGTGGATGGAAGATCTCTCTTATGTTCCTGCTCTTGCTCTCGCTCTAAATCTGCCTTTCAAATAAAAAAAGAAAAATTTTCAATAGAAAAGTATTCATGATACTTGTTAAAGAAAGGACAATTTTATTCAAGAAGGACTATTGCAATTGGGAATTTGCAGTATGGGAGATCAGTCTTAAACCTGAAAACAAGTATAAGTGGGGATTGATAGCCCAGGAGTATGGTGAGGGGGTCATTAAGTAGAAAATTACTAAGAAGAAACATCAAAGTTGAGGGATTCTTGTTGAAGGCAGTTCAGGACGGTAATATATCAAGGCTAGGGTGTGAGGGATTTGATGAGCTATACCAAAGGTGAATAATGTTCACTAAACTGACTCAGCAGAATTCTTGCTAAAGCTAAACTAAGCGGGCCCAAAGAAACTACTTAAAAAGCACCTGGGGCCGGCACTGTGGTGCAGCATGTTAAAGCCCTGGCCTGAAGTGCCCGCATCCCATATGGGTGCCGGTTCTAATCCCGGCTGCTCCTCTTCCAATCCAGCTCTCTGCTATGGCCTGGGAAAGCAATACAAGATCTCCCAAGTACTTGGGTCCCTGCACCCGCGTGGGAGACCTGGAAGAAGCTCCTGGCTTCTGGCTTTGGATAGGCACAGCTCCAGCAGTTGCAGCCAACTGCCACTCTCTCTCTCTCTCAGCCTCTCCTCTCTCTGTGTAACTCTGACTTTCAAATAAATAATTTTAAAATAAACAAAATAAAAAGCAGCTGAGCACAGTTGTTCATTATATGATCATCTTTGCTCTGGGAGTGCAGCTGCAGACTGAATGGTTGTGTTTTCTTCAACCCTACAAAATTCATATATTGAAACATAACACCTGGGGCTGACACTGTGGCACAGTGAGTTAAAGCCCTGATCTGAAGCGCCAGCATTCCATATGGGCACCGGTTCTAGACCCGGCTGCTCCTTTTCTGATCTAGCTCACTGCTATGGCCTGGGATAGCAGTAGAAGATGGCCTAAGTCCTTGGGACCCTGCACCCACATGGGAGACCTGGAGGAAGCTCCTGGCTCCTGGCTTCAGATCGGCGCAGCTCCAGCCATTGCGGCCATCTGGGGAGTGAACCAGCGAATCGAAGACCTCTCTCTGTCTCTGTCTCTACCTCTCTCTCTGTAACTCTGTCTTTCAAATAAATAAAATAAAAATATTTTTAAAAAAAAGAAAAGAAAAGAAAGAAAGAAACATAACACCCATTATGACAGCATTTAGAGTTCAGATGTGATTAGGAAGAGAGATTAGGTCATGAGTGTTCCACATCCAGGAATGAAATTAATGCCCTTGGCCGGCGCCATGGCTCACTTTGCTAATCCTCCGCCTGTGGCGCTGACACCCCGGGTTCTAGTCCCGGTTGGGGCACCGGATTCTTTCCCGCTTGCTCCTCTTCCAGTCCAGCTCTCTGCTGTGGCGCGGGAAGGCAGTGGAGGATCGCCCAAGTGCTTGGGCCCTGCACATGCATGGGAGACCAGGAGGAAGCACCTTGCTCCTGGCTTCGGATCAGCGCAGCGCAATGGCCATGTCAGCCATTTAGTGGGTGAACCAATGGCAAAAAGGAAGACCTTTCTCTCTGTCTCTCTCTCTCTCACTGTCTAACTCTGCCAGTCAAAAACAAAGAAATTAATGCCTTTGTAAAAGGAGCCCCAGAGAGCTCCCTTTCCCCTTCTGCCATGTGAAGACACGATGAGAAGACCACGGCCTATGAACTAGGAAGTTGGTCCTCACCAGACACAGAATCTACTGGTACCTTGATTTTGGATTTTCCAGCCTCCAGAGCTGTGAGAAATAAATTTCTATTATTTATGAAACACCAACACTATAGTATTTTTGCTATAGTAACAATGATTCTTTGCTTGGCCAAATATAGTCAGGCTAGTTGTATACTAAACCATGCTAATTCAGTTTAGCAAGAAAACCCCCCATCTTCTATTTTTGATCACCCCCAGTATCTGATTAGATTCCTCAACTATCCCTCAGGTAATATCTGATCACCCTGAACAATCTTCAGTAAGAATTCTGTGAGGCAAATTTTATCAAAATCAGCCTTACCTCTGATATTTCTTTAGTAATTTTCCATCCACTGACTCCCACCCAGCTCCTTGGCTACAAATTCCCTCTTGCTTATGCTATACTTGGAAATGAGACCCATATCTGTACCCACCACCCTAGAGCAGTGGCTGTCTGCTGAGCTATTTTTTTTTTTTGACAGATAGAGTTAGACCGTGAGAGAGAGAGACAGAGAGAAAGGTCTTCCATTGGTTCACCCCTCTAATGGCCTGAGCTTTTTTTTTTTTTTTTTTTTTTTTTTTTTTTACATCTCATGGGCCTTCTCTGATGGAGTTGGAAAAGTTTCTATCAATCCTGTGAATGTATTAATACAAACAAGTAGGGGCCAGCAATTTGGCATAGCAGTTAAAGCTGCCACTTGCAATGCAGGCATCCCACATGGGCACCAGTTTGTGTCCCAGTTGCTCCACATCCAATCCAGCTCCCTGCTGATGGCCTGCAAATAGCAGCAGAGGATGGCCTGGGTGCTTGAGCCCCTGCTCCCTACGTGAGACCTGGAAGAAGCTCCTGGCTCCTGGTCTCAGCCTTGGCTATTCCTGGCTGTTGCAGCCATCTGAGGAGTGAACCAGTAGATGGGCGATCTCTCTATCTCTCCCTCTGTCTTTGAAACTCTGACTTTCAAATAAATAAATACATCTAAAGAAACAAAAAGAACATTAGATATTTGTAATTATTTGCTGAGGGCATGTTAGTGAAATCTATTTGCCAGTCTTCATTTGGGTATGTTCCTCTCCTTTGTACAGGAGTAAGAGGGGTGGCTTGATGTGACCACTAGTATTATTTTGTAGACAGAGGGGACAGGAATGAATTACTTCCTTTATGACTGTATGTAGTTATTTCCCTCCAAATACCCAAAAAACTATTTTCTTTAAAGCTCCTCATCTCAGATGAGTAGAGCCATATATTTCCTTAATAATTTTCCACTGAAAGGTCATTAGGAGCATGATCTTATTATTTAAAGTCCATCACCCATAGCATATAACCATGTTGCTAAGCCCATTCTATCTCAGACTCAGTATAGTAAGGATTTTTAGTTATCTCTACAGGCTGAAGTACTGCAGCCATTTCTAAAATCTCCTGTGCAGCAGCTCTTTTTGCTGCCTTATCTGTTAGTGCATTTCCTTTGCTAACATGACAACCTTTCTTGTGGTGTCCCCTGCAGTATATAACAGCCACTTTCAGAGGTTCCAGTATTGCCTAAAAGAGAACTAATATCTCTCTCATATTTAATGGGAAAGTTCTTTGCAGGAGCTAGGCCTTTTTCTCCAAATAGCTGCATATGCATGTAAACAATGAAAGCACATGTGGAGTTCTGTGTAAATATTGACTCTGATCTTTTCCCAGTGGTAAGGCTCTAGTCAAAGCAATAAGTTGAGCCTTTTGAGTCAGTTGGCAATACCTGACCTAAGATCAGCTATGGCATAACCTGTCTAATTCCTTCCTTCAAAAAGCTACCGCCATCAGTAAACAACTCAACATCTGGATTTTCTAGAGATTTATCACATAGGTTAGGCCTATTAGAATATACCTGCTACTGATGCCAATGAGGAAATATAAACTTGTCTTGTAAAAGGACTCTTATATGCACAGTGTGTGTAACCTGTCCAATCATTCCCTACTCCAGACTTAAGGAACTACTCTTTTATTTCAGTAGGAAGATCATCCAAACTGGGGTATGTCTCAGTGCTCAGTGCTGTAATAACAAATGACTTAAACTTGCAAGCAATTAACTTCAAGAAAGCACCCAGGGATGACAGCAGATATCTTCCAAGCAAACGAATTGGACATTCAGACATTACAAAAAAAAATAGTGAGAGAAAATTAACAAATGGGATTATATCAAATTGAGAAGCTTCTGTACTACAAAAGGCACACTCAGGAAAGTGAAGGCAACTGACAGAATGATAGAAATTATCTGCAAACTATACAACTGATAAAGGATTAATAACCAGAATATGTAAAGAGATCAAGAAACTCAACAGGCTGGCACTGCGGCTCACATGGCTAATCCTCTGCCTGCAGCACCGGCACTCTGAGTTCTAGTCCTGGTTGGGCTGCCGGATTATGTCCCTCTTGCTCCTCTTCCAGTCCAGCTCTCTGCTATGGCCCGGGAGGGCAGTGGAGAATGGCCCAAGTGCTTGGGCCCTGCACCCGCATGGGAGACCAGGAGGAGGCACCTGGCTCCTGGCTTCGGATAGGCACAGCACGCCAGCCGTAGCAGCCATTTGGGGGCTGAACCAACGGAAAAAGTAAGACCTTTCTCTCTGTCTCTCTCTCTCTCACCAACTCTGCCTGTCAAAAAAAAAAAAAAAAAAAAAAAAAGAAAGAAAGAAAGAAAGAAAGAAGGAAAGAAAGAAACTCAACAACAACAAAACAACCAACCCAGTTAAGAGATGGGCAAAGGACTTAAATAGGCATTTTTCAAAAGAGGAAATCCAAACGGCCAATAAACACATGAAAAAATGCTCAGGATCACTAGCCATCAAGGAAATGCAAATCAAAATCACACTGAGGTTTCTCCTCACCCCCGCTAGAATGGCTTTCATACAGAAATCAACAAACAACAAATGCTGGTGAGGATGTGCAGAAAAAAGTACCCTAATCCACTTTTGGTAGGAATGTACTATGGAAGACAGTTTGGAGATCCCTCAGAAATCTGAATATAGTCCTACCATACAGCCCAGCCATTCCACTCCTGGAAATTTACCCAAAGGAAAAGAATCAAAAAATAAAAGAGGTATCTGTACCCCCATGTTTATTGCACCTCAATTCACAATAATTAAGACATTGAATCAACCCAAATGCCTGTCAACTGAAGACTGGATAAAGAAATTATAGAATAGGTACACCATATAGCAGTAAAAAAAAAAAAATCTGGTCATTTCATCATGCTTAATGAAATAAGCCTGTCCCAAAAGGACAAATACCATATGTTTTCCCTGACCTGTGATAGCTAATAGAGCACCTAAAAGGCAATCTGTAGAAATGAACATGACACTTTGAGAAGCAATGACTTGAACAGTCCTTGTCTTGACTGTTAAGGAAGAATTTTTTTTGCTTGTTTGTTTTTACTATTTGTTAAACTCTTTACTTAACATAGAGTTAATTATATGTGTTTAAGTCAACTGAAAATAGATAAAAATAAGAGAATAAGAGAGCAAGGAGGAGGAATGGTGGGAGAGTGGGCACAGTGAGAAGAATCACATGTTCCTAAAGTTGTAATTAGGAAGTGTGTGAAGTTTGTAACTGTAAAGCTGTTTAGTTCTGCATACATTCCTACAGACTTACTTCTAAAGGTACAGTTTAAAAACTTGCCATGGGACCCCAAATCCCCTTAAGCTGGGTGGTAAAAATACTTTCTTAAATGTCAAAGTGATCACATGCACTATAATCCAAAAGTTGTACTTTGTAAATTTATATTTATTAAATAAAAGTTAAAAAAAAATAAAGTGATCATATGGATAGGATTAAGTGTTAAAGCGATCATATAGATAGAATTAAATATCAAAGTCATCATATAAATAGGATTAAGTGCCTGGAAATAATAAAAGATAAAATTAAAAAGGAATCAATGCTCCAACATGGGAAGCAGTCCATACAGCAGATTCATTGAATGACAATTGTTTAAGTAGCGTTTTAGTCATGGAAGGACAATATATTGTGGCAAAAAAAATGTCCTACATGAAGAACTTCAGTGGGTGAGACCCCAGTGGAAAGAAGTGGCCATCAAAGAAAGATATACTTTTCTCTGAAGGGAGGAGAGAACTTCCACTTTGCTTATGGCCTTGTCTACATACTGACAGAGACTGTGGACTCAAAAGGCTTCCACTGTCCCTATTGAATTTAATATGAGAATCGACTGCAAATCCTCTCCCCAAACTGTACTCTATATGTTGTATGTGGGGAGTGGGTGTAAATTGTTGAAGTCTATGATTAGCATAGAGTTGGTCTTCTGTATCTAAAGTCAAACTAAAAATGAACCATAATGAAGAAGGAGATGGGAGAGGGAGTCAGCTCATGTCAAGAAACTTGGGGCCGGTGCCACAGCTCAGTCCTCTGCCTGCAGCGCCAACACTCTGGGTTCTAGTCCTGGTTTGGGTACCGGTTCTGTCCCGGTTGCTCCTCTTTCAGTCCAGCTCTCTGCTGTGGCCCGGGAAGGCAGTGGAGGATGGCCCAAGTGCTTGGGCCCTGAACGTACATGGGAGACCAGGAGGAAGCATCTGGCTCCTGGCTTCGGATAGGCACAGCACGCCAGCCGTAGCAGCCATTTGGGGGGTAAACCAATGGCAAAAAGGAAAACCTTTCTCTCTGTCTCTCTCTCTCACTGTCTAACTCTGCCTGTCCAAAAAAGAACCTTGGGTGATCACTGACATCACTGACATCATACATAAGAGTGTTAATTGTTAAATTAACAACAGGAGTCACTGTGCACTAACTCCCCATGCAGCACCTCTGTCTTCAATCAGTTGTATTATGAAAATTAACTGTAAAACTTTGTGTGTGTGTGTGTGTGTGCAAATTGTTGAAATCTTTACTTAGTATAGAGCTGATCTTCTGTTTATAAAGTTAACTAAAAATGAATCATAATAGAGAATGGGAGAGGAGCAAATGGGGTGGGAGTGGGAGTGGGAAGGCAGGTGTGGTGGGAAGAATCACTATATTCCCAATGTTGTACTTATGAAATTTGTACTCATTAAATAAAAAGCATCTTAAAAAAAAAAAAAAAACTTCCATAGCCTAGGCAGCTCATGTCAAGAGCGGCAGGTGATCACTGACCTTATACATAAGAGTGTTAATTTTAAAGTTAGAACATAGTGACTCTTGTTGTCCATTAAACAAATTAACACTCTTATCTTTGATATGAGTAATCATCCAAGGCTCTTGACATGAGGTGTCTAGGCTATAAAAACCCCATGAGTCCTCAGACCACATCAGTCATCAGATAAAATCATGAGCAAAGTGGGATCTCTCTCCTCCCTTTGAAGAAGGGGACATTCCCTGTTTTTAAAAACAGTTCTCTTCTCCCTTTTTGGTTCTATCAGTTAGTATTAGCAGACACTAGTCTTGTTTGTGTGATCCCTTTGACTCTTAGACCTATCAGTGTTATCAATTGTGAACTGAAGATGATCACTTGGACTAGTGAGATGTCATTGGTACATGCCACCTTGATGAGATTGTATTGGAATCCCCTGGCACATTTCTAACTCCATTATTTGGGGCAAGTCCGATTGAGCATGCCCCAAATTGTACATCTCCCCTCTCTTTTTCCCACTCTTATATTTAACAGGGATCACTTTTCAGTTAAAATTTAAACACCTAAGAATAATTGTGTGTTAATTACAGAGTTCAACCACTAGTACTAGAACAAAAAAATACTAAAATGGATAAAGATTTACATGGTACATCAACAGTCAGGACAAGAGCTGATCAAGTCACTGTTTCTCATAGTGTCCATTTCACTTCAACAGGTTTCCCCTTTGGCTTGGTGTTAAATTGGAAATTGCATAGAAAATTAATCAATTTTTAAAAAAATATTATGTAGGATCTCTGTCCTTAATGTGCTGTACATTGTGATTTAATGCTATAACTAGTACTCCAACAGTATTTTTCACTTTGTGTTGCTATGTGAGGGCAAGCTGTTGAAATCTTTACTTAATATATACTAAAATGATCTTCTGTATATAAAGAGAATTGAAAATGAATCTTGATGTGAATGGAAGGGGAGAGGGAGCGGGAAAGGGGAGGGTTGTGGGTGGAAGGGAAGTTATGGGGGGTGGGGAAGCCATTGTAATCCATAAGCTGTACTTTGGAAATTTATATTCATTAAATAAAAAGTTTTTTTTAAAAAAAAGAAAAAAACAGTTCTCTTGTACTGGGGCCATGGGCCACGGGGTTCTTTGTGGAAAGACACTTGTTGTACCACTGTCCTGGCTTTCAACACCTGAAACACCATGCTATGGACTTTTCAGCCAAGCCAGAATGTCTCCTGAGCTGGTTCTGAGGTTGCTGACTGCTAATTACAGTGATTGCCTGCCGTCTGGACTACTCACCATGCTGCAGTATCCTTTCTTCTTTGTCCCTGTCTATATTATTAAGCACTTGGAATGCTGTTTTTATCATACAGCACATGGGGTGGGGAGGGAGCGGGTGAAGTCCCATGGCCTGTTTTTGAAACTGTATCCTTAGAAGTGAGTCCAGTCCACAGGAATGAGTGCATTGTCATATATAGCTGAAAAGTCCTGGAAAAATAAAAACAGACATGTCTTTCCACAAAACTAATTATGCTTAGACATGTGACTTGAATACCCTGTATTGGATGAGATCTGAAGTCCTAGGATCTCTCTTTTCACACCCCAAGGTGGGGTTCCCTGTTCCAGCCCACTTTGGGGACTCCCTGCAGGTTGATCCAGATCTAGGGTATTAACATTACCCAATACCCCATATTTTTTAAACCACAGTACCTAGGGTATCTGGCTGCTATGGAGGGTTGGGGGGCACTGCCATTGCTAAGTTTTCAGTATACTAGAGGATGCAACTGACTAGTCTTTATTTGGGGCCTTTCCCCAGTGCCCCAAATATCTGTAGGCAGCATCATCAGCACTAAGGCTTCTTTCAACCTCTAAGGGAAAGCCAATATCACACCTGGAGTCCATACTCCAGTGCCCTGAATTCTGGGAGGCTTTCACCGCTGTACCTAGGGTCCTTGACCCTAGGAGGCATTGATCCCCACACCTGGAGCCTATGCTCCAGGGTGGTACCAGCATTAAACTGAAAATCACAACACTGAATTAAAGCCACAATGAGGTTTTATTTCACCTCAGTCAGAATGGCTTTCAAACAGAAATCAACAAACAACAAATGCTGGTAAGGATGTGGGGGGGAAAAATACCCTAATCCATTGTTGGTGGGAATGTAAACTGGTACAGCCACTGTGGAAGACAGTTTGGAGATACCTCAGAAATCTCAATATAGACCTACCAGATGACCCAGCCATCCCACGCCTGGGAATTTACCCAAGGGAAATGAACTCAGCAAATAAAAGAGTTATCTGTACCCCATGTTTATTGCAGCTCAATTCACAATAGCTAAGATATGGAATCAACCCAAATGCCCATCAACTGAAGACTGGATAAAGAAATTATGGGACTTGTACACTATGGAATACCACACAGCAGTTAAAATAAATGAAATCTAGTAATTTCCAACAAAATGGATGAAACTGGAAAAGATCATACTTAGTGAAATAAGCCAGTCCCAAAAGGACAAATACCATATGTTCTCCCTGATCTGTGGTAACTAATAGAGCACCTAAAAAATAATCTGTGGAAGTAAAATTGACATTTTGAGATGTGATAATTTTGAATAGCCCTTATCTTGACTGTTGAGGAAGGTTTTTTTTTTTTCATACTATTTGTTGAACTCTTTACTTAGTATAGAGTTAATCTTATGTGTACAAAGTTAATTGAAAATAGATCTTAGCAAAAAATAAGAATGTGAATAGAAGAGGAAGGAGGAAGAAGAGTGGGAGTGCAGATGGGAGGGCGGGTACGGTAGAAAGAATCAGTATGTTCCTAAAGTTATATTTATGAAATGCATGAAGTTTATATACCTTAAATAAAAAGTTTGGGGGTGGGGTGGAATCACAGCACTGCCTACCAGGCATACAGCCTGCAACCAGGAATGGAGGCCGCCATGCTGGGGTGGGGTCTGACCACCCATCTTCCAGCAAAAGTGTAAGTCCCACCCTCTGTGGCCCAGTATGGAACCTCTGCCATTGTTGGAGGTCCCTCCTGACACCAAGTGTGGCAACTAGACAACAAAACTAGTTTTACCACTTCCTACCTCCTTCAAGGTATAAGAGTGGAGTTACCAAGCCATACAGGAACAATTCAACAAGAGGGAAAAAAAATGCAAATCAGAACCTAAAAGGAAACTTTTCAGCCACATGGAGCTTAACAATGGAGGCTCAATTCTAGGAGTTGAACTGTCTCAGAGTGGAAAATAACATTAAAAACACATTATGGGTGGTTGGCATTGTGGCTAAGCAGGCTAAGCCACCACCTGTGATGCCAGCATCCCATATGGGCATCAGTTTGAGTCCTGGCTGCTCCACTTCCAATCCAGCTCCCTGCAAATGCACCTGGGAATGCTGCAGAGGATGGGCCAAGTGCTTGGGCCCTTGCACTCACATGGGTGACCCAAAAGAAGCTCCTGGCTCCTGGCTCCTGGCTTCAGCCTCGCCCAGCCCCGGCTATTGTATTATTGTAGCCATTTGGAGAGTGAACCAGTAGATGGAAGATCTCTTTCTCTCTCTCTCTCTCTCTCTCTCTCTCTCTCTCTCTCTCTCTCCCACCTCCTCTCTATCTCTGCCTTTCAAATAAATAAATAAAATCTTTTTAAAAAATAATAAAGTCAAATGCCTATCCCTAACAACATCAATTGGCCATGGGAGATTGGCCACTATGACTACACATACAGGTGCCAGTTTGTGTCCTGGCTGTTCCACTTCCAATCCATCTCCCTGCTCATGTGCCTGGGAAAGCAGTGGAAGATGGCCCCAATGCTTGGGCACCTGCACCCACGTGGGAGATCAAGAAGAAGCTCCTGGCTTCTGTCCTCAATCTGGCCCAGCTCCACTCATTGCAGCCATTGGGGAATAAACCAATGGATGGAAGATCTTTCTTTCTGTCTCTCCCTCTCTCTGTAACTCTGCCTTTCAAATAAAACAAATCTTCAAAAAAGTTTCACATGAGAATTTTACATAAGTGGTTAAGACACCACTTGGGAAGTCCACATCTCTTATCAGGTGCCTGAGTTCAAGTTCTAGCTTCCTAATAATGTGCATCCAGAGAGGCAAGCAGATAATGGCCTCATGTACTTGGGTCGCTGCACTCACTGGGATACCTGGGTGGAGTTCAGCATTTAAAATGATGAGTCTCTCCTAACATAACAGTAATAATAACAAACTAAGTTTACCTGCATTCCACTCCCAGGAACTAAGTTCTGTATGTCTTTCCCTTTATCAGATTTTATAGCATTTAAACTTGTTGACTCCATTTTCTCATAATCTACTCATTCCTTATCCACTCTCATCTGGTTGAAGCCCCCCCAAACCAGACAGTAAGGTTCTAATGGCTTTCAACTGATAAAACAAACATATTTTTCAGTCTACATTGCATGATCTCTAAACAGTATTTGATCCTGTTCACCCATCTTTTCCTGCTCGAGACAGTCACTCTTCCTTTGGTTTCCATGACAGATTCTGATTGTTTTATTCACATCTTTCTAACTACTCATTTTCAACCCCTTTTTCTTAGTCTCCCTCTCTACCCAAATCTTGAGTGATCTCATCCATCCATATACATTCACAGGTTCTATGTCAGCAAAAAAAACTCTCAAATCTTTACCTTTGGTCAATTCCCCTGTGTCCTAAACTCTAGACTCACACAGTCAGCTAACTTCTATCATAAAGGAGATATCATTTGACTGTCCTTAAGGGAAATCACAAGAGTGGCAACTTAAATAATAAAACAAAAAACAGTCAAAGAGAAAGACAGGCTCTAAAGAATATAACATTTATTATGGAACAGCACAGCACTGCAATGAGAAGAGAAGAGCATTGTGATGGAAGTATGCATGTCACGGTAAACCATGGGCATATTCAAAAAAGTTGAGGCAAGAGAAAGTTCTTAAAGACAAAAATGAGGAGGACTAAATCAGATATTTTGAAACAATAATGTGGGGCCAGTGTTGTAGCATAATGGGTTAAGCTACCACTTGCAGTGTTGGCATCTCATATAGGCACTGGTTCCAGTTCCAGCTGCTCTACTTCCTATCCAGCTCCCTGCAAATGCTCCTGGGAAAGCAGTGAAGATGGCTCAAGTGCTTCAACCCTGCACTTATGTGGGAGACCCAGATGAGCTCCTAGCTCCTGGCTCCTGGCGTCAGCCTGGCCCTGCTGTGGCAGTTGCAGCCATTAGGGGAGGGAATCCACAGATGGAAGATCTCTCTCTATCTCTAGCTCTCCCTCTCCCTCTCTTTTTGTAACTCTGCCTTTCAAATAAATAAGTCTTTTTAAAAAAGAAACAATAATATTGACTACAGTGATGAATAAATGGGGTATATTAGTCTGAGGTTGAACAGACAGTTGCTGAGCAGATGTCCTCGTAGAAGTACTTTTAGTATAAGGTTGTGGAAACCTCTATGTAAAGCTGGGGTTTTGACAGAACTTTCGGGACAGTTACCACCAGGCAATTATGAAAGAACCCTTTATTCATAACTACAAAACTTTATTGTTTTTGTTAAGGTTGACATAGGCAATTCAATTTTTATTCTGACAGCTACCACTTTCCTTCCATATTCCCACCTGTTTATCAAAATATTTGCTCAAAGCATCCCAAGTAAAATCAGTAAGGTGCCTTTACCAAAAAAGTGGGGGGCTCTGAGACAAGACTCACAAATATAGGCCATGGAAAATGGTAGGCCATGGAAACTGACAGAGCAAAGGTCTTCATCTTGATACCATGTCCAGTTCTAAGAGCTACTGATTCCTTTTGAAGGTGGTCTTGCTGCAGATTGTCAACCTAAATAACAAAACAAAAAACAGTGAGAGAGAGAGAGAGAGATAGAAAGAGAGAGAGACTCTAAAGAATACGATATTTATTTAGGAACATCAGAGTACTGCAACTAGAACAGCAAAGGATTGCCATGGATATCTCCATTCCATAGTAATTTACATCCATATTTAAAGATGTTGAGGCCAGGGCAAGTTTTCAAAGGAAAAATAAGAAGGATTACCTCAAATACTTTGAAAAAATAGTCTTTGGATAAAATGATCAAAGACCAGGGTGACATTAGTCTGAGATTGAATAAACAGTTGCTGGGCAGATGCCCTTGCAGAAGTTCTATCTGTATAAGGCTGTGGGAGCCTCCACATGTGATTCTGGAGGGGTATTTTATGTCAGTCACTATAAGGTAAATATGTGTAAGAACCTTGTCTTCATAACCTTTGGACTTTATTTATTTTTATTAGGGTTGACATAAATGACTCTATTGTTTTGAAAATTCACATTCCTTTCACAAAACACACACCTAAAAGTAAACTTTCCATATCTACCCTTACCATGGACTTATTTTCCCCATTTCTGCTACTACTAATCACTCTGTTCCCAGAAGCTGATATCAGATTGACTTCCTCCTCTCCTTCTGTCCCAAGTTGATCACCAAGTTCTGTCATTTCCACATTTTAAATATCAAATCCACATACATTTCTTTGCCTCTACTGAAACCATTCTGGTCCAAGCCATTTTTACCACTTATTTAATCTATCATAGCATTCATTGATTGGCAAATAATTATTGAGTTCCCACTCCATGCTAGGAACTGTTGTATATGCTGTGAGTTTGGTAGAGAATCAAACAGAAGAGGTCTCTACACTGTAAGAAACACCTAGACCTTTAAACACATGCTTTGTCTTCCAACTTTGAGACATCAGTATAGAGAAATAGTCCTCTACTCCATAGAAGAGGCAAATTACATTTATGCCAGTGTAGGAAAAAGGACATGTGATAGAATGAGCTATGAAGAGTTTGAGAGCAAGTGCCTTGATTATGAAGCAGCTTTTATTTAGATTTACCAGTTGTTTCTAAGCCAAAATTTGGGCCAAGGCCTATCAGATCTTCTACTTTTTTAATTCAAGGTTTTATGTAAAATTGTTTTATGGATTTTTGTTTGCTTGTTTGCTTCTAAAATCTATTTCTTACAATACCTTATGTCCCATATTACAAGTAATTTCTTATATAATCACACGCAATTTTTTTAGATTTATTTATTTATTTGAAAAGGCCAAGTTACAGAGAAAAAGATATCTTCCTTCTGCTGGTTCACTGCCCAAATGGTTGCAACAGACAGTGCTATGCCAGGCTGAAGCCAAGAGCCAAAAGCTTCATCCAAGTCTCCCAAGTGGGTGCAGGACCCAAGCACTAGGGCCATCTTCTGGTGCACATTAACAGGGAGCTGGATCAGAAGTGGAACAGCAAGGACTCAAACTTGCCCATATGGGATGCCAGCATTGCAGGCAGCAGCTAAACTCACTGCACCACAGTGCTGGCCCCAAAAACACATTTTTTAAACCACTGTTCTTCTATTTTTGAGGTAACACATGGAAATATTCTTAATCTGGAATACTTTAGATGCCAGACACAGTGAATAAATAACATTTTGCTATATGTACTTTTACAGATGCTTCCAAAGATTTGTCACATAAAAAAACTTGAGAAATAAACTTTATTTACCAGGTAAATATTATATCAAAACCTTAAGGAAATATACTTAACTTAAAAACTTCAGACATATGCCCTTTAAGACTGGGGGGGGGGGGAGTCTCAATCTGTGCTATTAAAGAAAAGTATTAAATATTTATTCTTTTTTACAGATTTATTTCTTTATTTGAAAGGCAGAAATACATAGAGAGGAGAGAGAGAGATCTTCCTCCTGCAGGTTCACTTCGCAAATGGCCACAATGGCCAGAGCTGTGCCAGGTCGAAGCCAGGAGCCAGCAGCTTCTTCCAGATCTCCCACATGAGTACAGGGGCCCAAATACTTGGGCCATCTTCTACTGCTTTTCCAGGTGCACTAGCAGGGAGCTGGACTGGGAGTGGAACAGCCAGGACTCCAACCAGCACCCATATAGGATACCAGCACTGCAGGTGGAAGCTCAACTTTCTACACCACAGTGCAGGTCCCCTAGATATTTATTCTTGATTTTTTTCCTCCCACGTTTGGGAGAAAACTCATTATTAATTTACTTTTCCTGCCTCATGTTTCCAACATGATAATACCCAGTCTCTTCCATAAAAGATTTTTTTGGAAAATCATTTGGGAAAGATTATATTATTGTCCACAGTTTACCATTCTTTTTCCCTTGTTTCCCCTTCTCTATTATGGTACACGTAACAAAAAATTTTCCTGGTTACTTCATAATGGTTGTATCATACAATACTTGCCCTTTTCCGGCGCTGTTGCATAGCAGTTAAAGTTGCCACCTGCAGTGCGTGCATCCCCTATGGGCACCAGTTCTAGTCCCGGCTGCTGCACTTCCTATCCCACTCTCTGCTGTGGCCTGAAAAAGCAGAAGATGGCCCAAGTCCTTGGGCCCCTGCACCCATGAGGGAGACCAGGAGGAAGTTCCTGGCTCCTGGCTTCGGATCAGTGCAGCTCCGGCCACTGTGGCCAATTGGAGAGTGAATCCGCGGATGGAAGGTTTGTGTCCCTGCTTTCAATTCCTTTGTACGTGCTTATGAGAATTGTTGCATAACATTAATTTTATGTTTGGCTTTTTGAGGAACTACTATCTGATTTTCACAGCAGCTGCACATTCTACATTCTTATCAGCAATGCACAGGTTTCCAATTTCTCCACATTCGTGCCAATATTTAGTATTTTCTAGGTTTTTTTTAAATAGTGATCCTTTAAAAAAAAAAAAAAAGATTGAAGTAGAGACAGAAAGGTCTTCCATCTGCTGGTTCACTCCCAGGATGGCTGCAACAGCCGGATCTGTGCCGATATGAAGCCAGGAGCTTCTTCCGGGTCTCCCACATGGGTGCAGGGGCCCAAGGACTTGAGCCATCTTCTACTGCTAACCCAGGCCATAGCAGTGATCTGGATCAGAAGAGAAGCAGCTGGGACTAGAACCAGTGCCCATATGGGATGCTGGCACTTCAGGCTAGGGCTTTTACCCACTGCGCCACAGCGCCAGCCCCTTAGTGATCTTTTTAAGATTTATTTACTTACTTGAGAGAAAAGAAGAGAGAGACAGAGAGAGAGAAAATGAATAAATCTTCTGTCTGCTGGTTCACTCCGCAAATGGCCGCTATGGCTGGGGTTGGGCCAAGCTGAAGCCAGGAGCCTATAACTCCATCTGGCTCTCCCATGTGACAGCAGGGTCCCAAGTACTTCGGCCATCTTCCACTGCTTTCCTAGGTTCATTAACAGGGAGCTGGATTGGAAATGGAGCAGCCAGGACTGGAATTGGTGTCATTTAGGATACTGGCATTGCAGAAAGCAGCCTAACCTGCTATGCCACAATCCTGGACCCTAATAGTCATTTTAATGGATGTGAATTAGTAAGTCTTTGATACACACCACAATAAAAGAAGAAGAAAAAATAAACAGTTGGCTATGGGCCATAATAGTTTTTCTCTAATTATTTTCAACAAGAGATTTCTGCCTTGATGTGTACATCAATGATTAATGATATTGAACTTCTTTTTATGGGCTTATTGTCTATTTGCATATCTTCTTTAGAAAAACTTAAAGTTTTTTCCCACTTTTGAATTGGGTTGTTTGACTTTTTGTTGCTGAGTTGTAGAAGTTCTTTATACATTTTGGGTATTAATCCCTTTAAAGAGATAAGACTTGGAAATATTTTCTCCCTTTCTGTGGGTTGCCTTTTTACTGTGTTAACAGAACGTCCTTTGATGCACAAACGTTTTCAATTTTTATAAAGTCTGGTTTATGCTTTTTTTTGGTTGGTGTTGCCTACTCTCTCCTGTCAAATCCTGCCAAATCCAATGCCATAAAGCTTTACCTGTGTTTTCTTCTGTTTTATAGTTTTTGCTCTTACATTTAGCTTTTTTTTCTTTTTACATTCTTTTTTTTCTTTTTTTTATTTTATTTATTTTTTTATTAAACTTTTATTTAATGAATAAATTTAATGAATTTAATGAATTTAATAAATTTAATGAATTTAATGAATAAATTTATTTAATGAATAAATTTCCAAAGTACAGCTTATGGGTTACAATGGCTTCCCCCTCCCAAAACTTCCCTCCCACCCACAACCCTCCCCTTTCCCACTCCCTCTCCCCTTCCAATCACATCATGATTCATTTCCAATTCTCTTTATATACAGAAGATCAGTTTAGTATATATTAGGTAACGATTTCAACAGTTTGCCCCCATATAGCAACACAAAGTGAAAAAACTACCGTTGGAGTACTAGTTATAGCATTAAATAACGGTGTACAGCACATTAAAGACAGAGATCCTACATAATATTTTTTTAAAATTAATTTTCTATGCCATTTCCAATTAACACCAGGTTTTTTTTTTCATTTCCAATTATCTTTATATACAAAAGATTGATTCAGTATATAATTAGTAAAGATCTCATCAGTTTGTACCCATGCAGAAACACAAAGTGTAAAAATACTGTTTCAGTACTAGTTATAGCATCACTTCACATTGGACAACACATTAAGGACAGATCCCACATGGGATGTAAGTACACAGTGACTCCTGTTGCTGACTTAACAATTTGACACTCCTGTTCATGGCGTCAGTAATCTCCCTAGGCTCTAGTCATGAGTTGCCAGGGCTATGGAAGCCTAACCCACTGTTGGTGGGAATGCAAACTGGTTAAGCCACTATGGAAGTCAGTCTGGAGATTCCTCAGAAACCTGAACATAACCCTACCAGACAACCCAGCCATCCCACTCCTTGGAATTTACCCAAAGGAAATTAATTTGGCTAATAAAAAAGCCATCTGCACATTAATGTTTATTGCAGCTCAATTCACAATAGCTAAGACCTGGAACCAACCCAAATGCCCATCAACAGTAGACTGGATAAAGAAATTATGGGACATGTACTCCATAGAATACTATACAGCAGTAAGAAACAATGAAACCCGGTCATTTACAACAAGATGGAGGAATCTGGAAAACATCATGCTGAGTGAATTAAGCCAGTCCCAAAGAGACAAATATCATTTGTTTTCCCCGATCGGTGACAACTGAGCACCAAAGAGGAAACCTGTTGAAGTGAAATGGACACCGATCGGTGACAACTGAGCACCAAAGAGGAAACCTGTTGAAGTGAAATGGACACTATGAGAAACAATGACCTGATCAGCTCTTGTCCTGGCTCCAGATGTACAATGTAATTCTTTATCCTTTTTAGTATTTGTTGTTGTTGTTGTTCTAGTACTAGTGGTTGAACTCTGTAATTAACACACAATTATTCTTAGGTGTTTAAATTTTAACTGAAAAGTGATCCCTGTTAAATTTAAGAGTGGAAAAAGAGAGGGAGGAGATGTACAATTTGGGACATGCACATTCAGACTTGCCCAAAATGATGGAGTTAGAAATGTGCCAGGGGATTACAATACAATCCCATCAAGGTGGCATGTACCAATGCCATCTCACTAGTCCAAGTGATCAATTTCAGTTCACAATCGATGGCTCTGATAGGTCAAAGAATCATAGGGATCACACAAACAAGACAAGTGTCTGCTAACACTAACTGATAGAATCAAAAAGGGAGAGAAAGATCCAACATGGGAAGTGGGATACACAGCAGACTCATAGAATGGCAGACGTCCTAAACAACACTCTGGCCTCTTTTCACATTCTTTTTTTAATTTTTAAAGTTTATTTAAGTCATACAAGTTTCTTGTATTTCATATACACAGATTTAAGAACACAGTGACATTCCCAACACCCTCCTTCCCACCTATGCTCCAACCTTTCTTCCTCTTCCCTCTCATATTCTCTCTTAAATTTTACAAAGATCTATTTTCAGTTCATTTAATGATATAGTTAGCACTACACTAAGCAATAGATTTCCATGAATAATAGGAAGAACAAAAGAAAAAATATATATTGTTCTTCAGTGAAAGAGACAGGGCTGTAAACAATCATCAATTCTCACAATGTCTATTTCACTCCAGCAATTACATTTCAGGTACTCTACTAGTTACCTTGGATCAGAGAAAACATATGATATCTGTCTTTTGGGGACTGGCTTATTTCACTAAGCATAATGGTTTCCAGTCGTGTCCATTTTGTTGCAAAAGATAGGATTTCATTTTTTTTTACAGCTGAATATCTTAATCCATTGTGTACATATGCCATAATTTTTTTATCCAGTCAAGAGTTGATGGGTATCTGGGTTGATTCCATGTCTTCGCTATCGTGAATCGTACTGCAATGAATATGGGGGTACAGATAACTGTTTCATATGCTGATTTCTTTTGGTTTGGGTAAATTCTCAGGAGTGGCTGGATCATATGATAAGTCTATATTCAGATTTCTGAGGTATCTCCATACTGTCTTCCACAGTGGCTGCACCAGTTCATTTATTTAGGTCATTCCGGTCATTAGGTGTTAAGTGAGATGAGCCTAACGTCATTGTTTGCATACATCAAATTTTCCCAGTATCATTTGTTAAAAAGACTTACCTTTTCATCATGAATGGCCATCTAAAATGACAACCAAAATACTTGAAAACATTGTGTTGGCTAAACAAAACAGCCTGGATTTTGGCCTAAAGGCTACTGATTTATAAATGTACTTCAACTTCATTTTCACATAAAATTTCTGTATGAGCTAGGAAGAGACAGAAGGTGAGATTCACCGTGGACAACCATATTGCAAGCATTATACTAGGTACTGGTAAGTAACAGGTTAAAAGTTAAACTCCTCAAACAGTTGAAATTGGATAGACTTGTGCAATGCTAATTTTATTTTAGCACTATGTGAGCCCCTGTTTATAAATACGGGGCCCAAGTAGAGAATGGGTTAAGAGAAAATTAGACGAGTTTTTAATACAATAGGGATAAAGAACAAAAAACAAATACACGCCTGTGCCGCTAGAAAACGTTCAAATACCCACTTGCTTACTGACAGCCGCCTACTCCAGCGCAAGGCGCCGAGCCCAGAAAACTTTCCCCGCCTCTCGTGACGTCAGAAGGCAGCGCCGGAAGGTAGAGGGCGGGAGTTCCGGCTGCCGCTCAGGTCAAAGACGGGTGCCGTGCGGACTGCTGAGTGACCTGCGGAGGCTGCGTGGCAGAGTCGTGTGCAGCGTTTCGGGCCGAATTCTGCGGTTTGTGGTTCCCCGGTGTGCTCGCGGTGGCAGAAGGCAGTTGTGCAGTTCTGGTATGCGCTGTTTCTTCTTTCTCTTATTGCGTACGTTGCGGGGTGGCAGAACGCGGAAGACATTTCAAAGGTGGCGCTTCGTGGAGCCGATGCATCGAGAAGGTTCGCAGAGAAGAGGGGCGCCCGGTTAATTTAAGAAACTATACGTAATACAGTATCTGAAACGAGGGCAGTGCTTCGTAAGATGAT
Organism: Lepus europaeus; assembly: GCF_033115175.1. Lineage (NCBI taxonomy): Eukaryota > Metazoa > Chordata > Mammalia > Lagomorpha > Leporidae > Lepus > Lepus europaeus. The sequence goes on from NC_084828.1 coordinate 56,258,660, forward strand.
AATCTTGGTCTCCTTTTAAATTTTGACTTTCCTTGTCTGAGATATTTTGGACGTCTGCACTAGTTAGAAAGACAAGACTAATGTTTATCAGATTGGGGCCTGAGGGCCCCAGATTTAATATTTCGATTGAGACTGAAGTAAATGTTTTTCTTTAAAGGAAATCAGAACTTTTTTTAAATGTAGGAAGCATTGACCCCAGGTACTTCTTCCAAAAAATTACTTGATGTAAGCCAAATGCTGCCAAGCAATGAGTTCAGTGTTAACAATGTAGACACTGTCCTAATCCTGATGGGCTATGTAGTCCTCAGCATGTGGTGGGACAAAAAAGTAATCCGGTGATTACAGTATTGTTATAAGTACTTTCATAGGCACAGGGTGCTGTGAGAACTAAAAGGAGGAATACTTCATATAAAGTATGAGAAGAATAGCTAGAGGTGCAACTGAAGAAGTAGACAATGTATGGTAACATGACAGACTTTGTAAACTATATTAATAAGTGACTTTTTAACTTGGCAGCAGTAGGGTTATAGATACTCCTTGGGAATGATATGAATGCCATTGATAAGATTTGCACTGACTTAAGCACCTTGGAGATGGGAAGAACAAATCTGGAAGCTAAGAGATAAAATAGGACTGGTGCTGGTGCTGTGGCATAGCAGGTAAAGCCACCACAGACAATGCCGGCATCCCTTATGGGCACTGGTTCCAGTCCTGGCTGCTCCATTTCTGATCCAGCTCTCTGCTATGGCCTGGGAAAGCAGTAGAGGATGACCCAAGTCCTTGGGCCCCTGCACCAGCATGGGAGACACAGAAGAAGCTCCAGGCTCCTGGCTTCAGCTGAGCCTACCTCCTGCCATTGAGGTCATTTGGGGAGTAAACCAGCAGATGGAAAATATCTCTATCTCTCTGCCTCTAACTCTCTGCCTTTCAAATAAATAAATAAATAAGTATAGGACTGAAGAGAATCCAAACAAATATTTGGAAAGTAAAATATATGTTCAGTTTAAAAAAATTAATTCTGTCTTCCATGAACTTAAAACAGTTTTTAAAAATTGAATTAGTTATTTGAGAAACAGAAAGCGCTCTTACCTGTTGGATTATTTCCGAAATGTCAGAAATGGCTGGGACTGCACCTATGTCAGGCTAAAACCAGGTGCCAGAAACTTAATCTAGGTCTTCTGTTTGCATGGCAGGAACATAATTACTGGAGCCATGGTTGCTGCGTCCCAGGATCTGCATTAGCAGGAAGCTGGAATCAGAAACCTAAACAGGAAATAGAGTCCTGATACTCCAGTGTGGAAGGTAGGCATCTTATCCTGTGTCTTAAATATTTCAGTGAGTCTAAAATAAATGATTTTCTCTTTTAAGGGAGCTAGGCTAAATATTGTCCCCTTAATGAATTTTTTTCAAATACCTTTGTCATCACATGAATTAGGTCTGGTAAGTGTGACAGAAGACAGTAGTGAAATGATTGCCAGTTTCTAGTTTTTGCAGCTGGATAGACAGTAGTGTCCCATCTCTGAAACAGAACACAAAAGGAAAAACAGGTTGGGAAGGGGGAAAAAAGGGAGAGAGATTTTCAATTTCTTGGATTTGCGGTGTCTTTCTTTTCTTTTCTTTTCTTTTCTTTTCTTTTTTTTTTTTTTAAGGTTTTATTTATTTGTTTGTTTGTTTTGAAAGAACAGCACAGAGAAAGAGATCATCCATCTACTGGCTGAGTCCCCTAATGCCTGCAAGAGCCAGCCAGGGGTGAGCCAAGCCAAATCCAGAGCCAGGAACCCCATGTGGGTCTTCGAGGTGTCTTCTGATGCACAGTGATTGAAATGGCCCAGAGTAAAAGGTGTTTTTCTTTTTAAGTGTACTAGTTGCATTTTATAAAAATTTGAATTCTTGGCCGGCGCCGTGACTCAACAGGCTAATCCTCCGCCTTGCGGCGCTGGCACACTGGGTTCTAGTCCCGGTTGGGGTGCCGGATTCTATCCCGGTTGCCCCTCTTCCAGGCCAGTTCTCTGCTGTGGCCCGGGAAGGCAGTGGAGGATGGCCCAAGTGCTGGGCCCTGCACCCGCATGGGAGACCAGGAGAAGCACCTGGCTCCTGGCTTCGGATCAGCGCAATGCGCCGGCCGCAGCAACCATTGGAGGGTGAACCAACGGCAAAAAGGAAGACCTTTCTCTCTGTCTCTCTCTCTCACTATCCACTCTGCCTGTCAAAAAAAAAAAAAAAGAAAAAGAAAATTTTTTATTTTTTTTTTTTTGCTTCAAATTTGACACTGGTTTCACTTCTTTAAGTGTCTTCATCATCTTCTGGCCAGTCAGTTCTTTAGGATAAAATTATGCTTGTATGTATTTTAATTTTGTATGTTTTATTTAGCAATAACATTTGCTGCAAAATAAAATTTGAAGTAGTAAGGAGTTCATTATTTTTTAATTATGATTAATATCTATGTATTTCTCATTTGAGAACATGAGCATTGTACTGCAGCTCTCAAGTGCTTTTTCACTTGTTGCCACTTCTGTAGCTTTTCTGTCTTTTATCTTCCATATTGGTTGTATGTAGGACTTGTTTTGGGGTATGTACCTGGGATTAATGTAGAATTGAGAATACAGCAGCAGCATCTCAGCTGCATCTGCAGTGCAAAACCTTTGTTATCCAGTACATTGATCTTCTCGACCCCTATATAAGTTTTTTAAAGTATCTGCAAGGTATCTTTTTGCCTAAAAAATAGTGAGGAGCTGTCGCTGTGGCAGAGTTGACATCCCATACGAATGCCAGTTCAATTTCTGGCTGCTCTACTTTTGATACACCTCCCTGCTTATACGCCTGGGAAGGCAGCGGAAGATGGCCGAAGTGCTTGGGCCCCCGCACCTGTGTGGGACTACAGAATACAGTATCTGGCTTCCGGCTTCAGTCTGGCCCAGCCCTGACTGTTGCAGCCATTTGGGGAGTGAACCAGCAGATAGAAGATCTATGTCTCTCTGTCTCTCCTTCTCTGTCACTGTGCCTTTCAGATAAAATGAATAAATCTAGAAAGGAAGAGAGAGGGAGGGAGAAAATAATGATATTCATATTTAAGAATAAGACCCCAAATAAGTTTTAAACTTTTTGCCCAGTGAATGATCACAGCCTTTTGGCTGCCGGAGTCTAGGAAAAGGGAATGATGCAACTCATAACAACACGCAACACAGAGATTTTACTTTGTTTCAGAAATTGGTTATATTTTGGCTCCTCTAATGTATACTTACAGTTGGGAATTTTTAAAAATCTTTGTCTTTTAAATGCATTTTTCTTCTTTTGCAGGAATTTTCTTGTATGTCTGTTTTCCTCAAAATGAGTGTTAGTGTAACATTAAGACCTTTTGCCAGGTTTCTGGTGCCATTTACCCTTCATAGGAAGAGAAGGAATTTATGTTCAACAATTCTGCATAGATGCTTGTCTTCCAAAATACCAGCTGTGCCCTGTCCTAATAAGGAGGGTACATCTGCTCCTGAACAGCTAGAATTGGATGGATGGAAAGCTACAATGAAATCTAGTGTGCAAGAAGCTATTTCAACAGGCTTCAGTGACAAGGATGAAGATCCTCTAGTTGCCACCAGAGAATTAATTGAAATGTGGAGATTGCTTGGCAAAGAAGTACCAGAACACATCACTGAAGAAGAGCTTAAAACCATTATGGAATGTCCTTCTAAGTCATCAAAAAAGAAATATTTGAAATATTTATATATTAAGGAAAACCTGAAAAAAGCCAGGCAAATAAAAAAAGAAATGAAAGCAGCAGCAAAGGAAGAAGCAAAAAAAGTCAAGCTGCTAGAAACCACTGAGGAAGATAAACAGCAAAACTTTCTTTTTCTACGACTTTGGGATAGGAATATGAACATTGCAATGGACTGGAAAGGTGCTCAGGCCATGCAGTTTGGACAGCCTTTAGTTTTTGACATGATTTATGATAATTATATGAAACCAAAAGAACTACAGAATGCAGTTTCTCAACTTTTAGAAAGTGAAGGGTGTAACAGAAGAAATATTGATCCTTTCCATATTTATTTCTGTAACCTTAAAATAAATGGTGCTTATCATAGAGAGTTAGTTAAACGTTATGGAGAAAAATGGGACAAATTGCTTTTAACAGCAACAGAAAAGTCTTATGTAGATTTATTTCCAAAGGATGATATTATATATTTAACTGCAGATTCTCCCAATGTTATGACTACTTTTAGGCATGACAAAATTTATATAGTTGGATCATTTGTTGATAAGGCTATGCAACCAGGCACATCCCTAGCCAAGGCAAAACGACTAAAGCTGGCAACAGAATGCCTTCCATTAGATAAATATTTACAGTGGGACATTGGTACCAAAAATCTCACCCTAGATCAGATGATGCGTATTTTGTTATGTCTGAAAAACTCTGGAAGTTGGGAAGAGGCTCTGAAGTTTGTTCCCAGGAGAAAGCATAGTGGTTATCTGGAGGTTTCACAACAATCTCGAGATTTTGTCAATAAACTGAAGAAGGTAAAGACCTTTAATTCATTTCCAAAAGGCTCTCTAAATGTACTTACACAAAAGAGATAACTTGAATGAGAAAATTTGATAAAAAGTAAATGGATTGCAAATACAGTTTATTTGTTGTATTTCTTGTGAAGTAGAAATAATTTTCTTTTAAAGATGTCTTTGCAAACCAGGGCATTGTGTCTTTTCTCAGTTAATTAAATATCTGTAAAACTTGGGAATATATTTTGTTTATTGTAAAAAGGCAATCAGCCAAAATAACGAGTTGATTTTTTTTAACAGAATATCTTTTTTAAAGATTTATGTGTTTTACTTGAAAGGCAGATTTAGAGAAGCAGAAACAGCATTTTCATCAGCTCGTTCACCCCCTAAATGGCTGCAGTGGCTAGAGCTGGGCTGATCCAAAGACAGGAGCCAGGAGCTTCTTCCAGATCTCCCATGTGTGTTCAGGGGCCCAAGTACTTGGGCCATTTTCTGCTGCTTTCCCAGGCACAATAGCAGGGAGCTGGATTGGAAGTGGAACAGCCAGGACTTGAACAGTGCCCACGTGGGATGCCAATGTTGTAGGCAGTGGCCCAACCTGCTGTGCCTCAATGCCGGTGCCCTGCATTTGACTTTCAGACAGCCCACCAGAACCCTTTTCCAAGATTTTTGGATCTGAGATCTAGCATAGCCTACATCAGTTCATTTCAGGTGGTGGACTTTGATAGGCAGGAGTCTCTGGGATTGATGATTGACAATGCCTTTCTATGTTGAGTAAATTAGATTATTGTAGAAGTGAATAAAGTTTTGCATATACAAAATAGAGGCCAATTTCTGCAGCTGTTGAAATCCCTGGTTCCAGTTGTCAGGTTCAGCTATAGATTATCACTTGCACTTATTGGTTGTTCAACTTCATGAGATACCTTAGTAACCTAATAAATGGCTGTTTTTCACCTAAACCAGTTTGAGTTGCATTTCAGCCACTTGCTACCGAATAAGCTGTAATATACTTGGGAAAATGTATACCTGTTCCCTAAGAAAAGAACTTTAGGAACAATATTCATAATTGCATCCAAATTTTTGAAAACATGGAAAATAGAAATTATGTGGCCACCTATTCCTTCCTATTTTCTGATTTGGAAATCTGTGAAATATGCTGTGTGATATATTTACTAAAGCAGTACTTAATTTTTGATGAAGTACTTCAGTACTGACTACCAAATGAGATAGTGTACAGTTGACATGATTTATTTAAACTAAGTTGTAGATGTTATTAACACCTTTTCATAGAAGAAACCAGCCCTTCTTACAGGGGAAAAAAATTCAGCCTTTAAATATAGACTCAAAATACAAAAGATCTGTCTAGCTGATAAATTACACCTAACCCAAATTTCTAGGATTAGGAAAGACCTTGATAAGCTGATACGTAAACTTAGACCTCAATGGAAGTATGGTATGAATGAATTTCAACTGTAAGGCCCTACTAAGTGTCAAGGTACTAATACTTGAGTTGCTTGAGGTACACTGAAGAGAAAAATAGTACTGTAGTGTTAAGGATAGGGAGTTGAAAATGCCTGGCAGGATTGGGACTAGAGAGGCAAGCAAGGCTCCTAGGTTGTCTCATATCTGTGCCTGAACGAAGTTCTGCTCTCTGGGTTCCAGCTCCACTCTTAAAGCCCCTGACATTGCTTGTATTGCTAATCTCTTCAAAGTTTAGTTTTCCACATCTGTAAAAAAAGGTGATTATAAAGTTTTTGATACATAAAGCATGGTATCTGGCACATCTGTTCAACAGATATGAAGTCAGGAAAAATGTTTGGAATTTCTAGTGCTAGTATATATGCGTTACTGTCTTTGAGGAGTATGCTGTTACTTCTTTCTGTACAATATGCTGACATACTTCAGTGATGCAAACAAAATTTTTTTTAAAAAATCAGTGACCATTTTTCTTCCAAATAGCCAAGCAGTGACTGATTTCTAAGATTCCTTCACTCTTACATGGATAAATCACAGTAACAAGCTCATCAGCAGTTTGATTATGTACTGATAAAGTTTCTCACAGTTTTAGAAGTTGGAATGCAATATAACCATGAATGATTCTTCAGTTTTTTGAAACTAGATGGTCTGGTTTCCCAGGCACTAAGTATGAGGTAGGGAAACGGCTTTTTTCTCTTCTCTTCACTACTCAGTGATTCATGCTAAAAGTATTCTTTGGAGTTATCTTTTCTTGCTTCTAGGAGTCAGGTTTTCACATAATACTATTTGTAGTTTTTGTTACTTTCAAACATGATGGCAACTTCCCAATGGTTACTACTTAGGAAATTGTTACTAAAAATAATTTTTTTTAAAGATTTATTTATTTATTTGCAAGTCAGTTATACAGAGGAAGATGTAGAGATCTTCCATCCACGGGTTCTCTCCCCAGATGGCCAGCACTGGGACAGGCCAAAGCCAGGAGTGTCTTCCAGGTCTCCCACATGGTGGCAGAAGCCCAAGAGTTGGGCCATTTTCCACCTCTTTTCCCAGACCATAAGCAGGAAGCTGGATCCAAAGTGGAGCAGCAAGGACTCAACTGGTACCTATATGGGGTGCTGGTGTCACAGGCATCGGCTTTACACTATGTCACAATGCTGGCCCCAACTAAATTTTAACAGCCTTTATTTGCCCTACTATTGTTATCCAGTTTAACTTAATATCTAAGCAATATCCTTTAAGCAGATATTCAGAACACACTGTCCATTTCCTCTACACCACTGTGGTCCAGTAAAAAATGAATACAATCTACATATGTACTACTTACATTGTAAATTGATAATTTATAGTTATATATGATTATAGGATATAAAGTGATACAAATATGAACTTCTAAAATTTCTAGGAGCTGGGGCAGTCTTTTGGCCTAAGATGCCCTTAGGATGCCTGTATCCCATATCAGAATGCCTAGGTTCAAGTCCTGGCTCTGTTCCCAATTCCAGCTTTTAAACCATAATTTGAATAGAAGTATAAATACTAGCTACCTTAAATTCTTTATTTGAAAGACAGATGGAGAGAGAGCTCTCATCCACTGGTTCACTCCCCAAATGCCTGCAACAGCCAGGGATAGGCCAGACTGAAGCCAAGAGCACAGAACTCAAGCCGAGTCTCTCACTTGAATGGCAGGGATTCAATTACTTGAGCCAACATCTGCCTCTCAGAATGCACATTAGCAGGAAGTGGGATTGAAAGTGAAGTAGCTGATCAGGCCCAGCACTGTGGAAGGGACTGCTGTCTGCAGTGCCCACATCCCATATGGGCACATGTTCAAGTCCTAGCTGCTCCACTTCTTTAAAAAAAAAAAAAAAAAGTGGAGTAGCTGAGACTCAAAACCAGTTACTTGAATATGGAGCTGTGGGTGTCCTAAACTGCAACTTTTTTTTTTTTAACAGGCAGAGTGGACAGTGAGAGAGACAGAAAGAAAGGTCTTCCTTTGCCATTGGTTCACCCTCCAATGGCCGCCACTGCACCGCGCTGATCTGAAGGCAGAAGCCAGGTGCTTCTCCTGGTCTCCCATGCAGGTGCAGGGCCCAAGCACTTGGACCATCCTCCACTGCACTCCTGGGCCACGGCAGAGAGCTGGCCTGGAAAAGGGGAACAGGCATAGAATCCGGCACCCCCACTGGGACTAGAACCCGGTGTGCCGGTGCCACAAGGCGGAGGATTAGCCTGTTAAGCCACGGCGCCGGCCATACATTTTCTTTTTCTTTTTTTTTTTTTTTTTTTTTTTTTTTTGACAGGTAGAGTGGACAGTGAGAGAGAGAGACAGAGAGAAAGGTCTTCCTTTGCCGTTGGTTCACCCTCCAATGGCCGCCGCGGCTGGTGCGCTATGGCCGGCGCACCGCGCTGATCCAATAGCAGAAGCCAGGTGCCTATCCTGGTCTCCATGGGGTGCAGGGCCCAAGCACTTGAGCCATCCTCCACTGCACTCGGGCCACAGCAGAGAGCTGGCCTAGAAGAGGGGCAGCCAGGACAGAACCGGCACCCCGACCGGGACTAGAACCCTGTGTGCCGGAGCCGCAAGGCAGAGGATTAGCCTATTGAGCCGCGGCACCGGCCCTAAGCTGCAACTTAACTGCTGCACCACACACCCATCCCAATAGTTACTATTAAGCAAGACCCCACCATGGCCAGGCAGTATATTTTACCTAAGAGATAATAATCTGTCCTAATGCTCTAGGTAGCAGCCCTGTACGTATTCTACTTGTATATAAGTTAACACATACTCAGTAGTATTGTTTGTCAGTAAACTCAAAGAATTAGCAAATGGCAGTCAGAAATTAAATCCACTTTTGTGTAATCCAGAACTGCTTCTCTCTGCCTTGTACTACATGGCCTCTTCAGTCCCCAGCCCATCTGGAGGGGGTTACAGCAACTTGCACTCACTTTTCCAATGAATATATATTGAGATTGGTGGAATTAGGACCTGAGGAAATAGTGGTGACCAAAACAAGTCACAGTGTAACCTTATGGAACTGACAGGTGAGTGGATTACTATTTTCCATCATTAACTTTGCAGTGTGGTCTGTGGGAACTGATCTGCTCCTAAGACGTGATCACTCTGAGCTCTATTTTCGTCACGTAAAAATCCAGGCATCTATAAATAAGTACATACATAATTTTACCTAAAAATGCCCTGTTCATGTCTACTTAAAAAAAATTTTTTTGACAGGCAGAGTGGATAGTGAGAGAGAGACAGAGAGAAAGGTCTTCCTTTTTGCCGTTGGTTCACCCTCCAATGGCCGCTGCGGCCGACGCATAGTGCTGATCCGAAGCCAGGAGCCAGGTGCTTCTCCTGGTCTCCCATGCAGGTGCAGGGCCCAAGGACTTGGACCATCCTCCACTGCCTTCCCGGGCCATAGCAGAGAGCTGGACTGGAAGAGGAGCAACCAGGACAGAATCCGGCGCCCTGACCGGGACTAGAACCTGGTGTGCCAGCGCCGCAAGGCGGAGGATTAGCCTGTTAAGCCACGGCGCCGGCCAAAAATTATAGTCTCTACTAAATAAATCTTTTTTTAAAGATAGTCTAATGATTACCTTGCGAAGATCACATATAGGAAAACTGGAACAAACAATAATTAAGTGCCTGCTCTAAGAGTTTCCCGGTCGCTTTTGCATACATCTTATGATGAAAATAAGAGACCACAGCCTTCAACCCAGAGCACACACTGTGGAATAAAAAGTAAATAAAAGAATGTTATACAGAAATTCTATACCTTATTTGATCCCCATGATCAGCTTTGAGGGGGTGTTACTATTTCTAGTCTATACAGCCAAGGTAGGTTTACAGACAGTAAAGGTACCCGATAAGGAAAAGGCAAGTCAGGGATTCAAACCTAACTAGTGATTCTTAGACTGATGTCTAATGTTGACTGTATATTACAAAACAAACCCATAAAGTCCAGCCTTCTAGCGAGGCAAGTAATCGACTCCGTTTGGCTAGAACGGGGGGATAAATATATAGAAAAAGGAAGATGAGACCGCAAAGATAGGCTGGTAGTAATACAACACACGGACTTCATTCTGCAGACCCTGGGAATCCACCCGAAGTTCTTCAGCTAGGAAAAAGCTTGTCAACTTGAAGATTGTGACCTGCGGAAAAGGGGGTGTTATCATTTCGCTTCGTCACCTTGGACTATTTCTTTCTCTGATTCCCAACTCACAGATACTTAAAACAAGGGTAAGTTCTGCATTGAACTATTGCGGATTAAACGATAGTGTAGGAAAAGTGTCTTAACACTTGAGGGCGCTCGATAAAAGTTTATTCCCTCGTTAAGTAGGGAACGTAGAGTAGGCGGACACACGTGATGCAGCCAACAGTGAAAAGACCCGGCTGGCTTTAACGGCAACCACATCCGAGTTTGCAAAAACCTTCTAAGATTCCACCAACGTTTCCTGAGACGCTTGCACCTGCCCCGACCTTCCTGGCTCTGGCCCTGGAGCATGAAAACCTAACAGTCCAGCAGCGAAATCTACAACCAGTCCTCCAGAGAGCCCACCCACCTTTCCCCCCCTCCCCGTTCAGAGGCGGCTAATCGACGACGTCACGCCCACTTCCGTTCGCGAAGAGGCCGCTTTTCACTCTCCGGGGCCGCTCTAGGCTGCCGTCTCGCCGGCCGGCCCCAAAGCTCAGTGGTTGTTGGGCGGGGCCGTGACGTCCTTGGCGTGGCTGCAGGGGAGGCCGCGGCGGGGAAAATGGCGGACGGGAAGGCGGGAGAAGAGAAGCCCGAAAAGCCGCAGCGAGCTGGAGCCGCCGGAGGTGAACACAACCCCAGCGTCGCGGGCTGCGTGGGATGCTCTGGGCTTTTCTTTAAGTTCCCCGGGGTGGGGGGCGTTGGGTGGGGAGAAGAATGGGCGGATCAGGCATTCACCCGGCCCGGTGCTGGGCCCAGACGAGCCCCGGGCACGCCCGTGAGGCCCAGTGGGATCGGGGCCCTCATCGCCTCTTTGCCGGGGGAGAGTGGGCCACTTTGGTCACCGTGTGGCCCAGCGGAGGCCCTGCCTCTGAGGAGATGGGAAAAGGGCGCCAGTAAGGGAGAACGAAAACTTGGGGTGGGACCAGAATCGGCGGTGCAGGGGCCGCTCACCGCCATACCGGGGACGCACATCACACAAAACACACAGGAGACGCTCATCACACGAAACGCACACATTCCCAGGCGAGCCACCGAGCCGCGACCGCGGGAACTGGCCGCAGGCCGACTTTCCGACGGTGCCGGCCTCTCGGTTACACGTTGGAGCCGATTACGTTTGCAGCGCTTTCTGGCTGAGGAGGTGGACAACCCCGGCCTGCTCTTTCCCCCCGCGTTCTGCGTAGCCCGGGCGAGGGAGGTAGAGAGAGTGCCTTTGCCTGCCCCTGGTTTAAGCTCCGGGGTCTCGAGTTGGAGGGTGGCCGCCTTTTTCCGAAGTACCGTGGCTTTTCAGGCTGCTGCCAGCTGCCCGCATGCCAGATATTTAGGAGGCTAAATAGGCAAGTGTGACTCTTGTATTTTGTTACGATGTTAATCAGGTTGCGGCTTGCCTTATTCTAACCACTGCGGCCCTGTAAACTGGGGTGTTCTGCGTTAAGGAAAAGAAGTACGTGATCTCGCCAGTCCCCCCACCCCGCTTTGTCGTAAGAAGGCAATGACTAGACACGTGCGATCCGCTCATACTGTCTTGTTTAGAAGTTTTAAATATTCTGTATTCCCACTCCCTCAAGTCTTATCCCTGAGAGTATTTAGTATGAAAAAATACAGGAGATAAATAGCATATACAGACAACTAGTAGAGTAATGCTTAATGTGAATTATGGTAACAAACGTTATAACTATTAATTGTAATGTTCCGTTGCTTTGAATTTAGAATTTCCTTTTTTTAAAAGAAGCATGTAGAATGCTACTAGTTTGAGCTGAGACTTCCTCCTCATTTTTTTTAACTAGTAAAATAGCATATGAAAACACAGTTGTAGGGCTTCCTTGATAGGGATCCTCCCCTCCCCCCCCCCCAAAAAAAAAAAACTGTCTTGGAAATTGTGGAGTAAAATTACACAAGAATTTACAGCTAGTTTAAAGAAAACCTAAATGCCCTGTAGTAAAGTCTTTGGCCAGTCCTCCACATAACACCTGTAGCCTGAAGAATCTCCTGTGTCTTAAACTTTAAGGCTGGCTTTTTACCTGCCTTGGTAGAGTTGCAGAGGTGTATTTAAGGCGCTGCTGGAGTGTACCCGAAGTGTCAACATAAATCCACTATATACTTTACCTGCCACCCGTTCAGTTGAGAGATATTAGCTTTGTCTGATGAATATTGATGTTCCCATTTTAGCACTTGGGTGAGGGAGAGGGTAGTATAAATTATCAGGAAATTTTTTTTATAACATAAAAGAAAATGTCACGCCTTCTACCTAGTTTGTGTCATTTCCTTTACAAGAAACTAGTACTGTTGCATATAAACCATTTTTTAGGTGTCAGATATTTTTATGAAATTGTGCCTCGGAATCACAATTAAAACATGTAATTCTATTAATATTGTTAAGTTGGTGATTTTGTGACACAATTTTTTTTTTTTTTTCCAAAAAACTGTCAGGTTTGTCTTTGGGATTTGACTACAGACTAGAATGAGCTTTTACAAACCTACTGAACAATCCTAAATTGAAAGCATAGTGTTTTTTATGAGAAACTTACTTTCACAGTTGACATTAATTTACATCTCTGAAAGAAGCTGATTACTTGAACTACCTGCTTTCAGTTTCCAAAAATAGAGTAAGGCTTTGTGTAGATTTTTTTATTCTAAGTTTATTTAAAAATTTGTAGCTCTTTGAAATTTGTAGAAATTTTAGAGAAAAGCTGTTCATACATAATCACCACCATCTCCAGCTTTGTTAGGTTGTGCTAAGAACTACTTAAGTGAAATTGACACTTACTATGCCAGACACTAGTGAGGTCTTGACTACATTCTTATGTAAACTGCACAGCAGTCCTGAAAGGTAGCTGTTTGCCTTTTTCCCATATGTAGAAGCTACCATAATGCAAATGGATCTTGTGGGGCACTTTTTGGACCCAGTCTTTCTTAAGAGGTAATTTTGTTTGTGCTCTAAAGCCCACTTCTCTTCTAGCTTCAGTGGAGAAGAAAAACAATAGCACCATGTGAATTTTATTTCACATTAAGTAACCCACACGTTAAGAATCTAGTAATTTGATATAATTTGCTTCATGTGTAAATTGATGTGATTTTATTTTGGCTTTTATAGTTTACATTACTAAAAATTTTCACAGTCCCAATTCATGGTCATCTAAAATTTTGTTTTCTACAGTCCCCAAATATAAAATGTCCCATTATAGAGGACCCTTGATTAAAAGCCCCAAGTTTAAAGTGGTACATGATGTGGTTTATAATTTTCAAATGATGTATGTACATGGAATTATAAAAACTGTAATATCACATTTTTAGTATCATAGATTTGTCAGTCATAGTTTCCCATCTTCATTGTTTATTCCATTTACTTTTTCCCTAAATGCTTTGTGTATTTACTACATAATTATTAAGAAGGTTATGTAAAGAGAAAATAACATCTCAATTTATGTGACATGTTGAGCTTTTTAAAGCTAAGAAATGAGGGCCAACAATGCACCCACCTTCCTACATTCCCTGCTGTCCCCACCTCTTCACTGAAGAGTAGATCTGATCCACTCATACTGATAAGAGTTTTTACAGTTGCTTTAAAAAACCAAAAACACTTAAGAGTGGGCAAGATCAGTTTTATACTATGTCTAGAATTTGCTGGATCTGGAATCAGTTATGTGTAGAAGTGACCTTTGATAAACACAGTATTTTTAATGTTCAATGTGCACCTGTAATACTGATGGTCTAGTTTTGCCTCTTCTGAAGACAACACAGATGTGAATAAAATTGAGCTGTTTCCACTTGATGAGTAGAAGAAGAGTTCTCCCATGTCCCTTTTTGTACTCTTTTCTGGAGCAGTCTCCATGGAATTCATTATTATGGCATAATGGCTTAGTATTATATTCCATTTATTAGCACATAGCAATTCCGTTAATTGTCATATTTAATGTTATTAATATTTTTATTAATTTATTTGAGAGTAAGAGCCCATTTGTATTGAATTGTGTTCTGTTTTTCAACTGTTAAATAGCAGTCTTTAAAAATTCTTCAGGTGCTTTTGTAACTTCATACATATTTAAGTAAATGACACCTCAAATAGTGCTATCTTTGCTTCCTGAGAAAATCCCAAAATCTAATTCCTTCCCTTACATTATCATTACAACTTTCACCCCTTGTCCAAAGGGGATAAAAAATTCCTTTATTGAATTTTAAATATTTATTTACTTGAGATAAAGAGAGCGAGCTCCCATCCACTGGCTCACTTCCCCTGATGCTCGCATTGGCCAGGTCTGAAGCCAGAAACTACGAACTTATTCCATTCCAGATCTACAAGTATCACAGGAACCTAGTTACTTAAGCTGTCTCTACTGCCTCCCACGGTCTACATTAGCTGGAGGCAGGAGATGGAGTCAGATGTTAAACTCAGCTACTCTGAGTTGGGTAGTGGGTGTCTTAACTGCTGGGCTAAAATGCCCACTTTTTGGTCTAAACAAAATCAATGTTCAGAGTGCATACTAATCTAGAGACACCGTCATTCCCAAACCACATGGAACAAATCTGTAGCCTCCAGTTGTTTAATCGTTTTCAATCCATTTGTGCTTAATTGTTTTTCCACCATTCTGGCTTTTTGTCATGTTTTCTTAACTGTTGTAAAGGCCACCCTCAGAGCATCCTTTTCTCTATAAACACTCTATCCAGTGTAGCAGGACACATTCTGTATGTTGAATTGGCAAACTGAGGAAAGAAAATGAAATTGTCTTCTGTCTCTTCTCCCAGTATTATATAACAGACCTGAAGTGCTCAGGATATGAACAAATTTCATCATTGACTTAACAGAAACACAAGCAAAATTATTGAAAGACATGTTGCCTTCCAAACCAACATATGTATGCCTTCTTACTATTTGAACTTGTGATTAGCTTGTCTTTCATTAGAAAACGTAATATATAAATCAACGTGATTTTTAATAGCTCTTACAGATAGCTTGAAATAGGAGATAACCAAGCTTTCAGAGTAGACTAAATTACTCAAGAGGTGAACCTGAGGTCTTCCTTTAAATTGCTTTTCAACTTTTAAGATTATATGAGATGTACATGAGGAACACATCATTTAAGAAAATTACTCTAGCCTGTGTTAACACTGTAGTTTGGGTAATGACCTCTTCATAACTAGGTACTTACTTTGTATAATTAGTCCTGTTATTGAAAAATATTAGAATTTGTTAGCCAAATGTATTATTTTAGCACTCACAAACTAATTTGTAGATCTTAATTTCTAAAAAGCAAAATCATAACCAGATTATTGTAGAGTTTATATAGTATTTAGTTGAAGGGTCTTTACTTTTTTTGTGAACTCTATGTTTATAATTTTAAATTGCTCTGTATTTTATGCTAGTTAATTCATGGGAGCCTCTTCTACTGCCACACAATCTCAGTTCCTGCTGTATACTCTAACAAACAGTGGAAGAGACTGTTGGGTCAGTAGGTGACAACTGCAGAGGTATCTTCCTTGTAACGATGCTTTTTGAGGTTGCTGCTCCCATCAATCTGCTCAGTAAAAATAGCTCATCTTGGTAAGTTGTTTCGACTTCACCAGGACCTGAAGAAGAAGCAGAAAAACCTGTGAAAACTAAGACTGTTTCTTCCAGTAATGGAGGGGAAAGTTCCAGTCGCAGCGCTGAGAAACGATCAGCTGAAGAAGAAGCTGCAGACCTCCCAACAAAACCTACAAAGATCTCCAAGTTTGGATTTGCCATAGGTAGTCAGACGTCAAAGAAAGCATCAGCCATATCCATCAAACTTGGATCAAGTGTAAGTTCTTATTTTATATATATGAATGTTTGTAATGAATATTAAGGAATTTGTTTCGGAAACCTGCTTTTATAAAGTCATGGTAAATTAAAAACAAAAAAGTACATTAAGATGCATTGCTTCTCTTTGATGTGTGAATTTATGTGTAAATTTTTGATATCGTATATTAAACATGTGTTCTCAATCATACTTCTAATATAGTGGGTCTCCTTGACGGTCAATTTTAATGTACTTGAGCATACTCCCAGCGCCTTAGACTGCTCGGCCATGCTACCTGCGTGAGCATACTCCCTAAATCTAACTCCCTACTTAATGGCATGATTTAGTAATTACTGATCATTGTAAATGGGGAGGTGGAAGTTATACTTGAAAACGCTTACTCAATAAAACTTTAATTATGGAAAACAAACCCCCTGTTTTTATAAAATAAGTTGTAGCCTTCTTGGGTGAGTAAGATGTAGAATAAGATTATTCAGGGAAGTGTGAGAAATTAAAAAATAGTTGAACTGCTGCTTTTGGCTATATGATGTAAAAGATAATTGATCAGCTAGTAGTTATTTGTGTCTTACGTTGTTTCTGCATTAAATACATGACGTCTTTCATAAGAGTATTCCTAGAGTCACAGTACATAATATCTAATTTAACATCTTTTCTTTCAAAAGCAAATATTTTTAAAATGTGTGGTAGGAAGATTGGTTAATTTTGTTTTAGCAGATCAGAGATTTTACTGATGAAATGATACTTGAGTTGGATTTAAAATAGGCAAAAAGCAAAATGGCATTTCATGCAAAGATACAAAGAACCATTATAAAGAGTCTTGAGGCCGGCACCGCGGCTCACTAGGCTAATCCTCCGCCTTGCGGCGCCGGCACACCGGGTTCTAGTCCCGGTCGGGGCACCGGATTCTGTCCCGGTTGCCCCTCTTCCAGGCCAGCTCTCTGCTGTGGCCAGGGAGTGCAGTGGAGGATGGCCCAAGTGCTTGGGCCCTGCACCCCCATGGGAGACCAGGAGAAGCACCTGGCTCCTGCCATCGGATCAGCGCGGTGCGCCGGCCGCAGCGCACCAACCGCGGCGGCCATTGGAGGGTGAACCAACGGCAAAGGAAGACCTTTCTCTCTGTCTCCCTCTCTCACTGTCCACTCTGCCTGTCAAAAAAAAATTAAAATAAAAAAAAATAAAGAGTCTTGAGACAAACGGATTTGCATTTAGAAACATCACTCTAGTACTACTATAGAGGGTTAAAGGAGAAAAAGCACAAAAAGTGAGGAGTTGATAGTTCTAACGAGGTAGTACTAAGAACATTAGGTTGTGGTGTGGTAGTATGATGGAAAAGCAGAAGGAAAGTTAAGTCTGTCTAATAGAGATATAGTCAATAAGAGCTCATAAGTTGAAAAGGTTTTCTGACTAGGTACTTAAGGACACTATGAAACAAAGTACACAAAGGCTGTCTTAAGTGGAGCTGTCCAATAGGCAGATGACAATTTGGGAATAGACATAGAATTTGGTAATTCAGATCTGAGAGTGAATGAAAATGACCACAGAAGTACAGAATAGGAAAGATCACTAACAATAAAATCCTGAGTATCTGTGTCAAGGGGAGAACACTTGCAGCGTGGGGTGGAAGGTGGAGAAAGAACAAAAGGTGAGAGAATTAGAAGAACCTGTAAAATGAACTGTCAAATATGCCTGTCTTAGATGTCAAGGCAGGGTTGATTTCAAAAAGCTGGTGATTAAAATACAGCATGCTGCTCACTGGTGGGCCCCCAGAGAATAATTTCAGGGTAATTATTAAGGAGGGAGCTAGATTCCAATAGGTTGAAGACTGAATGGTTATTGACAGGGTACTGATAATGAGGATAAATTCTTCTGAAACTTAGGTTAGGTGAGAGAAATGGGGAAAAAAGTTAGGTTAGATAGAAAAGATGATGTAGATGAAGCCTGTTTACAGGACAAAGGACAGAAATTAGCCAGTAAAGGTGAGTCATGGTGTCTTTTGTGTTCTCAAAGTACATTTTATTGATTTTAATGGCTGTATGGGAAGGTATTACTAATCATTTTCTCTTACCTGTGACAGTACCCCTTGAGTAAGTGGTCCTAAACATTACAGATGCTAACTAAGTAATCTTTTAGACGAAGAAAACAAATGGATACAAAAATTAGTAAAAACCTCCATACTGATAACCCAGTTGAATCTTTAAAGATAAATTATTCATATCATTAAACAAGTATGTATGAATGTTACTGAAGTGATTTTTTTTTTATGTTTCATCTTCAGAAGCCTAAAGAAACTGTTCCAACTCTTGCTCCAAAAACCCTCTCAGTAGCAGCAGCTTTTAATGAAGATGAAGATGTAAGTTGACACCAATTTTGTTTATTTTACTTTAGTTCTTAAAGAAAGGCATTAATGACAGATTACAGGTTATTTTCTTTACATCTTTTTTTGTGTGACATCTACAAAACTGGGTGTTTCTATTTTTGTATTTATCTAGTTGTGGGATTATTTTTTAATATTGTTGGTTTTGGGGGCAAGAAGCTTAACCATACCAGATACTTATTATGAATATTATTATATTCACAGTATATAATAATATTCATAATATATAATATAAGTATATTGTTATATACTTATTGAACAATATGAGTATGCTTCAATAAGTTTATGGAAAAATTGAATTAAAAAATAAGTTTGTTTTGGTGCAGAAAGGTTATGAGGGTCCAATGTGGCATAGCAGATTAAGTCATTGCTTGTGATACCAGCATCTCATATGAGCACCAGTTAATGTCCCAGCTGCTCCACTTTCAACCCAGCTCCCTGCTAATACACCTGGGAAAGCGGCAGAAGATGGACCAAGTTGGCACCCACACAGGAGACCTGGCTCCTGCCTTATGCCTGGCCCAGCCCCAGCCTTTATGGCCATTAGGGGAGTAAACCAGCGATGGAAATTTTCTCTCTCTTGGCCTCTCCCTGTCTGTGAATGCATTTCAAATAAATAAAATCTCTTTTTAAAGTTTTGAGGGACTGACCTTGTGGCATAATGGGTAAAGCCACCACCTGCAATGCTGACATCCTTTATGGGAGTCCAGGCTACTGCACTTCGATCCATCTCCTTTAATGAGCCTAGGAAAGCAGTGGAAGATGGCGCCAAGTGCTTGGGCTCCTGCACCCAAGCATGTGGGAGACCCAGGAAAGCCCCAGCTACTACAGCCATTTGGGGAGTGAACCAGCAAATGGAAAATCTCTGTAACTCTCCTCTTTTTTTTTTTTTTTTTTTTTGGACAGGCAGAGTTAGACAGTGAGAGAGACAGAGAAAAGGTCTTCCAGGCCGGTGCCGTGGCTTAACAGGCTAATCCTCCACCTTGCGGTGCCGGCACGCCGGGTTCTAGTCACGGTTGGGGCACCAGATTCTATCCCGGTTGCCCCTCTTCCAGGCCAGCTCTCTGCTATGGCCCGGGAAGGCACTGGAGGATGGCCCAAGTGCTTGGGCCCTGCACCCGCATGGGAGACCAGGAGAAGCACCTGGCTCCTGGCTTCGGATCAGCACGATGCGCCAGCTGCAGCGGCCATTGGAGGGTGAACCAACAGCTAAAAAGGAAGACCTTTCTCTCTCTCTCTGTCTCTCTCTCTCACTATCCACTCTGCCTGTCAAAAAAAAAAAAGAAAAGAAAAAGATCTTCCTTCCGTTGGTTCACCCCCCAAATGGCCGCCACAGCCAGCGCACAGCGCCGATCTGAAGCCAGGAGCCAGGTGCTTCTTCCTGGTCTCCCATTCAGGTGCAGGACCCAAGCACTTGGGCCATCCTCCACTGCCTTCCCGGACCACAGCAGAGAGCTGGAGTGGAAGAGGAGCAACCGGGACTAGAACCTGGGGTGCCGGCGCCGCAGGCGGAGGATTAGCCTAGTGAGCCGTAGCGCTGGCCTCTAACTCTACTTTTTAAATAAATGTCTTTTACATTTTATTTTTCTTTTGATTATATGTGTAGAGGCTTTAATCAAGCTTGAGCCAGGCTTCAGGCTACAGTCAGGAGCTGGGAACTCAGTCCAGGTCTCCCCCCTGGGTGGCAGGTACTCAACCCCTTGAGCCATCCACCTGCTGCCCCTAGGGTATACTCCAGCAGGAAGCTGGAAGCGGGAGCAGTGTTGACTAAAACCCAGGCACCCCAATATGGCATGCAGGTGTCCCAACTTGGGGCCAAACACCTACCCCTAAAGAGATCGTTTAATTTAGTTTTTCCAAAAGCTTTTTTGAATTACCTTTGAGCATTGTACTTCATCTTTTTAATTTTTTCCCAAAGATTATTTATTTGAAAGGCAGAGTGACAGAAAGAGGAAGAGTCAGATCTTCTAGCCACTGGTTCATTCCCAGAATGCTCACAATGCCAGGGTTGGGCCAGGTGGAAACCAAGAACCAGGAACCCCATCTGGGTCTCCCATGTGGGTGACGAGGGCCCATGTACTTAAGCTGGAGCTGGTTCAGAAGCAGAGCTGCTGGGGGTTCGAACCAGTGCTCATATACAGGATGCAGGCATTGCAAGCAGCTGCTCAACCCACTGTGCCACAACCCCAACTCCTGTGCTTGCTTGCTTTTTTTTTTTTTTTTTTTTTTTTTTTTTTTGATTGATTGATTTGGAAGGCAGAGTTACAGAGAGGCGGGGGTGGGGGGACAGTCTTCCATCTACTAGTTCACTCCCCAAATGGCTGCAACTGCCAGAGCTGGGCTGATCCGAAGCCAGGAGCCTGGAGCTTCTTCTGGGTCTTCCATGTAGGTGCAGGGCCCAAGGATTTGGGCCATCCTTCACTGCTTTCCCAGGCCATAGCAGAGAGCTGGATCGGAAGTGGGGCAGCCAGGACTCGAATTGGCGCCTATATGGAATGCTGGCACTGCAGGCAGCAGCTTTACCAACTACGCCACAGCGCTGGCCCCCTGTCCTTGTGCTTTAAAAAGGCAGCTACAGTACTTGCTTCCCATATCTCTAGAAGGATTAACTTAAATAATGTAGATGATTCTGCAGTTCTACTCAATAAGCACATATTCCAAAGTGCACGTAGATGTTCTGTTTGTCAGCTCCAGTTCTCACAGTTTCACCAGTCTTAAAAGTGTTTATGAATGACTAATGGAATTATCAAGCATAATGTTGACAGTGATTTTTGTGTTAGTCTCTGACTTTAGAACCTAACTGCCACTTAAGATATAACCCTACTAAATAACAATAAAGTGTTACAGGGTACATGAGTAACTGTTCCCAAAGCAGTGCAGATACTGAGGCTAGAATGTTTGAGGAGTCTCTATAGATGTGAAGTAATATGGATTGGATTCTAACACATTAAGCCAGGTTTTGGTGAACCAGGGAATACTTTTGTTAGCCAAGACATCAGCTTTCAGGTCACAAGTGGTAAATCCTTATTAGCTGCATTTGACTGGGCTGGAATATTGGGCAAGGATAAAATGGAATCACTAGAATTTAGATCAGTAGGTAAGGAACTACTGTGATGTTAAAATTAAGTTGGACATGTTCTCATAGAATTCATCCTAGTAGGATAGACACAAGTAAGCTACTCACATAAAAATCTAAATTATGTGATGAGGTAAAGATTATGGAAATTCAAAAAAGAGACCACTGGACTGGCAGTTGGAAGACTTGTTTCCTATGGTGTTTTGCTCAGTTATTAACTAGCAAAAAGCCTGTGAGTAAATCTGGATATGATTTTTTTTTTTTTAAGTTTTTATTTATTTGAGGAAGAGAGAGCTCCCACTTGCTGATTTACCCCTCAAGTGCTTGCAGTGGTCCCAACTAGAAGCCAGGAACTCAATCCAGATTTCCCACTTCAGGGGCAAGGTCCCAACTACTTGATTCCAGCACCTACTACTTTCTAGGGAACACATTAGCAGGAAGCTAGAATCAGCTGGAATCATCAGTGGAGCTAAGATTTGAACCCAGGCCATCTGATAGGAGGTGGGAGTATCCCAAATGGCAGCCTGTAATTGAGTACCTACCTAGGCTTGAGTCCTGATTCCAGCTTCCTGTTTTGTTTTTGTTTTTTATTTAGTAAATATAAATTTCCAAAGTACAGTTTATGGATTACAATGGCTCCCCCCCCCATAATTTCCCTCCCACTCGCACCCCCCCATCTCCTGCTCCCTCTCCCATTCCATTCACATCAAGATTCATTTTCAATTATCTTTATATACAGATCAGTTTAGTATATATTAAGTACAGATTTCATCAGTTTGCACCCACACAGAAACACAAAGTGTAAAATACTGTTTCAGTACTAGTTATAGCATTACTTCACATTGGACAACCACATGAGGAGTAAGTACACAGTGACTCCTGTTGTTGACTTAACAATTTGACACTCTTGTTTATGGCATCAGTAATCTCCCTAGGCTCTAGTCATGAGTTGCTAAGGCTATGGAAGCCTTTTGAGTTTGCCGACTGATCTTATTCAGACAAGGTCCTAGTCAAAGTGGAAGTTCTCTCCTGCCTTCACAGAAAGTTACCTCCTTCTTTGATGGCCCCGTTCTTTCCACTGGGATCTTACTCACAGAGATCTTTCATTTAGGTCTTCTTCTTATTCTTTTTCTTCTTCTTCTTTTTTTTTTTTTTTTTTTTTCCAGAGTGTCTTGGCTTTCCATGCCTAAAATACTCTCATGGGCTCTTCAGCCATATACGAATGCCTTAAGGGCTGATTCTGAGGCCAGAGTTCCAGCTTCCTGTTAATATGAATTCCATGAGGTGATGATGACTCAAGTAGTTGGGTCCCTGCCACCTGCATAGGAGACCCGGATTGAGTTCCCAGTTTCAGTCTCACCCAGACCTGGCCATTGCAAACAATTGAACAAATAAATAATTTATTTAAGAACTTATCTTTTCACAGTTTCTTAGTTTTAAAATGGAGGCTTTTTTTTTTTTTTTTTAAGATTTATATATTCATTTGAAAGATTGAGTGAGTGAGTGAGAGATCTTCTATCCATTAGTTCACTCCTCAAGTGGCTGCAATGGCCAGAGCTGGGCTGATCCAAAGCCAAGAGTTTCTTGTGGGTCTTCCACATGGGTGCAGGGGCCCAAGTACTTGGGCCATCTTTGGCTGTTTTCCCTGGCATATTAGCAGGGAGCTGGATTGGAAGTGGAGCAGCCGTGAATTGAACCAGCGCCCACATGGTATGGCAGAGCTGCAGGTGGCAGCTTTACCCACACTATAGCACCAGCCAACCCCTTTTTTTTTTAAAGTTTTGTTTATTTGTTTACTTTAAAGGCAGAGAGAATTTGCACCTGCTGGTTCACTCACCAAATGCCTGCCACAGCCAAGGGTGAGTTAGGCCCTAGCCAGGAGGCCAGTAGTCATCTGGATCTCCCATATGGGTGGCAAGGACCCAAGTACTTGAGCCATCATCTACAGCTTACCAGGGTCTGAATTAGCAAAAAGAGAAGATGGAGCCAGGAGTTGAACCCAAGCACTATAATGTGGGATGTAGGCATCCTGACCAATGTTTTAACTATTAGGCCAAAATGCCTGAGGCCTTAACGCTCAATTTAGAAAATAGATTTCTATACCATTTCTCAGAGTTGTGGGGTCCTATGGAAATATCTTAGGAGCTGCTGTAATGTGGAAGGCTGATGCCTAGCAAGCAGAATTCTGGTCCTCTACCCCTATTTTGCTTATATCTATTTGATATTTCAGAACCCAAATAAGATTTTGTTGGGGAAAAAATATTTCACTTCCAAAAAGCAGTAACTCAGCTAGTATTTCAGGTTTTCTGGCATCGCTGCCATTCTTAAGAGATAAGGTTGCAATTAATCAAAGCCAATTGGACATGTACAGATGTAGTCTAGAAGGATGACACAGGAAGAATGGAACAAAAGTGCAGAGGTTGGAAATTAAGCACCTACATTATAATAATGACTTACTTTGAATATCTAACAATCGCATAACCTTTAGTTTACTTCGAATGCTTAGCAGTTTTCATACAATTTAAATTTACCCTCTATTTGTCTCAGTATAATGTGTTTATTCACATTTTGCAAATGAAGAAAGTAAGTATATTTGAATATACAGTAATGTATACACGTTATTCCTTGAGTCTTCTAGTTTTTTGTCCCATGTTCCCTTCATCAGACCTTACTGTCTTCCCAACTATTTTTTTATTAATTTCTAGATAGGTTCAGACATCACTCTTTCTGCTATAATATCATAATGGTAAAAGAACATACACATTTAAAGTCTTCATCTTTTTTAAGGGCACAAGTAATCTTGGGTATATAGCTGAGTCTGAAATATATTGAAAAAAGAGGGCATCATTTTAGTCAGTACTGAAATTTGGGTCTCCTTAGTGTCGTTTATTTGGCCAATTCTGAATCTTTCTGTGTATTTCATGATGTTGACCTTTTTGAAGAGTACAAACCCAGCTATTTTAATTGTACAGTGTCTCTCAGTTTGGATTTGCCTGATGTTTCCTCAGGAGTCAATACATAATCCTTGTTTTGGCAGGAAGACTAAAGAAATGATGCCAGGCTCTCAATGTATTGTACCAGAAAGCACATGTTATCAGTAGGCCCCATTACTGGCAGTGTTAACTTTGATCATTTGGGTAGTGATGCCTGCCAGATTTCTCCACTGTCAAATTCCTGTTTTATCATTTACAATTAAAATCTGTCTTGTGAGGTTACACTTTGAGAATATGTGAAAATATATAACTTCTCAAACATTCACTTAAAAGTGTTAACATCTATTTATGATTCTTCCTGAGTTGATCATTATGATAATGTTTGCGAAATGGTGATTTTTCTAATTCCATCATGTGTTCTACATTTATTTAACTGTCTCTTACTAAGAAGAGCTTTCCCTTATCACTTTTAAGCTTTTCTTATTATGTAAGTGAAGATTCATGGATACTTTTTCCAATAGGCTACAATGCTCAAATTATACCAGCTTTGATTAATGAAAGCTCCCACAACCTTGATTTTGAGGTCACTCTTGTAAAAATTAGTTAGCTAAAAAAGCTGTACCATTTATACATAAAAATATGTATACATCTGAAAGGAACTTGCCCTACAGTTTTCCATAGCTACAAGGAATGACCTTTCAAGGTGCCTTTAGGCTGGAGCTGCGGCACCAGTACTCCGTGTTCTAGTCCTGGTTGGGGTGCCAGTTCTGTCCCGGTTGCTCCTCTTCCAGTCTAGCTCTCTGCTGTGGCCCGGGAAGGCAGTGGAGGATGGCCCAAGTCCTTGGGCCCTGCACATGCATGGGAGACCAGGAGGAAGCTCCTGGCTCCTGGCTTCAGATCAGCGCAGCGCGTAGTGGCCTTTCGGGGGTGAACCAACGGAAGGAAGACCTTTCTCTCTCTCTCTCTCTCTCTCTCACTCTCTCACTCTCTCACTGTCAAAAAAGAAAAAAAAAAAAAGGGGGTGCCTTTGTAGTAAAAGGGAAATGTTTTGAGAGACGCAATACAGTAAACTGGTTAAGAGCCTTTGTATTGGCCTCAGACTGGTTTGCTGTTACTAGCTTTGTGACCTTGGGCACTCCTCCCCTGCAAAATGCAGATGATGATAATTATTCTCCCTTTGTGAGATAATCTTGTTAATTTTAAAACACAGTGCATATTAAAGCACTTAATATATGCTTTACAATGTGTAGCACTTAGTAAAATGGTTTTGTTTCTAGAACATGAGATTTAAAAAATTTTTTTGTTAATTGACAGTTATACATGAGAGGTCTTCAAAAAGTTCATGGAAAATATGTATTAGAAAGTCTTAAGCATGGATTTATAATTTTTGCACCAAAATAAACTTATTTTTATGGTTGTTTTTAAGTATCCATATGTTTATGGAGTACAGTGATATTTCAGGACATATGCAATCTGTAGAATATATTTTTAAAATACTTACTTTTTTTCCCCCCTATATTTAATGACAGAAAAAGAGAGGTCTTCCATTTACTGATCACTCCTCAAATTCCCACAGCAACTGATCTATACCAGGCCAAAGCCAGTAGCCTAGAACTCCAGTTAGGTCTCCTATGTGGATGGCAGGGACCTAATAAGCATTTGAGCCACCATCTGCTGCCTCCTAGGATGTTTTAGCAGAAAAGCTGGATTAGAAGCAGAGGAGCCAAATTCAGACCGGCACTCTGATGTGGGATGTGGGCATCCCAAGTGGCAGGTGATCTTTGTGAAAGATCAGTACTATAGAAGATAATTCCTTTATTTTAATAAAGCAGTTAAGATCACTGATTTTCTCGTTATCAAATATAAATTGAGTATTCTCAGTAATCAACTGAATTTAATAAATTTATATGCATTCATCTCATTTACTTATTATATTTTTTTTCCTTTAGAGTGAACCAGAGGAAATGCCTCCAGAAGCAAAGATGAGGATGAAGAATATTGGAAGGTATTATAATTTTCCATAAGTATTCTAGGAAATTATAGAGATAAAATAAGAACAACACAAAGTTGTACATAATGCTTTTTAGTGTTCCAGCTTTTCTTTTTTTTTTTTTTTTTTTTTTAATTAAAAGTTACAGAGAAGGAGAGACAGAAAAATCTTCCATATGCTGGTTCACTCCCTAGATGGCCTCAAAGGCCAGGGCTGGGCCATGCCAGGAGATTCTTCCTGCTCTCCCATGCGGGTGGCGGGGGCCCAGCACTTGGGCTATCTTCATCTTTATATGCATAAATGGATAACCTAGTAGAGGGTTGTAAGAAAGGTCAACTTTATATCAGTCCATTGGATATCCCCCATTTCTACCAAATGTATGACCCTCCAAAGAACTAAATGCTAAAATCCATACATTAGCCTCAGTTTTTAAACTCAGTCTCTTGATTCAAGTGGAAACAGTCCCATTGGCTGCCTGCCTGCTGTCCTTTCAGATTCAAACTCTCAGTAGTCATATAAACATAAAATTGGAACAAAAGTTTATAAAATGGCATTGAGCCTTTCTACATGTGATACATCTTTGTTTTTCTTCTCTTTCATTTTCACAAATGCTGATGGCAAGCCACCAAACTGATTTCATGGCCATATTAATGGGTTACAGATGATACTTTTTACAAACCAGTAGTTGCTGCCCTTAGCTGTGTATCAGAATTAAATGTTGGTCATTAATATTTACTTAACCTATGTACCTCAGGCCTTCTGACTCTGAAGTCAAGAACTGTCTGTGGAAATGGTATTTTAAAATCTTGAAAGGGCTTCTAGTGTCCAGCCTGTGTTATAATCTGTGCTAAGCAAGTTTATATATTGAGTAAGACTTATGTGATAATTCACATAAATTTCCTTTCTTTTAACACAGGGATACACCAACATCAGCCGGACCAAATTCCTTCAATAAAGGAAAGCATGGGTTTTCTGATAACCAGAAGCTATGGGAGCGAAATATAAAATCTCATCTTGGAAATGTCCATGACCAAGACAATTAAATGATGTGTTTTGAAATTGGGGTGTGGGGTGGGTGTAAAGTTAAAAGGAACAGTTTCCTTTTTTAAAGAATGGTATAAGACTATCTTTGGAGCCGCTTTTTTTTTCTTTTTCATTTTTTTTTTTTTTAAGATTGAGTGGTACACTAATAAATGAGAGTTTGAAATTAGAGGTAATTTATGTTTTATACACAGATTTCAGACATTTGCTAATTTTGTAGTTTCATGTGATTAGTTTCCAAAGGTTACAGATAATAAAGAAATCAGAAATGGTACCTTTTTAAGAATTGCATATTTTTTTAGACACAACTATTAGCACATTAAGAGGGAAGCAAAACTTTATTGTCTATTTAAAACTGTGAGTAGTTAAGTCTCTTAACTCCCTCGTTACCTAAACTGTCAGGCTCCCAGGAACAGCCTTATAGAGGGAAGGGAGTATTGTATGGAGAAAAAAAGTTACTATTGACTGAAAGTAAATTTAGATAAAATTAAAGTACAGCCTTTTTTCTTTATGGGCATTTGTTTTAAGTCATCATAAACTAGATATTGCATTGCTGTCAGTGGATACCACGGCTTAGCTCTTTTAAAAAAAAAGTTTAACTTTTTATGTAAACTATCGAGTATTTGAAATAGCCTACTTCACCTTAAGGGATCTTGTCTACCTTCATTAGTTTTCAAAGACCAACCATTTGCTACCAAAGTAAATCAGTATTTCGAATGTGCTTCTCTTTGTTTTTGTTTATTAGCTAGTTCCTGTACGCATTTCCACCAGAACTTGAGGCAAATCAGAAGGAAGCTGTTTCTTTTAAAATACAGACCACCACCAAAAATGTAAATGTACATATTGCTTAAGTATTTGGCTTTTTTTTATTTTTTAAAAGGTATAAACACCAAAAAAATAACATTGTATAAAGATGGAAAATGAGAAGATGCACTTTCTGTAACTTTGTCTACACATTTAAATTACTGAGTTGTGAAATCATATTTGAATTAAACTCACTACAGGACTTCTTAATAGTACAATTATATGATTTAGTTTAAGAACATACATATTGACCAGTGGCCTCTCCAAAGCACATTTTAGGTACTGAAATATAGAGAAAATGCATCTTCAAACATATTTTATGGAGTTCTCACCACATATACTCTGTTAAGATTTGTGTATTGTAGAGTGTTTGTTTTGTATTTTTGTATTGCATATGACCTCTTTTTTAGTGTGACAGTTAAACCCATCTTTAAAAACATAAGTCACAGACAAAATAGTATAATGATTTCCTTGAAAACTCCTATGATATTAAATTTGGAGGCAGCTTCAAACTTTTACTGGTGGTAACCACTCACTAAGCTCTTCTAATAGGTAATAACTCCAGAGAAGCAGCCTGTGTATATTCCTAACACTTTCTTCACTTACATTTAAGTCTAGAATAAGCCCCAAGTAAAACAATGGAAATGTATATAGAACTATTAGTTCTTACATGATTTTATTATATCAAGTTACATGAATTTAACTTTCTTTAATGTAGGCAAAGTATCCATTTTTGTCCATTTAACTGTTGTTAAAATAACATCCCTCTCCTACACACTGATTTCTTGACCCAAATGGAAAAACTTAACCTAAGGTCAAGATGGGGGAGAGATGACTAAGATGAATGTCTTTACTAAAATACCAATAAATTTCTCAAACTCAGTAGTGTTCTTATTTTCTACTTAATTGTTGCTTACTGGCTTTTTATTGTCAAAAAAGTTGAGACAAATGTTAGGAGTGTTGCTCTTGCCACGATTGTTGGCCAAAGTAATGGGAGATTTAAATTCTTACTACTTAACAAATAGTTCTATAGGATTACAGTATCTCACGCTGGAAAAGACTGAATCCAAATCCTCCTCCATTTCCAAAGGGTTGTCTGTCCTGTGTGTTTGAAAATCATGCATATTAATGTGTTTGAAAGTCACTAAGTGTTAGAAGTTACTTTTACTCACA
Organism: Lepus europaeus; assembly: GCF_033115175.1. NCBI lineage: Eukaryota > Metazoa > Chordata > Mammalia > Lagomorpha > Leporidae > Lepus > Lepus europaeus. Next base: position 56,287,982 of record NC_084828.1, read on the forward strand.
TATTCTATCCATTAAGCCTGTATGAAGACCATAATGAAAAAAAATCCCACTTCTATTTAAATGCTTTCTTGAAATATTTGAAGGGCTCTTTTTACCCCACACCAGTTAAATATCCCCATTTTCTCTGATCATACTTTGATATTTTAACTCAGTTTACTATCTGTACATACCATGCATGACCACATGATTACTTTTTCCTCATTTTCCATTATTTTGACTTCACAATTTTCCACATTCCAGTTTTCCATCACTTTGACTTTATAGTCTTCCACTTTCAAAATGGTTATGTTTATTTGTAGTCTAATTTGCTTTTTTTATTTTTAAATACTAAAAGTGGCACAAAAAGGGAGTGGGCATTGTAACAATGGGTTAAGCTGCAGCTTGGGACACTCAACATCCGTAGAGTACTGGCTACTCTGCACTTCTGGTCCAAGCTTCCTGCTAATGTGACTGAGTTGGCAGATGATACCCCAAGTACTTGGGTTCCTATCACCCTTGCAGGAGACCTGAATGAACTGGCTTTTACCTGCCTCACTCTGGCTCTTGTAGGCATTTGGGGAGTGAACGAAATGAACAGATAGATGGACAAATTTGTCTCCCTCTCATTCTGCCTTCCAAATATAAATATTTTTTAAAAGTCACTCTTCCCTTTTTAAAAAAAAAAAAATTTTTTTTATTTATTTGAGAGAGAGAGAGGTCTTCCATCCGCTGGCTCACTCCCCAGTTGGCCACAATGGCCAGGGCAGTGCCAATCTGAAGCCAGGAGCTTCCTCAGGGTCTCCCACATGGGTGCAGGGACCCAAGCACCTGCTTCCCCAGGCTGTAGCAGAGAGCTGGATCAAAAATGGAGCAGCCAGGACTCAAACCAGCACCCATATGAGATGCCGGCACTGCAGGCGGCCGCTCCATCCCCCCCATCCTTTCTGTCTTGTTTGCACATTTAGAGGCAACCTATCTGTGGTTCCTGGTTTATCCTTACTTTCTTTTTGCATAAATTAGCCTCTTTTTTTTTTTTTAACCTGAAAGCATGCTGTATTGCATAGTTCGTTACAACTATATACCAGTTTCTTCAATTTTTGTCTTATGCGGGCAGTTAGATCATACCCAGTATTATGCCATTACAATACTATAGTTGAATAATCTTGCCTATTTGCATTTTTGTGTTTGGAGTGTGTATTCAGGTAACTTCCCAGAAGTAGGATATGACTTTTGCTATGTATTGCCAAATTCTCCAAAAAGATTGTACCAGTTTCCCCACCAGAAATGTGTACCTGCTTGCACATACATTGCCAACATAATGTTTGTCATTTAAATTTTTGTCAGTTTGATGGCTGAAAGCTAAACATGGCATTTCCTTGTAAGTTTTGGTTTGCATCTCTCCTAAGAGTGAGATTGAATATCTTTTCACATGTTTAAGGGCATTTAATGTCTTGAGCACACTCAATCACTCAATCATGTCATCCTCATTTACTACTGGGTTTTGTTTCTCAAATTATGAAAATTTACATAGGTTCCTGATCCTTTTGGAGTGTGTATATATATATATATATATATATTTTATTTTTGACAGGCAGAGTGGACAGTGAGAGAGAGAGAAAGGTCTTCCTTTTGCCGTTGGTTCACCCTCCAATGGCCGCTGCGGTAGGCGCACTGCGGCCGCCACACCGCGCTGATCCGATGGCAGGAGCCAGGTGCTTCTCCTGGTCTCCCATGGGGTGCAGGGCCCAAGCACTTGGGCCATCCTCCTCTGCACTCCCTGGCCACAGCAGAGAGCTGGCCTGGAAGAGGGGCAACCTGGACAGGATCGGTGCTCCGACCAGGACTAGAACCCGGTGTGCCGGCGCCGCAAGGCGGAGGATTAGCCTAGTGAGCCACGGCGCCGGCCAGGAGTATATTCTTAAAACATTTGTGAGATACAGATCTAATTTTAGTTAACTGTAATCTTCCTATTATATCTTACTAGTCAAAGGTAGTCTTCGGCCGGCGCCGTGGCTTAACAGGCTAATCCTCCACCTTGCGGCGCCAGCACACCGGGTTCTAGTCCCGGTTGGGGCGCCAGATTCTATCCCAGTTGCCCCTCTTCCCGGCCAGCTCTCTGCTATGGCCCGGGAAGGCACTGGAGGATGGCCCAAGTGCTTGGGCCCTGCACCCACATGGGAGACCAGGAGAAGCACCTGGCTCCTGGCTTTGGATCAGCATGAAGCGCTGGCCGCAACGGCCATTGGAGGGTGAACCAACGGCAAAGACCTTTCTCTCTGTCTCTCTCTATCCACTCTGCCTGTCAAAAAAAAAAAAAAAAGGTAGTCTTCATTGTGTCTTTCAGGAATATTTTTAAATTTTCGGATATAGATTTTCAAATTTGTTAAATTTCTTCCAAAGTATTTAGGTTTCTTTGTTATTGAGATGGGGTTTTCTTTACCACTATTTGCTAGTTTTTGTTTCTCCATATAAAGGTAGTTTCTTTGTATTCTGTATCTTGCCACTTTAATGCAGGTTTGTTTATTTTTTGTTTGTGTTTTTTGTGTGTGTGTGTGGTGCTGTCACTGTTAACATTTAGGTGCTTTCAGTTTATTTAAACCATTTGAGGCAAATACTTCCATTACATTGGTATCATCACCATTTTAAAGAGAAAGAAATTGGGGATTAGAGTAAGTAACTTTTTTATATCATATAGCTACAAGTCAAAACTTGATCTCAGGTCTCATGGTTTTACAGCAATGCTTTCCAACAGAAATATATGAATATCAACGTTGTGTCACAGCAGATTAAGCTACCACTTAAAACCCAGCATCTTGTCAGGAGTGCCAGTTTCAGCTGTTCTACTTCCAATCCAGCTCCCTGCCAGTGCAGCTGGGAAAGCAGTAGATTATGGCCCAAGTACTTGGGTTCCTGATATCCACATGGGAGACCCGATGGAGTTCCTGGCTCCTGGCTTCTGCCTGGCCCAGCACCAGCTGTTGTAAACATTTGTGGAGTGAACCAGTGAACAGAAGATGTCTCTCTCTGTCACTCTGCCTTTCAAATAAAACATTTTAAAAAGTAAAAAAGATTGTTTTGGTCCAAAGAGAATTGAAAACCATGCTTAGTTTGGTTTTTTTAAAGATTTACTTATTTATTTTGAAAGAGTTACACAGAGAGGAGAGGCAGAGAGAGAAAGGTCTTCCGTCCGCTGGTTCACTCCCCAGATGACTGCAACAGCCAGAGCTGCACTGATCCAAAGCCAGGAGCCAGGAACTTCTGGGTCTCCCACGCAGGTGCAGAGGCCCAAGGGCTTGGGCCATCTTAAGCTGTTTTCCCAGGCCATAGCAGAGAGCTGGACAGGAAGAGGAGCAGCTGGGACTAGAACCGGCACCCACATGGGATACTGGCATGCATGAAATGTAAAATTGAAGACCTCTCGTGTAATTGAAGAATACGTAATACACATTACTTTATCAGTTATGAGTATAATAATTACACATTTATCCTGTATATGAATCTGAGTTACCTAGCATCTGGTTCGAATTACCTTCAGACTAAAGAACTTTAGTGCTTTTTAAAGGTTTATATAGAAGCCAGTGTGTGGCTTAGCAGGTAAACCGCTGCCTGCAATGCAAGCATCCCATATGGGCATAGGTTGTGTCCTGGCTGTTCCAGTTCTGATCCAGCTCCCTGCTAATGGCCTGGGAAAAGCAGTGCAAGGTAGCCCTAGGTGGTTGGGCCCATGGCACCTACGTGGGAGGCCCAGAAGAGGCTCCTGGCTCCTGGCCTCAGCCTGGTTCAGCCCCAGCCATCATGTCCATTTTGGGAGTGAACCAGCAGATGGAAGATCTCTGAATCTTCCTCTCCCTCTGTAACTTTCACATATATGTGTATACATATACACATATGTGTATATATATATATATGTATACATGTGTACATATATATTTATTTGAAAGGCAAAGTGACAGCAAGAGATCTTCTATCTGCTGGTTCAATCCCTAAATGTCCTCAATAGCTGGGATGGGCCAGGCCAAAGCCAGAAGCCAGGAATTCAGCAATCCAAGTTTCCTTTGTGATAAGGTACTCAAAGCCATCAACTGCTAACTCCCAGGGTGTGCATTAGCAGGAAGTTGAATCAAAAGTGGAAGCAAGGGGCCGGCACCATGGGTCACTTGCTTGGTCCTCCGCCTGCAGCTTGGCATCCTATGTGGGCGCTGGGTTCTAGTCCCAGTTGCCCCTCTTCCAGTCCAACTCTCTGCTGTGGCCCGGGAGGGCAGTGGAGGATGGCCCAGGTGCTTGGACCCCTGCACCCACATGGGAGACCAGGAGAAAGCACCTGGCTCCTGGCTTTGGATTGGCACAGCGCGCTGGCCGTGGCAGTCATTTCGGGGGTGAACCAATGGAGGGAGGACTTTTCTGTCTGTCTAATTGCCTGTCAAATTAAAAAAAAAAAAAAAAAGTGGAAGCAAGACTTGATCCCAGGGACTCCAAAATGGGATGCAGGCATCCAAGTGGTAGTTTAACTTGTTGTGCCACAACATGTACCATCTAAGTTTTTTTTTTTTTTTTAAGATTTATTTATTTGAAAAGTAGAGAGAGGTAGAGACAATCTAACTACATCTGCTGGTTCACACTCCAAATGACCGCTGAGTCAATCAGGAGCCAAGAGTTTCTTCCAGGTCTCCCATGTGGGTGCAGGGGCCAAGTACTTTGGCAATCTTCTGCTATTTTACCAGACACAATGTTAGCAGGAAACTGGATCAGAAGTGGATCAACTGGAACACAAACTGGCACCCATATGGGATCCCCACTATAGCACAGTGCTGTCCTGTCTCTAGGTATTTCTTTAAGGAAGATCTGCTAATAAAAAATTTTCAAAAATTTTACCTTCCTGGTAGTTTTATTTATCTCATTTTAGGAAAATAGCTTCATTGGATATAAGATTCTTGGCAGTTGGTTGTTTCTCTTTGAGCATTTTCAATGTTATTCCATTGCTCTTCCCTATTGTTTCTTTGAGAAGTCCTCTTAATCTCATTGATGTTTCCCTGTTACATGCAAAGTTCTACTGCTTTTAAAATCTGATCCTTGACTTCAGATTTCAGCATTTTTACTTATGTGTCTGTGGATCTCTGTGTGTATTCTACTTGGAGTTCATTGAGCTTCCAGGTTGTACAGTTTGGGGTTTGTTTTTTAAGATTTATTTATTTGAAAGGGGCAGCATTACAGATAGCATTACAGATAGGGAGCGACAGAGAGATCTTCCATCCTCCATTTCATTCCCCAAATGCCCACAACAGCTAAACCAAAGTCAGGACCCAGGAACTTCATCCAGATCTTCTATATGGGTGATAGGGACCCAAGAAGTTGAGTCACTGGCTCCTGCTTTCCCAGGTGTGTTACCAGGAAACTAGATCAGAAGCAGTCAGGATTCCAACACAGGATAAAGGCAGAGCTCAAACTACCTTTCTTTAAATCTATTTGAAAAGCAGAGATTTGCCATTGCTGGTTACCTCTGCAAATGCCCACAAAGGCTGGGGCCGGGCCAGGCTGAAGCCAGGAGCCAGTAGCTCCATCTGGGTCTCCCATGGTGGGTCCTAGGAATCCAAGTAACTGGGCCGTCAGCTGCTCCCTTCCTAGGGACATTAGGAAGCTGGATCAGAAGCAGAAGAGCCAGAATTCACACCAGCATTCCGATATGGGATACAGTTGTCCCAAGTGTCAGCTTAATCTGTGCCAGAACACCTGCCTAGTGTGAAGGACCCTTATGGGGGAGAGGGACAAGAAACTAGGCCTGGGCAGATATCAGGGGCTTCTTAAGAGGTTAGATGTTCCCCAGAGTCCAGCGGGCAGGACGTTCTCTGGGAAGGAAAAGTCAATCCCCTTCAGATAACCTCTAGGCATGCCCAGAGCAGAGCTGCCACTCCCCTTCAGAGAATCTCAGCACTCTCCTCAGCTGGTTCCCTCAGCACTCTCCTCAGCATTCTCCTCAGCTGGTTCCCTCAGCACTCTCCTCAGCATTCTCCTCAGCTGGTTCCCTCAGCACTCTCCTCAGCACTCTCCTCAGCTGGTTCCCTCAGCACTCTCCTCAGCATTCTCCGGTATGCTAATTGTCCCTCCGAACCAGCCAATCCCGTGCCACCTCTGCATTCCATATGCTAATTCGTTGCCTATATAACCTGTGTGAAACTGCCGCTCAGGGCTCCTCACTGCCTGAGGTGGGGGCCCGTTTGCGCAAACGTTCAATAAAAACCTCGTGCTTTTTGCATCAACTGGTCTGGATCTTTGGGCGTCCTCCCGAGTAAGTGGGCATCTCTGCAACTGAGAGGTCCAACAAGTGCACTAGTTATTTTTCAATAATTTTAGATTTCAGCCATTATTTCTACAATGCCTTTAATGGTGTCTCATACTTCTGAGGCACTTTTTTTTTTTTTTTTTTTTTTTTTTTTTTTTTTTTTGCAGGCAGAGTGGACAGTGAGAGAGGGAGACAGAGAGAAAGGTCTTCCTTTGCCGTTGATTCACCCTCTAATGGCCGCTGCAGCCGGCGCACCGCACTGATCCAAAGCCAGGAGCCAGGTACTTCTCCTGGTCTCCCATGCGGGTGCAGGGCCCAAGCACTTGGGCCATCCTCCACTGCACTCCCGGGCCACAGCAGAGAGCTGGACAGGAAGAGGGGCAACCAGGACAGAATATGGCGCCCCAACCAGCACTAGAACCCGGTGTGCCGGCGCCGCAGGCAGAGGATTAGCCTATTGAGCCGCGGCACCAGCCGAGGCACTTTTCATTGTTTATTTTTTCTTTTTTCTTTTTTTTTTTTTTTTTTTTTTTGACAGGCAGAGTGGACAGTAGCGGGAGATAGAGAGAAAGGTCTTCCTTTTTTTGCCATTGGTTCACCCTCCAATGGCCGCCGCGGTAGGCGCGCTGCGGCCGGCGCACCGCGCTGTTCCGATGGCAGGAGCCAGGTGCTTCTCCTGGTCTCCCATGGGGTGCAGGGCCCAAGAACTTGGGCCATCCTCCACTGCACTCCCGGGCCACAGCAGAGAGCTGGACAGGAAGAGGGGCAACCGGGACAGAATATGGCGCCCCAACCAGGACTAGAACCCAGTGTGCCGGCGCCGCAGGCAGAGGATTAGCCTATTGAGCCGCGGCACCGGCCGAGGCACTTTTCATTGTTTATTTTTTCATTCTTTTCTCTCCGCTTTTTGATATGCACAATTTATCAATATATCTGTAAGAAAATATTTATTGATTTTTTTTGAAAGTCAAGACTTACAGAGAAAAAAGGTAAAAAAAATATATATATATATATTGGGGCCGGCGCTGTGGCGTAGCAGATTAACACCTTGGCCTGAAGCGCCGGCATCCCATATGGGCTCCAGTTCCAGTCCTGGCTGCTCCACTTCCAATCCAGCTCTCTGCTATGGCCTGGGAAAGCAGATTGCCCAAGTCCTTGGGTCCCTGCACCCACGTGGGAGACCTAGAAGAGGGTCCTGGCTTCTGGCTCCTGGCTTCGGATCGGCACAGCTCCAGCCATTGCAGCCATCTGGGGAGTGAACCAACAGATGGAAGACCTCTCTCCAACTCTCTTTCTTTCTCTCTCTCTACCTATCCTCTCCTCTCTCTGTGTAACTGACTTTCAAATAAATAAATCTTTTAAAAAAAAAAAAAAGACTTACAGAGAAAACAAAGATAAATAAAAAGGAAAAAATATTGGGGCCGGTGCTATGGTGCAGCGGCTTAAAGCCCCAGCCTGCAGCGCCAGCATCCCATATGGGCACCGGTTCAAGTCCTGGCTGCTCCTCTTCCAATCCAGCTCTCTCCTATGGCCTGAGAAAGCAAAAGATGGCCCAGATACACCCGCATGGGAGACCTAGAAGAAGCTCCTGGCTCCTGGCTGCTGGCTTCAGATCAGCTCAGCTCTGGCCATTGTGGTTATTTGGGTTGTGAACTGGCAGAATGGAAGCTCTTCTCTCCGGCGCTACCTCTCTGTAACTCTTTCAAATAAAATAATTCTTAAAAAAAATCTTGGCCGGCGCCGTGGCTTAACAGGCTAATCCTCCGCCTTGCGGCCTCGGCACACCGGGTTCTAGTCCTGGTTGGGGCGCCGGATTCTATCCCGGTTGCCCCTCTTCCAGGTCAGCTCTCTGCTATGGCCCGGGAAGGCAGTGGAGGATGGCCCAAGTGCTTGGGCCCTGCACCCGCATGGGAGACCAGGAGAAGCACCTGGCTCCTGGCTTCGGATCAGCACGATGCACTGGCCGCGGCGGCCATTGGAGGGTGAACCAACGGCAAAAAGGAAGACCTTTCTCTCTGTCTCTCTCTCACTATCCACTCTGCCTGTCAAAAAAAAAAAATCTTAAAACACTAAAAACATCATTTACAGAGAGAGGGAGAAACAGACATAGAGATCTTCCATCTGCAGGTTCACTCCACAGATGGCCAGGATCCAGAAGCTTCCAGATCTCCCATATGGGTAGCAGGGGCCCAAGCACTTGGATCATCTTCAGCTGCTTTTCCCAGGCTACTGGTGGGATGTGAACCAGCACCCATATGGGATGATGGCGTCATAGGCAGTGGCTTTTACCCACTATGCCACAGTGCTGGTCCCTACTGATTTATCTTGAAGCTCACTTATTCTCTTTAATTCAGTTCAAATCTATTTGTTCCCTCTCATGAAATTTTGTTATTTTTAAAACTTTTCAAAATTAATTTTTACTTTTTTTTTCTGCTTTCTACTTCACTGATACTCTATTTGCTGTGCCTTTTTCTTTTAGGGTTTATTTAATATTCCGGGATTTGGGGAAGAAAACACACATACACACACATATCTTTATTCGTTGGTTCCTACAACAGTCGGGGCTAGGCCAGGCCAAAACCAGCAGCCCAGAGCTCCATCCACATGGGAGGCAAGAACCCAGGTATTTGGGCCATCATCTACTGCTTCCCAGGTACATTAGCAGGAAGAAGGATCAGAAGCATGCAGTAGCTGGAAATTGAACTGGACACTTCAATATAGAATCCCAGCACTCCAATTAGCAGCTTAATCCACTACACAACGCCCTCCCTGGTGTGACATTATCATACCTTCCTTTACTTATATTTAATCATGGTTATTATGGACAAACTGGTTATGCACTCCCCTCCCCTATTTGTTTGTTAGGGCCTTACCCCAAGTAGGACTGAAGATAGGAACCCTAAGGAAAGTCATAAAGTTGTAGCTCTGATCCAGTAGGACTGGTGTCCTTACAAGAAACACCAGTGGCCCCTCTTGCTTTACATGCATGCAGAAAAGAGGTCGTGTAAACACACACACAGAAGCCTACCACCTACAGGCCAAGAGGCCTTGTTTTCTAATCATGCTTGGGAAAATTAAGGCACCTTGGTCTTAAGATAGTCTAGCCTCCACAAGTAGGAGGAAATAACAAATTTTAGGGGCTGGTATTCCGGTGTAGTGGGTAAAGCTACCGCCTGCAGTGCCAGCATCCCATATGAGCACTGATTCATGTTCTAGCTGTTCCACTTCTGATTCAGCTCCCTGCTAATGGCCTAGGAAAAAGCAACCAAAGATGGTACAAGTGTCTGGGCTCCTGCAGCCATGTGGGAAACTCAGATGGAGCTCCTGGCTCCTGGCTTCAGTCTGGCCCAGGCCTGGCCATTGCAGCCATCTGGGGAGTGAACCAGTGGATGGAAGATCTCTCTTTCCCTCTTTCTCTATAGTGCTTTCAAATAAACTCTTGAAAAACAAAATAATTTTAACCCATCCAGCTGTGGTACAAGGTGAACAGTCCTAATCCAAAAATTCAAAATCCAAAACTGAGCACTGACCTGACACCACAGTGGAAAAACCCATACAATGATCTCATGGAATGAGTTAGAATCAAAATACAGGTGTACTAAAAATGTTACATGAAATTACCTTCACAGAATTATGTATGAAACATTTTGTGTTTAGACCTGGGTCCAGTTCCCCAACATATCATATTATTCAAATATCCCCAAATCAGAAAGCCTGAAATCTACAACACTCCTAAATCTTAAAAAAAAAAAGGGGGGGGGGCAGTTGACAGAATCTGTCCCAGTTGGTTAAAAGCACATGCTCAGGGCTGGTGCTGTGAGACAGTGGGCTAAAGCCTCAGCCTACAGCACCGGCATCCCATTTGGGCGCCGGCTATAGTCCTGGCTGCTCCTCTTCTGATCCAGCTCTCTGATATGGCCTGAGGGTCTGGGAAAGCAGTAGAAGATGGCCCAAGTCCTTGGGCCCCTGCACCCATGTGGGAGACCCAGAAGAAGCTCCTGGCTTCAGATCAGCCCAGCTCTAGCCATTGCAGCCATTTGGGAATTGAAGCAGTGAATGGAAGACCCTTCTCTCTGTCTCTCCCTCTCACTGTCTGTAACTCTACCTTCTCAAGTAAATAAAAAACTTTAAAAATTTTTTTTCAAAAAAGCACATGCTCAGATTCTGTAGCACCCCCCCTCTAAAAACATTTTTACAAAAATAAATAAAAATTTAAAAACAGAACTCTAATATATGATCTATGTCTAGGTATATATCTAAAGGAAATAAAATCAGTATTTTGAAAAGATAATTGCACTCCCATATTTGCTGCAACATCATTCACAATAGTTGACAAAAACCACCAAAATATTCAATGACCGATGAAAATACAAAAGAAAATACAGTATGTAAATAGACAATATTATTCCACCATAAAAAGAAGGAAATCCTGAGGTGGGTGTTCTAGCACAGTGGTTTGTGGTATAGCAAGTTAAACTGCCGCCTGTCCACCAGCATCCCAAATGGGAAAGCTGGTTTGAGTCCAGGCTGCTTCACTTCCAATCTAGCTCCCTGCTAGAACTCTAGAAAAGCATCAAAAGATGGCCCAAAACCTGGGCCCTCCCATTACTATCCAGATGGATTTCCAGGTTCCTGGCTTCAGTCTGGCCCAATCCTGGCCTTTGTAGCCATTTGGTGAGTGAACCAGCAGATGGAAGATTTCTTTTTCTGTCTCTCTCTCTGTGTCTTTCTTCCTTTCAAATAAATTAATCTTTTTTGGCCGGCGCCATGGCTTAACAGGCTAATCCTCCGCCTTGCGGCGCCGGCACACTGGGTTCTAGTCCCGGTTGGGGCGCCGGATTCTATCCCGGTTGCCCCTCTTCCCAGCCAGCTCTCTGCTATGGCCCGGGAAGGCACTGGAGGATGGCCCAAGTCCTTGGGCCCTGCACCCGCATGGGAGACCAGGAGAAGCACCTGGCTCCTGGCTTCGGATCAGCACGATGCGTCGGCCGCAGTGGCCATTGGAGGGTGAACCAACGGCAAAAAGGAAGACCTTTCTCTCTGTCTCTCTCTCTCACTATCCACTCTGCCTGTCAAAAAAAAATTTTTTTTTAATCTTTTTTAAAAAAGTTAAACATTTACAAATCCAAATGACTCAGAAATTTCACTTATTCTCTTAATTATGTGCCCAAAAGAAATGCATAAACGTTGTACAACAGGAGACATAAGGATAATAAATGTTCTTTGCAGCATTCCTTATGATAGCCCCAACCTAGCAATAATCCAAATGCCCAATGAAAGCATGTAAGTTGTGGTATATTTACATATAGTAGTAATGTTTTAGCACTGCACAGTTTACAGTAAGAATTAAAAATCAGAACAGCAGGGCCGGCGTTGTGGCATAACGGGTTAAAGCTGCTGCCTGCAATGCCAGCATCCCATATGGGTGCCAGCTGCTCCCCTTCCGATCCAGCTCCCTGCTTATAGCCTGGGAAAGCAGTAGAAGATGGCCCAAGTCCTTGGGCCCCTGCACCCACGTGGGAGACCTGGAAGAAGCTCCTGGCTCCAACCTGGCCCAGCCCTAGCCCTTGAGGCCATTTGGGGAGTGAACCAATGGGTAGAAGAAGATCTCTTTCTCTCTCTCCCTCTGTGGATCTCTGCCTTTCAATTAAATAAAATAAATCTAAAAAAAAAAAAAATTAAGGCAGCAAGATAAGGAAAGATGAATGGAAATGGAAAGCAGGAATAAGCAACTACCAACCAAGTGGAAATCCTACCATAAGAAATTTAAGTTTTTGAAATGAAAAGCTTAACACAACAAAAACAAACATCAGTTTAAGGAAATCTCCCAGGTTATTAGGAAAGGAGAAGGAAGGAGAGAATCAAAAAATGTACTGCCCTAGGGTAGAAATAAAAGTGCCAAAAAATGATCAAGAAGAAAGACTGCTAAAATAAGACCCTCACAGCACAGGAGAGAGTAACCATAGGCTGAACGTATTTAAAGAAAACCCTGCTTGGTTTCCAGCATTTAGCAGACTGAACTACCTGCAATCTCTTGCTTGATAATATGTAGCAAACATCTCTGAAAGTCACAACACTGAGTTTGTGAGAAGGGGAATATCCCAGAGGCCCAAAAGAGGAAGCTAAGTTGAAACTGTAACAGCCCGGTAGCAGATAAGATTGTCAGTCTCCAAAATGCCTGCTTTTGACAGCTAAACTATGAGAAGAGATTACGATAAATCTGCAAAAACTGGAACTGAGTACTCCAAATAGGGCAAGGAGCAATGAAGAGCTATACTTTCTATACTTTTTTTTTTTTTTTTTTTTTTTTGCAGGCAGAGTGGATAGTGAGAGAGAGAGACAAAGAGAAAGGTCTTCCTTTTACCGTTTGGTTCACCCTCCAATGGCCGCTGCAGCCGGCGCATGGTGCTGATCCGAAGCCAGGAGCCAGGTGCTTCTCCTGGTCTCCCATGTGGGTGCAGGGCCCAAGCACTTGGGCCATCCTCCACTGCACTCCCGGGCCACAGCAGAGAGCTGGACTGGAAGAGGGGCAACCGGGACAGGATCAGTGCCCCGACCGGGACTAGAACCCAGTGTGCTGGTGCCGCAGGAGGAGGATTAGCCTAGTGAGCCATGGCGCCGGCCCTGAAGAGCTATACTTTCACTGAAAGCACAAAACAAAGCAAAAGAAACAAAAAAACCCCATTCACCTGCCCCAGGAGACAAGGATATTTGTCTGTCTCAGGCTGAGTTCTAGGTAGGCCAAAAGCACCCATGAAGATGTCAAACAATAGGTATGTCCTCACACTGGTCTAAAGTTCAAATTTATGGGGCTGGCATCGTGGCGCAGTGGGTTAAATAGCCAACTGCAATGCCAGCATTCCCTCCTGGAACACTTTCATTTCCCAGCTACTCACCTTTCTATCCAGCTTCCTGTTAATTCACCTACAAAGGCAGTGGAAGCTGCCCCAACTGCTTTGGTCCCTGTCACCCATGTGGTATACCAGAATGGATTTCTTGTCTCCTGGCTTCAGCCTGGCCCAGGCCAAGATGCTGCACCCATTTGAGAAGTGAACCAACGTATGGAAGATCTATCTCCCTCCGTGTTACTTTGCTTTTCAAATAAATAAAAATATTTCAAAAAAAAAATGTACAATTATTTGGGAAACCATAGACTGACAAGTTAATACAGAAGCAGTATCAAGCCATGGATACTCCTAGTGACCTAGCAGAAGCAAACATAAACAGATCTGGAAGGAACCATCCTGAACCTAGGTGGGTTAGCACAGAATTGCAAAGGAGTAGACCCTGCCTTAGTCCACTTGTCCTGCCACAACAAAATGCCAGAGATTAGGTAATTTATAAACCATAGAAATGTATTTTCTTACAGTGCTATAGGCTGAGGAGTTCAAGATCAAGACACCAGCAGGCTCAGTGTTTAGTGAAGACTGTTCTCTGCTTCCAAAACAGCACTGTGTCACTGGGTCTTCACATGGTGAAAGGCAGAAGGGCAAATGGGGCCAAGAGGACCTAACTGATTTCCTTTAGCCACTCTTTAAGGCACTATCAGTTCATGAAGGTGGGGTCATCATAACCTCAGCAGTTTCCATAGGCCTCTCCTCAATACAGCTGCTCCACAGACTAAGTTTCATCATGAATTCTGGAGGGGACACACACATTAAAACCTTAGCAGGCTTTACTGCAAAACAGCTCACACTGTAAAATTTAGAATCCTTAGGCCGGCGCTGTGGCTTAACAGGCTAATCCTCCACCTTGCGGTGCCAGCACACCGGGTTCTAGTCCCGGTTGGGGCGCCGGATTCTATCCCGGTTGCCCCTCTTCCCGGCCAGCTCTCTGCTATGGCCCGGGAAGGCAGTGGAGGATGGCCCAAGTGCTTGGGCCCTGCACCCGCATGGGAGACCAGGAGAAGCACCTGGCTCCTGGCTTAGGATCAGCACGATGCACCCTCTGCAGCGGCCATTGGAGGGTGAACCAACGGCAAAAAGGAAGACCTCTCTCTCTCTCACTATCCACTCTGCCTGTCCAAAAAAAAAAAAAAAAAAAAATTAGAATCCTCCTTGAGGAAAAATCCAACAAACAGTAGTATTAAACTTCAAAGCTTCAGGTGACAGGCTATAAAACAAATGTTTAAAATAGTTGAAACTATCTTTGTGGGACTGGCATTGTGGTACAGCAGGTTAAAGCTCTGTCCTGCAGTGCCGGCATCCTATATGAGCACCAGTTAAAATCCCAGCTACTCTACTTCTAATCCAGCTCTCTGCTATGGCCTGGGAAAGCAAAAGAAGATGGCCCAATCCTTAGGCCCCTGCACCCATGGGGGAGACCAGGAAGAAGCTCCTGGCTCCTGGCTTCGGATTGACTAAGCTCCAGCTGTTGTGGCCATTTGGGGAGTGAACCAGTGGATGGAAGACCTCTCTTTCTCTCTCTGCCTCTGTAACTGTCTTTCAAATAAATAAAATAAATCTTTAAGAAAAAATGACATAGAAAGGAAGCAAATATGGGACAACTCACTTTAAAAAAAAAAGTGAAATTATTTTTGCTGCTTGTTCTTCAACAAACTGACAGATTTATAGGATCAGAGAAGACAAAGGCTTTTACAAATGCACATGTACCAACATCAGATGTAAAACCTCTGTTAGGAAGCTGGAAGGCTAAAACAGGTTTGAAAGGAAGAATCACCAGCAGGAAGCATCATGCACAGACAGCTTATACCAATGCTCTAAAAACAGCAGCACCAGAAGAAAAACTACCCTGAAAGTTTGCTCTAAACAAGCAGTTTAAGTAACCCTGTAAAATTCTGCAATCTACCTTGGCTTTTAATACAATAAGCAAATTAAAACACAGGTGAGAGGGTAACTCTTCATTTTGACGGTTACTATATATGTTTCAGTGCCTAATGGCAGGGAGTCGAGTTCTTAGCAGCATTTGCACTAACAAGCAGGCAAAAGGACTTAAAACCCTGATTTGAACAAGACGCCCACAGTTTGTGGAAGTCATCTGATAACAAAACAGTTCAAGTTTCTAAAAACGAGTTGTTATGAATACAGAAGTCTCCCTTCCATGGTAGCATTAAAATTGCCAAATTTTTGGAAACTTAACTGTTTCTACATGAAACTGACATAATTGTACAAATTTAAATTACCCATCTTTGATAGTTATTTGCATAATATTTAATTTCATAGTAAGATTATATTTAAGATTAATGCTTTTTTTTTTTAAGAATTTATTTATGGGGCCAGTGCTGTGGTATAGTGGGTAAAGCCATCGCCTACAGTGCCAGCATCCCATATGGGCGCTGGTTCGAGTCTCGCTTGCTCCACTTCCAGTCCAGCTCTCTACTGTGGTCTGGAAAAGCAGCAGCAGATGGCCCAAGTCCCCTGCACCCACAGTGGAGATCAGTGCGCTCCAGCTGTTGCAGTCATTTGGGGAGTGAACCAGCAGATGGAAGAATGCCTCTCCATAACTCTGCCTTTCAAATAAAATAAATAAATCTTTAAAAACTATTTATATATTTTATTTAAAAGGCAGAGCTACAGAAAGAGAGTGGGTTTTCCCACTTGGGTGCAGGAGCCCAAATACGTGGGCCATCTTCTGCTGCTTTCCCAGGAGCATCAGTAAGGAACTGGATCTGAAGTGGAGCAGCAGGGACTCAAACCAGCACTGAAATAGGATGTCAGTTTTGCAGGCAGCACTTAACCCAGTGCACCACAATACAGGCCCCAAGAGTAATAAACTTTTTTTTTTTTTTTTTTTACAGGCAGAGTGGATAGTGAGAGAGAGAGACAGAGAGAAAGGTCTTCCTTTTTGCCGTTGGTTCACCCTCCAATGGCCGCTGCGGAGGGTGCATCGTGCTGATCCTAAGCCAGGAGCCAGGTGCTTCTCTTGGTCTCCCATGCGGGTGCAGGGCCCAAGGACTTGGGCCATCCTCCAGTGCCTTCCCGGGCCATAGCAGAGAGCTGGCCTGGAAGAGGGGCAACTGGGATAGAATCCGGGGCCCTGACCGGGATTAGAACCTGGTGTGCCGGCGCTACAAGGCAGAGGATTAGCGTATTGAGCCGCGGCACCGGCTACCCAGTAGCTATTTTTTTCTTTTCTTTTTTTTTTTCTTTTTGACAGGCAGAGTGGATAGTGAGAGAGAGAGAGACAGAGAGAAAGGTCTTCCTTTTGCCGTTGGTTCACCCTCCAATGGCCGCCGCGGTAGGCGCGCTGCGACCACCGCACCGCGCTGATCCGATGGCAGGAGCCAGGTGCTTATCCTGGTCTCCCATGCGGGTGCAGGGCCCAAGGACTTGGGCCATCCTCCACTGCACTCCCTGGCCATAGCAGAGAGCTGGACTGAGAGAGGAGCAACCGGGACAGGATCGGTGCCCCGACCGGGACTAGAACCCGGTGTGCCGGCGCCGCAAGGCCGAGGATTAGCCTAGTGAGCCGCGGCGCCGGCCCCCAGTAGCTATTTTTACATGCAATTCTCTTTCCCTTTAACTTATCAAATAACAAATAAGTGACTTATGAACTGAAAATAGTGAGAGGCTCAATTCCAATATTTAGACTTTTAAACAAGATTCAACATTTTTTATTTACATTATTTGTGACATACATTAATGGTCTTACACAATTAACTAAATCTAACAACAATGGTGAGAACGGAATATAAAAGACACAATTCAAAATTTTTATCAGGTGGAAATACTTTTTCACTAACTGAAAGGTATGATAAATGATCAGCCATTAACAAGTTATGGGCTATGTCAATTCACTTCTTAAAATTGAAAGTCAGCCACACAGCTACTAAAACAACTGGAAATTTGCAAATGCAAATATAACATATAGGTATAATGCATGCATGGCTATCACATTTATTCTTCGTCCTTAAAGCCATTTTTAAAGTAAACTGGAATAAGCATCTTAATATATATACATCAAGGCACATTCTTTGCTTGTGCTTTAGGAATGATTTACATATGATCCATCTTAATTTTATACTTTATAGCTTCTAATAACTAAAAGCCTAATTTCCACAATTATAGCTTGAATGAAAGTTTCCTAAAGAGAAATATGGCATCTCCCCAAGGTTATTTGGGAAATCAGAAAACTGGAAGCTTAAAGAGGTGGGAACTTAAAAATCAAACACATGAAATAATAGTTTCCAGATAACATTTATGAATAATTTATTTTCAACAATTTGGTGGGATCATAATCAATTTCTTCAAGTAGTATATTGTAATGAGCACTGCATTGAATATTCTGAAGTTATTTGACAATTATACAGTATTCACAGGGCCACTGCAGATACTCTCTACTGCAGTTTTCAAACAAAATTAAACAATTAAACATGATACAAAAGCTGAAAACATAGAAAAGCTAACTTGTTCATTCATTTACTTGTTCATTCTTCAATGAAAGAATGAGATCCTTTCCTTCCCCCTCTTTCACACATTTTCCTATGTATCAAGGAGAAATTTTCCATGAACAGTTTTTAATAACAATGTTCTTTTCTCATGGTCAGTTTACTTGCCTTGAAAAGATAGTACAGTAAGGCTTCAATAGGCATTTCATGCATTTTAATGGCATTTTAAAAAGTAGCTATTCATTTATGGGTTCCCCATATAGATAAATATATTGTGCAAACTTGATTACAACATGTAACTCATTAAGTGCTTTAAAACAAAATAAAGAATCCCTGACTTAGAAGGGGTTAAAAATAAATAGTAAGCCAAGAATCACAGATGTAAAGCATTTAAAAAACCGTAGTATACCGATAAATCCTACTGAAATGCTTTATATTTTAATTTTCTTTTTAATCCATAAACAGCGTGACTGAAATCACAGAACCTCTATATTTTGATAAGAAAAACCAAACGGTCCAACCTTTTAAACTCAAAATATATAATGAAACAATGCCAAAATGCAAATGAAACTGTACAGCTTTCAATTTAGTACATTTATAAACATTAATCCACAAAAGGTATACCATGATAAAGCACTGCCATTAAGATTTTTTTCAATTTCTTTAGAGAAAATGGACTTTTCCTGTAGAACCCACTGGACAGTGTTCAGAATGTTACATCACTAAGCCCAGAGCCTTGACATATCAACTTTAAGCAGTCAGTCACATGGTATTGTAAACAAATGTTCTGTGAATTTAGTATATATGAGATGTCTCTTCCTTTCATTTTCATAACTATATTCATTCTGCTTCTGAAATATGTGCTACCTCTACTTCCACAGTTTGAATAGCTTCTGCAACTTCAGAGAGCTTCTGTCCCTGCTGTTGTGCCAATACATAATTAACTACTTGCATAATACTTTGGTCAGAAAGTGTAGATACTGATGGACACTCTTCGGTGGCTGCAACTGCTTCGAGAGCTTCCATTGTTTCTCCTGTCACCACTACAGTCTCAAGTTCTTGAGGACCACTACTTTCCTGTTCCTGCATGTCTGTTGTTAAGATACTAACAGCATGTTCCACTTGAGTTCCTTGGTTATGAAACTGAAGGGTATCTTTTTCCAGCATAATTTTGCAAGGCACATAGTCTCTGTGGAATTTAGTCATATGTTTACGGAGTGTCCGAGCATCTATGTAGGCTTCACTACATACAGGACAGACATAGGGCCGTTCACCAGTATGTGTTCTGACGTGGCGTTTGAGAGATCGGGCATCAGCCCAAGCTACTCCACATGTTAAGCACTCAAATGGTTTAACTCCTACGGAAAAAAAAATAATAATAAAACAAAAAGTGGGGTATGTGTGTGTGATGAGGTCCAAGTACCAATGTATTTAAAATAAATTTTTTTAAAAGTACAGTATCCATCAGCCATTCTATTTTCACTATGGCATTCTCTCATTTAGGACAAAGCTTGCCCTTAGAATAAAGATCGGGCACCATAATCTCTAAATATGTCATATGTTGTACGAACAGATAAATTTGAGTCTGCAAGTATAATCTCATTTTTTTCATCACAGCCATCCTATAATCCTAGCATAAGCAAACAGAGCCTTCAAATAATTTTGTTCAGTCTAACAATGTTGATATAAAATTATGCTCACTAAAAAAGGAATCCATCTTTATAAATAATTAAGGTACTTGGGTTTACAATCAGCTCTGTCACTTGAATATATCTTTTAAGATTTGGGATTAAGTTCTTACTGATGAAGGTGGGATAATAGGCAACAGGGCTAATGAAGGGAAAAAGTTACTACTGGATTTCTTTTTATAGAACATTACACATACATAAAATAAGCGTAGTTACCTTCATGGTTGTTCATGTGTCTCCTATACTCTCTCAGCTGAGTAAATTTTCTCCCACATTGTTCACATACTCGTTCCAGATTTTGCTTTGCTCTTCCTTTTTTCCCATGGGTAGCTTTCTTTACATGCCTTCTGAACAAAGCTTTTTCATAAAACTCTTTTCCACATATATTACACCTAAAACAGGAGAAAAGACCTTTAGGTTTGGTAAACCACTACCAGCCATAAGATCAGTTAAAGTACATATATGTGTATGTGTCTCAATGTATATCTCAATTAAGTTCAGATCTTTCTCAAATTCACCCACCTGTAAGGCTCAGTGACAGAATGAGACTTCACATGGGAATACCAATCTTTTTTCCAACTATAGCACTTGTCACAAAATTGGCACTGGAATGGCTTCACACCAAGATGTTTGTTCATGTGCTGGCGAAGATCTCTAGCTTCAAAGAAACTTTTTTCACATCTGTAATAAAGTTCAATTACCCAAATGGATCATCTTATTGCTTTAAAACAAATTTCTAAGGATTTAGTATATTCTTAAGGTTCCTAGCTCTCAATATAAAACAAAAAATCTCCTAGCCATTCCAATCTTACATCAGGGTTGCAGGACTGTAAATTAGTTTATCTCTGCATCTCTAGAAATGTCTTAGAAAACACTCGTGCAGAGTTCCCGGAATCTTATAGAGGGAATTTGTTGCCCATCTCTCTTCCTCTTGCGTCTGATCTTCCTCTTTACATCCTGTTCATACACTCTCTCATTCTCTGGCTATGTGTTGAGGGTTAGCTTCACCCTTGACAGTAGGAATGGAACAGTGACTCAGGCCAAAGCCAATCAGAACAAGGCAATCACTTGTCACACTGATTGACTCAGGGATATGTAAATGATTTAACTTGATTTAAACCTCAGGGTTCATAGAAATCACCAGAAGAGAAGCCTGACAATCTGTGAGGTGAGAAGATATGGGGCTGAAACCATTGCCATTGCTCTGTCCATATGAAGCCTGAGAGAAACCAAGTGCTAATGAATTGGATTCCAATTTACATTAAACTACTCAGACATTTAGACTTTATCTTTCATTTAAGACAGCTTTGTGGGGCCAGCGCTGTAGCATAGCGGGTAAAGCCACTGCCTGTAGTGCCAGCATCCCATGTGGGCACTAGTTTGAGTCCTGGTTGCTTCACTTCCAATTCAGCTCTCTGCTGTGGCCTGGGAAAGCATTAGCCCAAACCCTTGGGCCCCAGCACCCATGTGGGAGACCCAGAGAATGCTCTAGGCTCATGGTTTCGGATGGGCCCAGCTCTAGTCATTGTGACCATTTGGGGAGTGAACCAGCTAATGGAGAACCTCTCTCTCTCTCTGCTTCTCTGTAATTTTGCCTTTCAAATAAATAAATAAATCTTTATTAAAAAAAAGTTTGGTAGGGTTTTCTTTCACTTTAAAAAAAAAAAAACCTACTAATAGGGGCTGGCGCTGTGGCATAGCAGGTAAGGCCGCTGGTTTCAGTGCCGACATCGCATGAGTGCTAGTTCAAGTCCCGGCTGCTCCTCTTCTGCTCCAGCTCTCTGCTAAAGCATGGGAAGGCAGTAGAGGATAGCCCAAGTGCTTGAGCCCTGCATCCACATGGAAGACCCATAAGAAGCTCCCGGCTTCTGGCTTCGGATTAGCCATCTCCGGCCATTGTGGCCAGCTGGGGAGTGAAACAGTGGATGGAAGACAGCCCTCATAAAAACAGTCTACAGACTGGCAAACTATCAGAATCAACTTTTACTGGGAATTTTAAGAAGTTAAAGTTTACAGTGACCAGGCAAATGTTTTATTAAAAAAAAAAAAAAAATTGCTGAATCTCTGGTAGAGAGCTTTATGGCTTTTTCAAGTTTCCCTGGCCTGAGAGCTCAGCATTAGCCTTAAAGACAACAGCCTGCATTTCAATATTGATTCCCAGCACTGTAAGGACTTCTTGGTTATTCTGCCCCATCTGGCCTATCTGGTGGCTTTCTGGAAGAGTTACTCTTAACCTTTATTTCTTCTCTATCTCCTAGGGCTGAGGGTTGGAGGTAGTGAGTTTGTTGAAAACATTTAGAGGAAAATGTATTAACCACAGTCACTTGGGGCCAGGAATTAAGTTTTGGGCAAATAATACACCTCAGCCAAAAACAAAAAAGAAACAAAACTAACTAAAATCATGAGTAAGCTGAAACTAGAGGTTAATATTATCTTCAAATATTTTCTTTTGAAAACAACTTTCAAATAAACTAAGAACACAATGAAAGCATTTGAATGATTCATATATTTAAATACTTACTGAGTACAATGATAGCCTCGAACCTCAGGCTTTGGCTGATGTTTCTTTAAGTGCTTGCTGAGTCCAGAGCCCCTATGAAAAGACTTTCCACAGACTGAGCAAAGGTATTTGGACTCACCTATAAAAAAAGAGAAACCATGCCACAATTCAACAATCAAATCCTCTTCCAACAGAATTCTTTGTGTCATATTTTGGAAGTTATTCTATAAGGATTCACAGAAGGTACAGCATTTGGAAGACATCTTCAAAGAACAAACTACATCAAACCCATATTTCCTCTCCACAACGATAGGACTAGCAAAGGCTACCTATGCAGACAATATGGCAAACTTGATAAGCAATGGATTACAATAGTAACAAAGTTGCATATAAGTTCTAGACCAAGTATCTACCTTTCATCAGCCATTCCTACATTCCTGCTTTAAAGCATCTGAAAGTAAGCATACATGGACTAAAATTTCTAATGAAATTATAAGCCATTTACCATGGTGACATTCACATCTGCCCCATCGTTTCTCTTTTTAAAACAATGACCATTTCTTGGGGCTAGCATTGTAGCGTAACAGATGAAGTCACCACCTCCAGTGCCAGCATCCTATGAGTGCTGGTTTAAATCCCAGCTGTTCCACTTCCAATCCAGCTTCCTGCTAATGCTCCTGAGAAAGCAGCAGAAGATAGCCCAAATGCTCGGGCCCCTGCCACCCATATGGGAGACCAAGATAGAGTTCCAGGCTCCTGGATTTTGCCTGACCCAATCATAGCAATTAAGGCCATTTGGGGAGTGAACAGGCAATGAAACACCTACCTCTCTGTCTCTGTCTCTCCTTTATTCTGCCTTACTAGTAAATAAGTAAAACAATGGCCATTTCTTTAGATGTCTGGATCTCAATTATGCACAACTTAGAAAAAGTATTTTTCTATATGTAAGAAAGCTCCAAAAGTTTAGTTTCACCAATAAAAAAATTGTACACACAGTATATCAATATCATAACCATTACTATATCTAATTTGATATAATTACAACATAATCAATAGTAAAATAATGATGTAAAAATGTACCACAGCAAGTTGTCTATATGCAGTAATGTATTGCATATTTTTCTTAGAAAAGAAGAAAAAGGATTTTGATTTTTATCAAAAGATGTATTTGAAGAGGCAGATCTGTTTATCCTGATTTGAACATTATACAATGTATACATGTACCAAAATACCACCAGGTACCCTATAATTTTTGTGTATCACTTCAAAAAAGTAACTATGTCAATATAAATTTCTCATTACCTGTGTGAATACTCTTATGTTCTTGAAGACTGCGTTTGGTCACAAATGACTTAACGCAAAGTTCACACTGGAACTGCTTTTGTGACTGATGTAGACTTTGATGTAATTTTAGACCATGCTTGTAGATAAAAGTCTTTCCACAAACCTAAGAAAGACGGAAGTGTTTACATTAGTAAAACACAAAGAGAGATGGGTGCTGTGCCTGAAGAATGAGGACAGAGAAACTAGGATATTAAATGAAAATGTTATTTATTTTACATTATAAATGACAAAATAAAAATCAAAGCCACAAATGCCAAAGATATTAGCTAAGTGAACCCTCCTCTGATTCAGTACATTAAAAATGTCACACATGTCAAATTGCTGAGTTTCTTTCTACATGCTTACCGTTTCATCTTTCGTGAACTATACATTTGTTCCCCTTATTTTTTTAAGATTTATTAATTTATTTGAAAGTGACAGTTACAGAGAGGCAGAGGCAGAGGCAGAGAGAGAGAGAGAGAGAGAGGTCTTCCATCTGCTGGTTCACTCTCTCCGGATGGCTGTAATGGCCAGAGCTGGGCTGATTCCAATCCAAAAGCCAGGAGCTTCCTCTGGGTCTCCCACATGGGTACAGGGGCCAAGAATTTGGGCCATCTTCCACTGTTTTCCCAGGCCTCAGCGGAGAGCTGGATCGGAAGTGGAGCAGCCAGGACTCGAACTGGCACCCATACAGGATGCTGGCACTGCAGGCGGTGGCTTTACCCGCTACGCCACAGCACCGGCCCTCCCCTTATTTTTAGTTATTTGAAAGGTGAGGCATGGGGAAGGCAGGGGAAGAAAAGGGGTAGGGCAAGACAGAGAGATAGATCTGACATTAACTAGTTCACTTCCCAAAAGCTAGCAACAGCTGGAGCTGGGCCAGGCCAAAGCCAGGAGTCCAGAACTCTTATCTAGGTCTTCCCTAGAGACAGCAGAGACCCAAGTACTTAAGTTATCACCTGCTGCCTCCTAGCAAGAGTATCTGTAAGCAGCTGTAATCACAAGCAGAGTCGAGCCTTAAACACAGGGACTCTAATATGGAAAGCAGACATCCCAAGTAGCATCTTCACTGGTGTGCAAAACTGCTTGCCCCCAGACTGCACATTTTGAGTAGTGTACACTGTAATACTTGATATCTAACTTACGAATAAAATGATGCTTAAGACTTGGCTTCAAAATAACTGGGGGGAGGGGCTGAGCAGTGAGTGATATTATACCTAACACATATTTGACAATGAGCCCCCACTACAGAAGTAGGGTGAAAGATACACAAAGGTTCATCCCATTCCCCTAAATTCTATTCTCAACAAACATCCTAAACAGATTCCTCTCAAACAACAACTTCAGACAGCAAATTAAAGAATGCAAGAGGGAATCACCTGTGATATAGGCAAGAAACTTGAAGTTATAAATTCCCCTGCCATTTCAACAAGAGTGAAGGTGACCCCAGAAAATATATCAATCAGTTTCAACACACCATGGTTAAGCCCCAACCTTCCTTAAGCCAAGTAAACATTATGACTGTAAAAAAGACAAATTATTTGTTTGAGGGGATGAGAACTCCCATCCACTGGTTCACACCCAAAATGCCCACAAGGACCACGATTGGGCCTTACCTGGCATGCATGTGGTTTTACGCCTGTGTGCTTTAACATATGTATTCGAAGTGAATATAATTTAGGTAATGTCCTTCCACATATGGAGCATATAAATTCTCGTTTGGTTCTGCCTTTCTCAGATGATGTTCCTGATGCCTCATTAGATGTGGAATTGGATGACGATGATGTGGGTGCATCTTTTCTGGTATGTCGAATAAGATGCGCTCGTAAGGAGGCACTGTACTGAAACTGTTTTTTACACAACTACAAGAAAAAGTACACAAAATGTCTGAATTTACTTCCATTACAATATTAAGCAAAACTTGACTCATACTTCAACTTGGCATTTCTCAATTACAACAAATCAATAAACACATATATCCTACACAAATGTAAATCACTTAGCATTTATTTTTTACTTATATCAATTTCAGTGTTTACATTATGGTGTAAATGTTATTACACTTAAGCAGTATTGTACATACTATGTTTTTTTCCTTTCTTGCTGTTTTCTGTTTTGCTTATTTCTCTTTATATTCATTACTAACTCATCACTGAGCCCTTCTCTCAATTGTCCATGGAGAGGAGATTTAAAACATTTAATTGTAAACCTCTGTCAAAGCATTACATCCTGTTGCAACCAGAGTAGGTTGTTCCCTTGCTAGGCAGTCAGCTTTATCTTGGGATCTCCCTCCACCACTGTCGTGATGAATTCCTTACTCGTTGTTGAACTGAATGTCACGTTTCCTGTTTCCCCATGCCTTCTCACATTTTAGTGGAAAATGTCTGCCAACTCCCTTCAAGAAAGGAGGTTTAACAGGTAAAATTTGGGGGGGGGGGGTCATTGCGGCACAGCAGGTTAAACCTATGATGTAGGCATCCCACATAGGTGCCAGTTCAAGGCCAGCTGCTCCACTTCCGATCCAGCTCCCTGCTAATGTGCCAGGGAAAGCAGCAGAGGATAGTCTGACTACTTGGGCCCCGACACCCATATGAGAGACCAGAAGAAACTTCAGGCTCCTGGCTTCAGCCTGGCCCAGTCCTGGACAGTGTGGCCATCTGGGTAGTGAACCAGTGGACTGAAGTTCTCTCTCTCCCTCGCTTCCTCCCTTTCTCACAATCTCTCTGTTAACTCTGCCTTTCAAACAAATCTTTAAAAAAAAAAAAAAAAAGGATAAAGTTCTTGAGACCATGCATGCATATCTCAAACATTGGCATTCCACCATCATAAATAACTGATAGTTTGACTGGTTATATGTTTCAACTTAGAAACATATCCCTTCACTGTTGCTAAAAAGCCAAAAGCCATTCTGATCCTTTTCCTGAGAGACTGACAATTTCTTTTCCTCTCTATTTACAAGATTTTCTCAGAGCAGGTGTTGTGGTGTATCAGGTTATGCCACCACCTGCGATACTGGTATCCTATATGGGTGCCAATTTGTGTCCTGGTTCCTCTCCTTCCAATCCAGCTCCCTGCTAATGGCCTAGGAAAAGCTGCAGAAGATGGCCCCAAGTATTTGGGCCCTTGTCATCCATATGGGAGACCTGGTTGAAGCTCATGGGTTTGGCCTGCCCAGCCCTGGCCATTGCAGTCATCCAGACAGTGAACCAGCAGATAGAAGACCTTTCTCTCTGTCTCTCCCTCTGTAACTTTCAAATAAATAAATCTTCAAAGAGAGAGAGAGAGAGAGAGAGAGAGAGAGAGAGAGAGACACCCTATTTTTAAAAAAGAAGAAAAATATTTTCTTTGTCCCAGATTCTGAAATTTTGTAACAAAGGCAGAGAGACAAACAGAAAGAGAGATCTCCCATCTGCTAGGTCAGTCCCCACATGACCACAACGCCAGGGCTAGACCAGGCTGAAGCCAGAAGACTGGAACTCCATCAAGGTCTCCCACATGGGTGGTAGGGACCCAAGTACTATGTCATCTTCCACTGTCTTCCCAGGCACATTAGCAGGCACTGGTTCAGAAGTGGGGCAGTCAGATTCCAACTGATACTCACATGGGATGCCTATATCTAAGGTAGGGGCTTAACCTGCTGTACCACAATGCAGGCCCCTAACATGGAAACTTCAATACTATAGTTTTGAAATTTTTTTGATTATTGTATTAATTTCGTTCTCTCCACATTCTCTGAAAACATTACTGGAATACTGAACATTTTATACCAAATCCCTAATTTTATTTTACTCCCATTTTCTAACCTGTCTTTTCACTCTGTTTTCTGGAAGATTTTAGTCAATTACATTTCTCAACTTCTCTGAGATTTTTATCTGTACATGTTACTATATACAGATGTTCATTGACTGTGATGATGGCTTTATGTTTCAATAAATTCAAGTCAAAAATATTCTAAGTCAAAAATTTATTTAATATCCTGAAAAACCCATCATTAAGTGGAACATCTGTAAGTTGAACCACCATTAGCAAGGTACCATCTGTGTTCCTAAAAAATTTGCATTTCCTAAAAAATACTTCCATTCAATTAAGGTGCCCCCTTTTAAAACAGAATACACAGGCCCCCCAGTATCCAGGTGATCGGTTCCAGGACACCAGTGGGTAACAAAATTCACCAAGGCACAAGTTCTTTATATAGAATAGCATGGCTTCTGCATATAAACTATGCATCTCTTCATGTATATTTTACAAGCAACTCTAGAATACTTAAAATACCAAACACAACGTAAACACTACATAAATAGTTGTTATATACTGTATGTTTAGAGAATAACAAGAATTATGTATATGTTCAGTATAGATGCATTTTATCTGAAGCTGGCCAAATATACAGATACTGAACTGAAGGATAAGAGGACACAGAGGGCTGAAAGCATCTACTACTTGTTTTAGAGAGGGAACTTTTTCATTTATTATTAATGTAAATCATACTCTGTGAGCTCAATTTTTCTCTATAATCTTGGATTTGTCAAAGGTACTCGTTCTCTTGAAATCTTCTGATAAGAGTTTGATGATCCCTGATGTCTGTTCATACTTCAAAATAAGAACATTAAACAACTAATTGGAATTTTCATCTAAGTGTGTTTGTGTTTGGGTTTTCATGCACAAGTTTTAGTCAGCAGCATCTTTAGGTCTTTTGCTACTGGTCATCAGATTCCTCATCTCCGAAAAATCTTTCTGTTTAGTGTTAAGGGTTTGGCTAATAAGATCCTGGGACTTGAGTAAGGAAAGAGAACTTGAAAGGTCTTG
Source organism: Lepus europaeus (assembly GCF_033115175.1). Taxonomy (NCBI): domain Eukaryota; kingdom Metazoa; phylum Chordata; class Mammalia; order Lagomorpha; family Leporidae; genus Lepus; species Lepus europaeus. Next base: position 56,315,902 of record NC_084828.1, read on the forward strand.
ATATTCACCACGTATGCTTTTCATTTCTCCCCATTTTAAGTATAATACCTCAACTTTCACTGTCAACAGGATTCCCCAGAGCAATTATTATGGTTTTATCTTTTCCAGAGAGTAGAAGGATCTTCAACTTAGGAGACAGAAAGTGATGGATTTAGCTGCTCTGACTTTCAAGGTAACTTGAAAGTACCATCAATTCTGGCGTTTTTGGTGGTTCTGCAATACAATTTGGGTTAAGTCTTCATTTCTCTAAGAAAATGAATCCTTTCAATTTTGCTCAATCACTTGATTTATTAGTATTCAGAATTTAGCTGCCAAGATTTCTTCTCCTTGCCCTTTTATGAGTGTATGTTTTTGAAGTTATACTTTTACCTTTTATCAAAAGGAAGTCACCACCACTGACTAAGGGAGGCCAAGTAAATGACCTGCAAACCAGAAGATGACTCTTATAGAAATGTAAGAGAAACAGACATAGAAACAATACAAGTGGTAGAGTAACAAGCAGGTGGTAAGCTGGATTCTACTTCTTAATGAGGTCACTGTCATCCTCAGTTAGCTGTCTGGATACTTACGGGACATTTGTAATCTCTAGCTCTTTCATGTTTTAATGTGTGTGTTATAAGGGCGTATCGTCTCTGAAAAACCATGCCACATTCCCCACATTTATGAGACGCCTCTTCAGTGCTCTCTTTGGAATCCCTTTTTGGCTGTTTCATCTTTTTTCCTCTTTGAACCAATTTCTGGGCCACCTAGTTAAGAGACAGATAACAATCTAAGTAAATACACTGAGTCACGTTATAAATTTCCAACAAAAATATTTCAAATCCACATTACCTTATTAATATTGGCATTTAATAACACTGAGTTGCTGTCCTGAATCTGTCTCCCCTCCCAAGTAATTTCCACCACAGGCATAAATTTATAAATAGAATGCTTTCAATCTAAAGCTACAACTACAAAGGTCAACTCTTGACATCATACCTGTTGAACCGCTGACTTGGGAATGGCCTTCCGTTTCTGCAGTTTTTTTTCCATGCCCTTGTGTAGTCGAATATATCCTCCTTCATTCACAGAACGCTGCCGAAGCCTGCTCCTGTAAGTGTCATCATCGGGGCCAATGTCTGTCTTTGCTGTCAGTGCATTTGGATTTTCCTGATCTTCTAAAGGTTGATGAACATTCTGTACATGTTTTGGAATATCTTCAGTACAGTTATCTTCAGTTAATGTATCATTTCCCAAGTCACTGTTCTCTGGAGGGCTACTGATAATATTCTCTCTTGAAAGTTTACAAGGCATGTTAGAAACTGTGCTATCTTCTCTGATGTTTGAAGTTTCTAGCTCTGTGGGGTTATTTTTTGTTACCAAATCAACACATTCGACTTCAGAACGGGAATCAGATACAGACCCCACAGATGACGGAGCAGCTCCAGCCTCTGAAGAAACCTGGGGCCCAGGCTGTCTTCCTAGCTCTCCATTCTGTCCAGCTTCAGGCAATTCTCCATTTATCAGTAGCACAATTTCACAATCCTCAAGCCCAGTAGACACAGTTGTTGTAGTTCCCTCATTGCTAGCCACAGGAGGCGCTGTACTTCCATTCTGTTCTGGTAAGTCCTGGGTAGATGCTACTGTTTGTACTTCGCCCTTCTTATATACTGTTAGCTGCTTTTCCTCCATTAGTTTATGCACACTTTCACAAATTTCTAAAACTTCTGACATGAAAAGATGACGAGCTAAGATAGCAACATCAGCCATGCTACAGAAGTCAAAACTTAGCACAGAAGTATAGGCAAATTCCAGTAAAGGAAGGAAGCTTGCCTTACAAAAACCTGTATGAAACAAGAAAGGTAGGGACAAAAAAGCCAATCATCAACAAATCAGCTTATAAGAACTATTAACATGGATTATGACATATACAATTTAATAAAAAGGCAAATATGACCATTCATCCTGCCCTGAATCTCTTCTGGATCTTTCTGTTCTAGTTACTTATTAAACCTTGACTAAGTCACTTCTACAAACCAAGCTTCTCAATAACTAATAAAGAAAATAATATAACTTACTACCTCAAGAGTTGTTTTACAGGGCTGGCACTGTGGCTTAGTAGAATAAGCCTCCGCCTACAGCACCAACAGGCCATATAGGTGCCAGTTCAAGACCTGGCTGCTCCACTTCTGATCCAGCTCCCTGCTAATGAGCCTGTGAAAGCAGCAAAGGATGGTCCAAGTCCTTGGACCCCTGCACCCACGTGGGAGACCTGGAAGACACTCCTAGCTCCTGGTTTCAGATATAGGCTCAGCTTCAGCTGTTGTACCCATTTGGGGAGTGAACCAGCAGTTGGAAAATCTCTTCTCTCCCTGTCTGTAACTTGCCTCTCAAATAATTAAATCTTAAAAAAGTTGTTGTAAGGTAGTTATTTTCAAACCATACTCCTTAGAACCCTGAATGTTCCTTAAATTCCACTCAAGAAATAGCTGCTGAAGAATGCAGAATAGGAAAAAGGGGTGGGGAAGGGAGTGGGAGGGCAGCAAGTGAGCAGTCAGGGTTAAACTAACTTGTGCCCTACCTAACCTCACTTCAGTAAGTACAGATATATATTCTTGGTAACAGCAGCTAAAATGAAATTTTGATTGAACAAAGTGTTCTAGGAATAAAATAAAAAACCAGTATAAGGCAGAAGTCAGAAAATTTTTCTTCAAAAAGTCAAATGATAAACAGTGCAGGCCATAGGGTGTGTGCTATACTGTACAGTTCAAAAGCTTATGAAGACGAATGGGTGTGGCTGTGTGCTAATGTGATCTTGTTGATAAGAAGGAAGGGGGTAGGATTCTCTCTTGGGCTATAGCCTGCCTATCCTGGATCTAAGGAATGAAATATTTAAAGACAGGAGGGATTACATTCTTATTTTGTTTGGGAAAATAAGGTCAGTTTATATCACTTCCAAGTGTTCAGTCCTTCACTTTCAAGAGCAATTTTTAATTTTTAATATTTACATGATTCAAAATCCAGAAGGTTTTTATAGCTTTCTAGTTTCTTTCTTTCTTTTTTTTTTTTTTAAGATATATTTTATGTATTTGAAAAGCAGAATGACAGAGAGAAGGAAACAGCTACTTTTCCACTGGCTAGCTCATTCCAAAAATGGCCACAACAGTCAGGACAGGGCCAAGCTGAAGCCAAGAGCCAGGTACTCCCATCTGGGTCTCCCATATGGGTTGGCAGGGCTCAAGCACCTGGGCTGTCTTCTACTGCTTTCTCAGGCACATCACCAGGGAGCTAGATCAGAAACAGAGCTGCTGGAACTAGAACCAGCACTCATATAGGATGCTGGCATCACAAGCAACAACTTAACCCACTGCACCACAACACCAGTCCCAGTTTCTTTGTTATAGTCAAGCAAATATTCTTATTTTCCCTCCTTACATAGGTGCATTTTATACATACTGTTCTGCACCTGTTTCTCTCATTTAATAATTTCTTAGAAATGTTTTTTAATAGAGAGAAAACCAAATCAAAGTTTAAAAACTCAAATTTGCTGTATCTCTCACTTTTGACTTAAGGTATGTAAAATTTAAGTTGGCAGATGAGGGATGGACAAGTATAAAGAAAACCTTTTAACTGTGGATATGTTAGGAGTAAGGTAGAAAACTGAAGAAAGTACATATCAATGCTACCATCAACCATCATAGCTATTTCACACATTCCTAGGAAAGCTGACAATAAATAGGCTAAAACTACATTAATCCTGGTACAAATTATGAGACAAATTTAGGCTTGATATAAGAATATTTCTTAATTGGGTGGGCACTGTGACACAACTGGATAAGCCACACCATGGAAAGCCTACATCCCATATTGCAGTAGCTGGTTTGAGTCTTGGTTATTCTATGCTTCTGATCCAGCTTCCTGCTATCGTGCCTGGGAGGCAACAGATAGATGGCCCAAGTACTTGGGTTCCATTCACCCACTGGGATACCCAGATGAAGTTCCTGGATTCTGGTCCAGCTCTGGATGTTGTGGGCATTTGGGGGGTGAATCAATGGATGGAAGATCTCTCTTTTTCTGTCCCTCCCTTTCTGTGTCACTCTGCCTTCCAAATAAATCTTACTGAAAAAGAATATGTAGGGGCTGATGCTGTAGCACAGTGGATTAAGCAGCTGCCTGCAATGCCAACCTCCTAAATGGGCACTGGTTCGAGTCCCAGCGGCTCCACTTCCAATCCAGTTTCCCTGCTTTCCCTCTTGGAAAGGCAGTGGAAAATGCCCCAACTGCTTGGGCCCCTGCACCTATGTGGGAGACCCAGAAGCAGCTCCTAGCTCTTGGCTTCAGTCTGGCCCAGCCCTGGCCATTGTGGCCATTTTGGTAGAGAATCAGTGGATGGAAGAACTCTCTCTCCCTTCTTCCCTCCCTCTCTTCCCTTTTCCTCTCTGTATCTCAGCCTTTCAAATAAATATATTTTTAAAAAAGAAAGAAAACTATGGCCAGCGCAGCGGCTCACTTGGCTAATCCTCTGCCTGCGGCACCGGCACCCCAGGTTCTAATCCTGGTTGGGGCGCCGGATTCTGTCCTGGTTGCTCCTATTCCAGTCCAGCTCTCTGCTGTAGCCCAGGAAGGCAGTGGAGGATGGCCCAAGTGCTTGGGCCCTGCACCCACATGGGAGACCAGGTGGAGGCACCAACAGAAGAGGAAGACCTTTCTCTCTGTCTCTCTCTCTCACTAACTCTGCCTGTCAAAAAAAAATAAATAAAATAAAATAGAACTACAAATCACATTGAGTTTGTTAAAAATTAATTAAAAAAAGAAAGAAAACTAGAGATCTTCTACATGACAATGTGAATATAGTTAAAACTACTGATTTGTATTAAAAAGTCATTAAGAGGGCACACTGTTTTCTTCACAATTAAAAAACTTTAGTCTCATCTCAAAATGAAAGCAGCAATTACTGCAGATATAAAATTATGACAAGGACTTTAGACCTAGTAGTATGGTTGGCTAACACTAACTGACACTTTACTTAAAGTATTTCTGAAATACTTTGAAACATATTCAGTGCCATGGTACTAAGATTCAGAGTAGCAAAATTTTCCCTGAATGGCCATGACCACAAACCAGGCTTTATTTGTTGATTTATTTGCTGATTATACAGCACTATAATGTCTAAAAAAAAAAAAAAAAGTTGAGAATTTAAAGTGGTTTCAGATCAATAATATTCCCAGCATCTAAAGAATCAAATGTTTCACCTGTGGAAGACATCTTTAACCCAACTCAACAATATTTCCTGCAAACTTCTAAAAAACATAATAACCAATGTACACAAGTTAAAAAATAAACAAGGCACCATAAACAAAAGCTAGCAGAAACAGTCCAAATCAAATCAGCAAAAATTTGAAGTATTGTTACTACCTGGTAAAGGAAACAGACTGAATAAATTTTCAGAATTTTCCAGAGTAAATTAGAAGGAAATAAAACATACGAGGGAACATTAAAAGACAAGATAAATTGGGTGTCTAATTTCAATTTCAGAATGGTAGAAGAAAGAAATTAGGTAGGATAATTTCTAGTAAAGAATGTTTCTCAACAGATGAAAGACAACAATCCACATAATTAAGAAGTCAATTTCCACGTAGGATTGTTAAGTCAAATATCTTCATAACAGATTATAAACAAAAATTCAGAAGGACAATGTTTAAGGAGACTTCAAGAGCATAAAGATACCAAGCAACTGAAAAAATATGGAAGAAAAGATACCCCAGGAAAACCACAACAGTATTGTTCACAGAGCTGACATTGTGGAATAGCAGCTAAAGCTGCCACCTGTAATGCCAGCATCCCATATGGGTGGCCAGTTCTAGACCCAGCTGCTCCACTTCTGATCCAGCTCCCTGCTAATAGCCTGGGAAAAGCAGTAGAGGATGGAACAAGTCTTTGGGCCCCGCACCCACTTGGGAGACTGGCCCAGGCCCAGCCATTGTGGTCATAGGGGGAAAGAACCAATGGACAGAGAAGGTCTTTCTCTCTCTCTCTGTGTAACTCTTTCAAATAAACAAATATTTGAAAAAATTGGCTACTACATAATGATAAAGGATGTTTTATCATGAATCAATAATTCTAAACACACATGCACCTAACAGCATGGCCTCAAGATATATAAAACAAAGACTGAAGAAATTCTAATGAGAATCAGACAAATGGAGTACCAACAAATGGAGTACACAAAATAATCAGTAAAGATTATTTTATTGGAGGCAGGTACTGTGCATACTGGGTTAAGCTGCTTGACTGCACTGCTGGTATCCCATATGGGTGCTGGTTCATGTGCTAGCTGCTCTGCTTCCAGTCCAACTCCCTGCTAATGTGCCTGGGAAAGAAACAGAGGATGGTCTAGGTCCTTGGGACCCTGCATCCACATGGGTGACCTGGATGAAGCTCTGGCTCCTGGCTTCAACCTGGCCCAGGCTTGGCCATTGTGGTCATTTGGAGAGTGAAACAACAGATGGAAGATTTCCCTCTGTCTAACTCTGCCTTTCAAATAAATTAAAAAAAAAAAAAAAAAAAACAAGCAAAAAAACCAGAATTAACAACTGGGGGCCAGATTGTGGTATAGCAGATATAGCCACAACCTACACCACTAGCATCCCACATAGGCACCAGTTATATCACAGCTGCTTAACTTATGATGCAATTCCCTTCCCAAGCTAAGGGCCGGCAAAAGCAGCCAAAGATGGCTCAAGTGTTTGAGCCCCTGCCATCATGGGCGAAACCTGAATAAAGCTCCTGGCCTCAGCCTGGCCCAATGCTGGCCATCGCAGCTATATGGTGAGTGAACCAGCAAATGGAGATCTCTCTTTCTCTCTGCATCACTCTGTCTCTCTAACTCTGGCATTAAAAATAAATAACTATTTTTTTTTTTAAATGAACATGGGGGCAGATGTTTGGCACATTGGTTAAGATGCTGCTTGTGACACCTGTTTTTGCTGTTGGTTCACCCTCCAATGGCCGCCGCGGCCGGCGTGCTGCAACTGGCGCACCGCGCTGATCCGATGGCAGGAGCCAGGTGCTTCTCCTGGTCTCCCATGGGGTGCAGGGCCCAAGCACTTGGGCCATCCTCCACTGCACTCCCTGGCCACAGCAGAGAGCTGGCCTGGAAGAGGGGCAACCAGGACAGAATCCGGCGCCCCGACCGGGACTAGAACCCGGTGTGCCGGCACCGCAAGGCGGAGGATTAGCCTAGTGAGCCACGGCGCCGGCCGACACCTGTTTTTCATATCAGACTGTGAAAGTTTGGGTCCCTGCTCTGTTTTCAAATTCAGCTTCCTGATAATGCACACCTTAGGAGATAGCAGATGATGGTTCAACTACTAAGATCCCTGCCACTCACATGGGAGACCTGTATTGAGATCTGGACTCCTGGCTTCAGTCTAGTCCAGCCATCGCTATTGCAAGCATTTGAAGAATGAACCACTGAATGGAAGATACTTCCCTGTCTGTGTCTTTGTCTCTGCCTTTCAAAACAAAATGAAAATAAAGTTATAAAAAAATTAACAATAGCTTAATATAATGCACAATATACTGAATACTGCACCTAACTAAAAAAACATGTACATTCTTTTCAAGCAAAATACATCTGTGTAAACAGAACCACAAGGAGAGTGAAAACCAAGTATAGGGCCCAAAGGGACAAATACCATATGTGCTCCCTAAACTGTGATAACTAATAGAGCACCAAAAAGGCAATTTGTAGAAGTAAAATTGACACTTTGAGAAACAATGACTTCAACAGCCCTTGGCTTGACAGTTGAGGAACAGTCTTTTTTTTTTTTTTTTTTTTTCATTCTATTTGTTGAACTTTTTACTTAACATAGAGTTAAATATATGTGTATAAAGTTAACTGAAAATAGATCTCAGTAAAAAATAAGAGTGGGAATAAGAGAGAGGAGGAAGAAGGGTGGGACTATGGGTGGGATAGAGGGCACAGTAGGAAGAATCACCATGTTCCTAAAGCCATAATTATGAAGTACACGAAGACTGTAACTGTAAAGCTGTATAGTTCTGCATACATCCCTACATACTTACTTCTTCTTTTTTTTTTTTTTTTTTTTTTTTTTTTTTGACAGGCAGAGTGGATAGTGAGAGCGAGAGACAGAGAGAAAGGTCTTCCTTTTTGCCGTTGGTTCACACTCCAATGGCCGCTGCGGCTGGCGCATCGTGCTGATCCGAAGCCAGGAGCCAGGTACTTCTCCTGGTCTCCCATGCGGGTGCAGGGCCCAAGGATTTGGGCCATCCTCCACTGTCTTCCCCGGCCATAGCAGAGAGCTGGCCTGGAAGAGGGGCAACCGGGATAGAATCTGGTGCCCCAACCGGGACTAGAACCCGGTGTGCTGGCGCTACAAGGCGGAGGATTAGCCTGTTAAACCACAGCGCCGGCCCGTACTTACTTCTAAGGGTACAGTTTAAAAACTGGCCGTGGGGCCCCAAATCCCCTTAAGCTGGGTGGTAAAAATACCATCTTAAGTGTTAGAGCAATCATATGGATAGGATTAAGAGTCTGTTAATAATAGATAGAATTAAAAAGGAGTGAAGGCTCCAACATGGGAAGCAGTCCACACGGCAGACTCAGAATGACAATCGCTTGAGTAGCACTCTGATCTCAGAATCAGCCCTTAATGCATTCTGGTCTGGCCCACGAGAGCATTTCAGGCACGGAAAGCCAAGACACTGTGGCAAAAAATGTCCTAACTAAAGAACCTCGGTGGGTGAGACCCCAGCAGAAAGAAGTCATCATCAAAGAAGGATGTACTTTTCTCTGAAGAGAGAAGAGAACTTCCACTTTTTCTAAATACTGGTGGAGTCTGTGGATTCAAAAGGCTTTCACAGCCTAGGTAGCTCATGTCAAGAGCTTAAGGTGGTCACTGATATCATACATAGGAGTGTTAATTGTCAATCCGAAGGGAGGTGAGAACTTCCACTTTGACTATGACCCTATCGGAATAAGATCAAACTCAGCGAACTCTAAAGGCTTCCATAGCCCTGGCAACTCATGACTAGAGCCTAGGGAGATTACTGACGCCATGAACAAGAGTGTCAAATTGTTAAATCAGCAACAGGAGTCACTGTGTACTTACACCCCATGTGGGATCTGTCCCTAATGTGTCGTCTAAAGCAAAGTGATGCTATAACTAGTACTGAAACAGTATTTTTATACTTTGCGTTTCTGTGTGGGCACAAACTGATGAGGTCTTTACTAATTATATACTGAAGTGATCTTCTGTATATAAAGAGAATTGGAAATGAAAAAAAAAAACAACCTGGTGTTAAAATGGAAATGGCATAGAAAATTAATTAATTTGAAAAAAAATTATGTAGGTTCTCTGTCTTTAATGTGCTGTACATTGCTATTTAATGCTATAATTAGTAATCCAATGGTAGTTTTTTCACTTTATGTTGCTGTATGGGCAAAATGTTGAAATCTTTACCTAATATATACTAAACTGATCTTCTGTATACGAAGAGAATTGAAAATGAATCTTTACATGAATGGAAGGGGAAAGGGAGCGGGAAAAGGGAGGGTTGCGGGCGGGAGGGAAGTTGTGGGAGGGGGGAAGCCATTGTAACCCATAAACTATACTTTGGAAATTTATATTCATTAAATAAAAAAAAAAATAAAAAAAAAAGAAATTTAAACTTACTTTTTGCAATAGCCAAAAAAAAAAAAAAAAAAAAAAAAAAAAAAAAAAAACAACAGGCATCACTATGCACTAACTTCCCATGCAGGACCTCTGTCCTCAAAGAGTTGTATTATAATTATGTCTAAGAACTTGAAAAAGATGTATCATTCTTGAGCTCTTCTTTAAAGTTAATTAAGTTTAAAAAAAAAAAGTGAAATTAACTTCAGATGCAATGCCTTTGAACAGCCCTTTGTCGCAACTGTTGAGGAACACTTTTTTTTCCTTCATGAAAATTGTTAAACTCTTTGTATATAGTCTTCTGTGTATAAAGTTAATCAAAAATGGATCTTAGTGGGGAATGGGAGAGGGAGGGGGAGGAGGAGTGGGAGTGTGGATATCACTATATTCCTAAAATTGTACTTATGAAACACATGAAGTTTGTATTCCTTAAATAAAAGGTTTATTTGGAAAAAAAAAAAGTTTTAGGCAACAGATATGCTAATTTACCTGATTTGATCACTACCCAATAAATATGTGAAACATAACATAATATTTCACCCTATAACTGCATGCAATTATTACATGCCAATAAAAAAATATAAAACATCAATAACAGTAATAATAAACTTTGAAAAGATAAAAAAAAGCAAACAAGTATAGGGGCTGGCACTATAGTGTTGCAGGTAAAGCCACCACCTACTATGCCAGCTTCCCATATAGGTGTTGGTTCAAGTCCTGGCTGCTCCACTTCTAATCCAGCTCCCTGCCAATGTGCCTGGGAAAGCTGCAAAGGATGGCCCAAGTGCTTGGGCTTCTGCACTTCCAGGGGGACCTGGAAGAAACTACTGGCTCCTAGCATCAACCTAACCTAGACCCGGCCATTGTAGATATTTGCAGACTGAACCAGCAGATGGTAGAACCCTCTCTCTGTCTTTCCCTTTCTCTCTCTGTAACCTGTTAATCTGCCCTTCAAATAAATAATTAAAAAAAAAAATGGTGTACTTTTTAAAAAAAAGTGTAAATAAATCCACATTATTTATAGAAAAATCTGTAACCTTAAATGCTGAAAAAGGAAAATAAGAAAGGCAGGAATTTTTTTTTTTTTTTTTAATTTTTGACAGGCAGAGTGGACAGTAGAGGGAGACAGAGAGAAAGGTCTTCCTTTTTTTGCCATTGGTTCACCCTCCAATGGCCGTTGCGGTAGGCGCACTGCGGCCGGCGCACCGCGCTGTTCCGATGGCAGGAGCCAGGTGCTTCTCCTGGTCTCCCATGGGGTGCAGGGCCCAAGGGCTTGGGCCATCCTCCACTGCACTCCCTGGCCACAGCAGAGAGCTGGCCTGGAAGAGGGGCAACCGGGACAGGATTGGTGCCCCGACCGGGACTAGAACCCGGTATGCTGGCGCCGCAAGGCGGAAAATTAGCCTGTTAAGCCACGGCGCCGGCTCAGAAAGGCAGGAATTTAATGGGCTAAGCATTACGCTAAAATAAGAGAATACTCAAGTAAATTAGAAGGAAAACAATGTTTCCACTTCTGTCCCGTTGAATGTCAACTGCCACTGGAATAGTCCCTTGTCAAACAACGATTTTCTTTCAGCACCAGCTACCAAATCCTGGCCCTATTGCCTAGGGGAAGATATGTGAAAGTGCTAGAGGAAAACAATTACTAAGAACAGAAAATTAAATAATAGAAAATCCAGTATTTATTTTTTGAAAGGAGTATCAAGAATATTAGTCAACACCTAGCAGTATGCAGAAAGAATTATGAGTTCTTTAAGAACAGCACTGAGGGCCGGCACCGTGGCTCAAAAGGCTAATCCTCCGCCTTGTGGCGCCAGCACACCAGGTTCTAGTCCTGGTCGGGGCACCAGATTCTGTCCCGGTTGTCTCTCTTCCAGGCCAGCTCTCTGCTATGGCCCGGGAGTGCAGTGGAGGAGGCCCAAGTGCTTGGGCCCTGCACCCCATGGGAGACCAGGAAAAGCACCTGGCTCCTGGCTTCGGATCAGTGCGGTGCAGGTAAAGCCACCACCTACTATGCCAGCTTCCCATATAGGTGCTGGTTCAAGTCCTGGCTGCTCCACTTCTAATCCAGCTCCCTGCCAATGTGCCTGGGAAAGCAGCAAAGGATGGCCCAAGTGCTTGGGCTTCTGCACTTCCAGGGGGACCTAGAAGAAACTACTGGCTCCTAGCATCAACCTAACCTAGACCCAGCCATTGTAGATATTTGCGGACTGAACCAGCAGATGGCAAAGAAAGACCTTTCTCTGTCTCTCTCTCTCTCTCACTGTCCACTCTGCCTGTCAAAAAATAAAATAAAATAAAATAAAAAAGAACAGCACTGAGCATGTACCTTTGATTGATTTTAACTAGATCTTACATCTCTGTAAAATTTACTTGTAAATCTGAGAGCAATGCTAATGAATTATGAAACACTGAGAAGCTATTTATATCAAAATAACCTCCCAAAATCAGTTTATTATGCTGTTGTTTCAACATTCCTTTGAATGAAACATGTATATAATAACTCTTTTCTTAAAAATTATATTAGAAGTACTTTTAAACAGTGGTTTCCTGAATTAACATTAATAAAATTGTAGATTGCATCTATAGGGTTCAGGAAAGTTTTTCTGTAAAAAACCAGGTAATAAGGGCCATTGCTGTGGTAAAGTGAGTGAATAACGCTGCCTCTTGGGGCACTGGCATCCTATATGGGCTGGTGGCTCCACTTCAATCCAGCCCCCTGCTGGATGCACCAGGGAAAGCCATGGAAGATGGCCCAAGTCCCTGGGCCCCTGCACCCACATGGGAGACCCGAAAGAAGCTATTGACTGCTAGCTTCAGCCTGCAGCCATCTGGAGAGTGAACCAGTGAATGGAAGACCTCTCTGTGTCTCTCTCTCTCTTTCTATAACTCTGCCTTTCAAATAATCTTTTTTAAAAAAATAATACTTTTTTTTTTTGACAGGCAGAGTGGACAGAGAGAGAGACAGAGAGAAAAATCTTCCTTTACCGTTGGTTCACCCTCCAATGGCCACTGTGGCTGGCGCACTGCAGCCAGCACACCAAGCTGATCCAAAGCCAGGAGCCAGGTGCTTCCTCCTGGTCTCCCATGTGGGTGCAGGGCCCAAGCACTTGGGCCATCCTCCACTGCACTCTCTGGCCACAGCAGAGAGCTGGACTGGAAGAGAAGCAAAGGGGACAGAATCTGGAGCCCAGACCGGGACTAGAACCCGGTGTGCCAGCGCCGCAGGCGGAGGATTAGCCTAGTGAGCCATGGCGCCGGCTAAAAAAATAATCATCTTTAACAACAACAACAAAAAAAGATCTTTGCCTGGTTTCTGCTATAGAATTCACTGCTTACTGGTGGGTAGGAAACAAGCCTCACATGGTGGGGGGAGGGGAGAGTTCAAGATGGTTGAACAGAGATACCCACCATTTGTCTTCCTCTCCACAGGGCAGAACTAAAGAAACAAATAAATAGCTGCACGTTTTAAGGTGAGTGCTCAAGAAGCAACACTGGAATTCAGTGAGGGAATAATGGGAGACCTGTGAGGACAGCAGAGAGAAACAAAACCAACCAGAAACTGAGATCCCTGATCCTTCATGGCTGGGTAGAATCCCTATTGCAGGGGAGACATCTTATGCTGGCAATGAAGTCAGTCATTATAGAGTAGGAGCCCAGTAAAGAGAGCTACCTGTAGAATATGGCAGAGAAGGAATTCACATTGTATCCCTCATAATCACTGCAGATGAGATGGCAACAGTGTAGCACCATACTGAAAAAAGGAGCCACTGTCAGAATTCATAGTGCCCTAAGAGACAGAAGTTCCTACACACCCCATTTCTGGGGCCTCACAGATATTCCAACAAAAAAGATGGTAGCCTCACAAATCCAACTAGACTTGGTAGAACAACAGGGACCCCAACTTGAGGTTCTCTGGCTAACTTGCAAATAGATATTGACAAAAGGCTGACTGGCTACCCAGACAAGGCTTACTGGAGTTTACACTCATAGCACAGCACAAAGGGGCTCTATTGACTAGCTCCCCAGTGGGAGCTATTATTTATTTATTTGACAGTCAGAGTTACCAAGAGAGAGGAGAGGCAGAGACAGAGAGAGGTCCTCCATCTGCTGATTTGCTGCCCAGATGACCGCAACAGCTAGAGCTATGCCAATCCAAAGCCATGAACCAGGAGCTTCTTCTGAGTTTCCCCAGCAGGTATAGGGACCCAAGCACTTGGGCCATCTTCTACAGCTTTCCCAGGCCATAGCAGAGAGCTATGCTCTCCGCCTCTCCTTCTCTCTGTGTTAACTTTGACTTTCAAATAAATTAATTAATTTAAAAAAAAGACTAACAACAAAAAAGAAAACTATAGACCAGTATACCTAATGAACATAGATGCAAAAATTCTCTCCTAAATATTAGCAAACTGTCTCCAATAGCACACCATAAACATCATTTACCATGATCAACAGAGATTTATCCCAGGGATGGTTCAACATAGGCAAATCAATAAACACAATACAACAAAACCAACTGAACAAAAAGGGTAAAAGTCATATTATCACCTCAACAGATGCAGATAAAGTATTCAAAAAAAACCATCATCCATTAATGTTAGATAAAACCCTTAAACAAATCAGGTATGGAAGAAACATACCTCAACATAAAAAAAAGCAAACTCAACAGTAAAAAATGTATTAAGCAGAGAAAAGTTGAAAGCATTTTCTCTAAGATATGGAAACAAGCAAGCATGTTCACTCTCACTTCTCTTATTCAATACTACTGGAAGTTTTAGCCAATTAAGAGCAATTTAGAGCAATTAAGTAAGAGAAAAAAAAAGGCATACAAACAGGAAAGGAGGAAGTAAAATAATCCTTGTTAGCAAATAACCCAGTTCAACATGAAGGGAAACCTAAATATTCCAAGAGAATACTAGAACTAATAAATAAATTATTCATTAAAATTGTAGGATACAAAAGCAATTTAAAAAAAAAAAAAAGTTATGGGGCTGGCACTGTGGCAGAACAGGCTAAACCTCTGCCTATGGCTCCAGCATTCCATATGGGTATTAGTTCATGTCCTGGCTGTTCCTCTTCCTATCCAGCTCTCTGCTATGGCCTAGGAAAGCAGTGTTAGATGGCCCAAGTGCTTGGGCCCCTGCACCAACGTGGGAGATCTGGAAGCAGCTCTTGCTCCTGGCTTCAGATCGGCTCAGCTCCAGCCATTAAGGCCATCTGGGGAGTGAACCAGCCGATGAAGACCTATCTCTCCCTCTCTCAAATAAATAAAATCTTTTAAAAAAAAAAAAAAAAAAAAAAAAGGTTGTGTTTAACACAGCTAATACAAATATCTAACAATGATCCCACTCACAAGCCACAAAAAGATACGGAATAAATTTAATCAAGGATGCAAAAGCCCTCTACAATGAAAATCAAGATACTGATGAAAGAAACTGAAGACCACACACACACACACACACACAGTGAAGACCTTCCATGTTCACAGATTAGAAGAAATTAAAATTATTGAAATGTTCATATGAGCCGAAGTGATTTACAAATTCAATGCAATCATTAAAATAATGGGTTTTTTAACAAACAGTAAAAAAAAAAAAATCTTATAATTCATATGGAACACAAAAAGATCCAGAATAAATAAATCTTGAAAAAGAACAGCTATTAGAAGAGTGGGAGTGCAGGTGGGAGGGCAGGTAGGGTGGGAAGGATCACTGTGCTCCTAAAGTTGTATTTATGAAACGCATGAAGTTTGTATACTTAAAAAAAAAATAGTTTCTGAGAAGGAAAAAAAAAAGCTATTCTACTTAGAATACATCTCTGAAGGCTACATCTCTGAAGGAAATGAAATCAGCATATCAAAGAGATACCTGTGCTCCTATGTGAACTGCAGCACTATTCACAACAGCCAAGTGGACTCCTCAATGGATAAATAGTGGTTTATATAGACAAGAGTTAATACTCAGCCACAAAAAGAACGAAATCCTGACATTTGCAGCAAAACAGATGAAACTAGAGAATGAAACACAGAATGCAAATACCATAGGTTCTCTCTCATATGTAGAAATGAAAACAAAAAGGGAAAAGATTGGACAAAAGTGATTACAAGGGGCTGGGAAAGGGAAATATAACTTCCAATGAGGCAAAACAAAAAAAGTGACACTTTCAATTTACAATAATAATAATACAAGCAAAAACAAAAACACCTCACTTAGAATTTTTATTTTCTTACACTGTCAGTTTGATTAGTGAGTCTAACGATTAACCTTAAAAAGTTCTCTATAATTATGTGTTTCACAAAATATTAAGTTAATTTTTAATATTCATTTAGTGTAATTACACTGACCCAGTTGCAGATTCCTCTCAAACTCTTTTTAACAATTTAAATACCAGAAATTCTGCTGAGTATAACCTGATAGGCAGTGATAAGGAATGACAAATTTTTCCATCAATCTCTTAAAAACTTTCCTACATAGGACTTTTTCTATTAATCATAGTCTATTACTGTTTGTGGACTTCTACTTTAAGCATATATCCAGTATTTGGAATACACACACAGCCCCGTCTTCAATATATTTACAAACAAAAAACAAAGATATTAGAAAATTCTTACCAGAAAGATCCACCACAGCCTCATGACTGGAAACAGCTCCTTTTTCAATAAAAAGATCTCGAAAATATTCACTATTAGCTGACAAAACAGACTTATGAGCTTTGTACTCTTCTCCTTCAATTAACAAAGTAACATCACAGAACTGGTTGGAAAGTCTCTGCTCATTCAGCTGCTTTAAGACAGCCTGACAGTGTTTTGGAGATGAACGTTTTACCACTCCTTTGGTGTCAACCTACCAAATTAAGTTTGAGATCAAGAATTAGATTATATATCTATACTTTTTTTTTAACTTTTAAACAGACTTCTAAAACAAAACACTTTTAATAGATATTAAGTAATGATGCAACACTGTATTACCCATATATTTAAATAAAAAGATATGTTATCCGCTCTATTTTCTGCTATAATCATTTTAGTTGACCTAATGAAAATTTGGTATCTCATTTCTTGCTGCCTCTTCCTATTGCTCAGAAATCTGACAATGTATGAAATGGATACAAGCAAAAACAAAGACTAACCAGATTAAATTTATCTTGTTGCAAGACCCAGGAATTGCTTCCAGAGAGTTACTGTTTATCTGTACTAATATATACCATTACAAAATAAAGGAGGCTATGATAGCATTGAGGCACAGCTGGTTAAGCCACTGTCTGCAACGCTGGCATCCCACATGAGCAACAATTTGGGTCCCAATTGCTCTACTTCTGATGCAGCGCCCTGCTAATAATGCACCTGGGAAAGCAGTGGAAGATGGCCTAAGCACTTTGGCCCCTATAGCCATGTAGGGAGTGAATCAGTGGATGGAAGATCATTCTGTGTCTTTCCCTCTCACTCCGTAACTCTGCCTTTCAAACAAAAATAAGCAAATCTTAAAAGGGTCCCCCCCTTTTAAGATTAACAACAAACCAACGGTTTATTAAATTCATTCTAAAGAGAATACCCAGACACCTATGATCAATGATGAGGCAGTTGTTAACTTATCTTTAGCTTAAACAGCAACATGGTATATTACCCATTTATCTTTATAATCAATAGACTATACTTCAGACATATAGATAGACCTGCTTTTAAAACTTCATCATTGGGGCTGGCACCATGGCGTAGAAAGTAAGGCGGCCGCTTGCAGTGCCGGCATCCCATATGGGCGCCAGTTCAATTTCCGGCTGCTCCACTTCCCATCCAGCTCTCTGCTGTGGCCTGGGAAAGCAGTGAAGGATGGCCAAGTCCTTGGGCTCCTGCACCCGCATGGGAGACCCAGAAGCAGCTCCTTGTTCCTGGCTTCATATCAGCTCAACTCTGGCCGTTGCTGCCAACTGAGGAGTCAACCAGAGGATGGAAGACCTCTCTTTCTGCCTCTCCTTCTCTCTGTGTGTAACTCTGACTTTCAAATAAGTAAACTAATCTTTAAAAAAAACAATAAATGACACCATATATCCCTTTAAAAAAAAAAAAAAAAACTTTAGCTTCAGTACTGGTAGTCAACCAGTCTTAGTGGTTTGAGAAAAATAAAATTTGCCAGGTCTGCAAACACTAGTAAACTAATTATAAACATTAAATCTGAATGCAAAGCACTACTTACAAAGACAAGTTCATGTTTGGATACTGGCTTCTTTTTGGAAGGCTTGGAGGCTGTAGCTGGAGGTGAAGTAAAGTTGCTCAGGTCATCCTCTGATTCATTACTTTCCTCTCCAGATTCAAGGTCCAGTCCCAATTCTTCCAACATTTCTGAAGCATCTGATATTGGACGAGAACGATCTAGTTTCTCTTGGCATTTGCTACACTGTTTAATGTAATCTTTGACTTGCTTTAATATCCCTAAAAAAAAAAAAAAAATTAACAAGTCAAACCTAACATATCATTCAATCTATACATACTACTTTATGTTTGACTCTGTATGTGCAGATACTCATATCCCACAAAAGATGTACAGTAAAACTGTTTAGAATGGAAGACACATTCTTTTTTTTTTCCCCCAAAGAAACCTTTTATTTAAGGAATACAAATTTCATAAGTACAACTTCAGGAATATAGTGATTCTTCCTACCATAGCCGCCCTCCCACCCACACTCCCAACCATCTTCCTCCCTTTCCCATTCCCATTCTCCATTAAGATTCATTTTCAATTAACTTTATACACAGAAGACCAACTCTGCACTAAGTAAAGATTTCAACAATTTGCATACACACACACAAAAACACAAACTGTCTGAGAACAAGTTTTACAGTTAATTCTCATAACAACTCATTGAGGACAGAGGTCCTGCATGGGTAGTTAGTGCACAGTGATTCCTGTTGTTAATTTAACAATTAACACTCTTATGGATGACGTCGGTGACAACTCAAGGCTCTTCATATGAGCTGCCTAGGCTATGGAAGCCTTTTGAATCCACAAATTCCATCAGTATTTAGACAAGGCCATAAGCAAAGTGGAAGTTCTCTCCTCCCTTCAGAGAAAAGTACATCCTTCTTTGATGGCCACTTCTTTCTATTGGGTCTCACTCAGAGATCCTTCATGTAGAACATGACACATTCTTTTCAGAGAAACTAAGTATAAATTTCCATACTGAGGTAGACTGTTTTGTTGTTTATTCCTATTATTCAATTCTCCTACCATAAAATGACATATATAGCCCCACTTTCTTCCACATGAACTGCAATGCACTTATGCAATAGAAACAATACAAAACTGCCAATATTTAGGGGCTGGCATCATAGCACAGCGAATCAAGTCACAACCTATAACACTGGAATCCCATAAGAGCGCTGGTTCAAGTCCTGTCTGCTACACTCAATTCAGCTCCCAGCTAATGTGCCCGAGAAAGCAGCAGAAGATGGCCCAATTTACTAGGCCTCTGCCACCCATGCGAGACACCTGGATGGAGTTCCAGGCTCCTGGCTTCAACCTGGCTCAGCCCTGGCTTTTGTAGCCATTTGGGAAATGAACCAGTGAATGGAAGTTATCCTCCCAACTCCCACAATCCTGCCTTTCAAATAAATAAACTCAAATTGACCACACAAGACAATAATGTATAAATATAGTTAATTTATTATTTTAAGAGTGGAGAATCGCTATAAGGGATTGGAATTACTTATGCAGCAAAGTAACCCACTAATTCTATGACCACGGCCAAGCAACTGAACTTCTTAGTGCTTCTATGTACCAATTATAAAGTAGAGCTTACCTCATGGGGATGTTGGAAGGATAAAACGTAATATTTATGAAGTACTTTGAATAGTGGCTAACACACAGAAGCTGCTATGTGTTTTTTAAGTAATTTTCACTAGTCAATGTCTCTTGGGCCTACTCCAACCAAAAAGGCCACATAAAAGTCAAGTTACTATTAAAAAGTTGTCTGCGGCCGGTGCTGTAGCACAGCAGGTTAAAGCCCTGGCCTGAAGCACCGGCATCCCATATGGGCGCGGGTTCTAGTCCCAGTTGCTCCTCTTCTAATCCAATCCCAAGTCCTTGGGCCCCTGCACCCATGTGAGAGACCTGGAAGAAGCTCCTGGATTCTGCCTTTGGATCAGCACAGCTCTGGCTGTTGAGGCCATCTGGGGAGTGAACCAACAGATGGAAGACCTTCCCTTCCCCGCCTCTGTAACTCTGTCTTTCAAATAAATAAAAAACAAATATTTGGAAAAAAAAAAAAAAGTTGTCTGCAGAGCAAACAAGGGGAACAAAGGAAAATAAGTTATTTAAATGAGCAGTCATCTTAAAAAAAAAAAAAAAAAAAACAGGCTGAGGGGCTCATTCTGTGACACAGTAAATTAAGCTGCTGCTTGTGAGACCAGCATTCCATATCTGAGTGACAGTTGGAGTTCTGGCTGCTCTACTCTCACTACAACTTCCTGCTTAATGCACCTGAGAAAGCAGTGAATGCTGGTTCAAATGCCTGGGCCCCTGCAACCACATGGCAGACCTAGACACACAGCTCTAGGCTCCTGGATTTGTCTTGGCCCAGCCCCAACTGTTGGCAGCCATTTGTGGAGTATGTGGAGTAAACTAGCAGATAGATCTCTCCCGCTCCCTGTGACCGTCTTTCAAGTAAATAAATAAATCTTAAAAAAAAAAAAAAAAAAAACCAGCTTGAGGGGCAGTTTCTGCCTCAGGAAAGATGTCTCAGGACAGAAGCTCTTCAGCTTACTATAAGTTATATCCTCATAAACCCACTGTAAATTGAAAATATCTCAAGTTGAGAATACATTTAACACACTCATCTATTACAGACCATCACAGCTCAGCAACAGATTCACTGCAGAATGCCACCTGTAGAGGCTGGTGTTATGGTATAGCACGTTCAGCCACTGCCTATAGTGCCAGTATCCCACATGGGTGCTGGGTTTGAGTCCTGGCTGCTCTACTTCTGATCCAGCTCTCTGCTAATGCCCCTTCTGGGAAAGCAGAAGATGGCCCAAGTCATTGGGCCCCTACTACCCACGTGGGAAACCAGGAAAAAGCTCCTGGCTTCAGCCTGACCCAGCCCCAGTCTGTGTCTACTCTCTCTGTAACTCTGCCTTTCAAACAAATATATATATATCTTAAAAAAAAAAAAAAAAAAAAAAAACTGCTTGTTTACCCTGAGATCACATGGCTGACTGGGAGCTGCAGCTTGCTGCTGGCACCCAGCATCATCAAAGAATATATTGACCTGGGGTAAAAAGCAAAATTCAAAGTCTGGTTTCTACTGAATGCACATAGATTTCATACGATCGTAAAGTGGGAAAATCCATAAGAATCTAAATTGGGGACCCTCTGTACTCACATGCTGGGCCAGACAATCCTTTCTTTTTTTAAAAAAAGATTTATTTATTTATTTGAAAGTCAGAGTTATATAGAGAAAATGAGAGGCAGAGAGAGAAAGAAAGAGAGAGAGATAGGTCTTCCATCTGCTGGTTCACTCCCCCATTGGCCGCAATGGCTAGTACTGTGCCGTTCGGAAGCCAGGAGCTTCTTCTGGGTCTCCCGTGCGGGTGCTGGGGCCCAAGGACTTGGGCCATCTTCTACTGCTTTCCCAGGCCAGAGCAGAGAGCGGGATTGGAAGAGGAGCAGCCGGGAATCGAACCGGCGCCCATATGGGATGCCGGCACTGCAAGCAGTGGCTTTACCCGCTAGGCCACAGCTCCGGTCCCCAGACCATCCTTTGTCATGAGGGGAACATCCTACATGTGACAGAACATTTAGGAGCATCCCTAAATTGTATTCAACTAGATGCCAATAACACCCCTCTAAGTTATGACAATCGAAATTGCCTCTAGACTTAGCCAACTGTCACCAAGAGGCAAAATTATCCCAAGTGTAAATAATGGCTCTAGAGATTTGCCAAGGTGAATAGTTTGCCCTTGCAACTGTTCAAGCAACTCCCTCCTTGCTCAGTTCAGTGATCATCTTTTGCTCAGAGAGCTGTACTTGGAGCTCTATGCATATTAGTCTTTCAGTTTATTTTGTTCAAAAATGTTGATGATTTATAGCTGTATGTCACAGAACCCCAGTGCTTGTCAAGTTTTCTAAGTGACTATATCTTCTGGATTAGGTAACAGCAACATTAACTGATCTCCACAGTCTAAACAAAAATGAGTTGTCAGGGTAGGAACTGCTGCTGGCTGCTATTTTAACACATTAGAAGATTTTGCTAGTTAAATCCTTTTAACCTTCTAATTTAAACTAATCTTTACAATTGGGATGCATTTGATAGTAGGTCCCAATTATCAGCTTTTGACAGAGGCAGGGGAGATTCATTTTGAAACTCTAGCACACACAATATAGGATAACAAAGGTACGGGTAAAATACCTATTAACATTTTATATTTGAAATAAGTTGGTGGCTAATATCCATAAATTAGGCACTAAGCCACAGTTTTTCACTGTGCCCAAAAAAGGAAAGTTTATGCTATAATCTTGCCTACGCACTGGTTTATATTATGATGGAAGCATTCCAGAAACAGCAACCTAAATAATGAATCCTAGTAAACTATGCCTGATACAATTGTTAGTGGACTGGTTTTGAAGCACTGTCTCCAGCACACACACCAGAGATAAATCGAAAATAAAAAAGGGACGGAATCAATAGTTTTTTTTTTTTTTCCTTAGCATTTAAATTATATTGACTAAGTCTTACTAGTTCCCTGGTAAAAATCTACAACTGCTTTGGAGTATATTTCTAGATAATCCATTGGTAGTTTATGACATATTAAAAACTGCTTATTTTGGTAGGCGTTTAGTGGTTAAGACATGGCTTAGGATGCCTGTATCCCATATAGAAGTGCCTGGGTTCAAGTTCTGGCTCTGTTCTTGACACTAGCTTCCTGCTGATACACTCTATCTAGGAAGCAGTGGGTGATGGTTCAAGTACTTGGGTTCTTGGCATCTGGTTTCAGTCAGGCCCAGCCCAACCCCAAAAGCTATGGGCATTTTGGGAGTGAATCACATGAGAGATCTCTGTCTCTCTGCCTTTCAAATACATAAGTAACTTAAAATGCTGGTTTTTTTTTTTTTTATCAGTTATAAGTTCTACATCATTACCTATACCTGCTTACATCTCTTAAAAGTAGAATCAATCAGGTTAAAAAACCTTAACTACTCAAAAAAAAAAAATATGTTGCTTAAAACCTTTAAAAATATTTTGAAAATTTTACTTATTTGAAAGGCAGAGCCACACAGAATTACCACAAACATTATTTTTCATTTTTAAATTAAGGTGAAGGTAGGTGTTGGTACAGTGAATTAAGCTGTGGTTTGGGACACCCACAACCCATAGTGCCTGGTTAGATACCAGCTACTCAGTGCTTTCAATTCAGTTTCCTGCTAATGTGCCTGCGAGGCAGCATGTGATGGCTCAAGTGCTTGGGCCCCTGCCACTCATGTAAGAGATCTGGATGGAGTTAGCACTTCTGGTTTCAACTTGGGCTGCCCTGGCTGCTTTGGGCATTTGGGTAGTAAATCAGCAGAAGGAAGGTCTCTCTCAACTGTCTCTCTGTTGCTCTGTTTTTCAAGTATGTGAAAATAAAGATTAACACTGGGAACCGCATGTGGCACAGCAGTTTAAGCCGCTGCCTGCAATGCCTGCATCTCATACATTTTTTGAGGCAAGGCTACTCCACTTCTAATCCAGCACTAATGTGCTTGGGAAAGCAGGGGAAGATGGCCTAAGTACTCAGGGCCCTGCCACCAGTAGGGAGACTCACATGGGGTTCCTGACTCCTAGCTTTGGCATGGCCCAGCCCCAGCTGTTGTGGTCATTTGGGAAGAGTAAACCAGCAAATGGAAGCTCTGTCTCTGTCTTCTCTCTGTAAACCTCCCTGTCAAATAAATTATTCTTCAAAAAAAAAAAAAAATTAAGGTAACACTGTCTTTTATTCATTGTCTTTTTGGTCACTGTATACTAACAATAAAACAAAAAAAAATAAGCTAGACTAGCTATCAGCCACACTAGCTATCAGCCACAAATAATCAATTAAGGCAAAGAAAATTCTGAGCACTAAACACCATATAACTGTAGTTAACAAGAGCTGAAATCACAGAGATCAGCTGTGTAATCTCCTGGTTATATCTGTAATATGGAGATATAAATTTTCTACCTCACAAAGCTTTATGAAGATTGAGTGGAGACAAATTAAGTGCTCAAAACTATGTCTTCATGTAAAAGCTTGATCAATGTTACCTTTGGTTTTCATAGTTTCCTAAACTATTAAGTCTGATACATTTGTTTAACAAAACAATGTCAAACAAATCAACCCTAACAAAATGCAGTAATTACCCACTGTTTACTCTCCCCAGCTAGCTATCTTTGGAGTAAAGAAATCCAGGCAGGGCCAGCATTGTGGCAAAGAAGGTTAAGCCTCTGCCTGAGGCGCCAGAATCCCATAGGGCGCCTGTTCTCATCAAGGCTGCTCCTCTTCCTATCTAGCTCTGTTAATGGCCTGGAAAAGCAGTGGAAGATGGCCCAACTGCTTGGGCCCCTGTACCCACGTGAGAGACCAGAAAGAAGTTCCTGGCTGTGGACAGGACCAGCTTCAGCCACCTGGGGAGTGAACCAACGGATGAAAGACCTCTATCTCTGTCTCTCCCTCTGTCTAACTCTGCATCTCAAATAAATAAATAAATCATAGAAAAAAGAAAAGAGACCCAGATATTGGAGCCAGCACTGTGGTGCACATTAGTTCATGGCCTGCAGCTCCAGCTTCCCTAATGGGCACGAGTTCAAGTCCTGGCTGCTCCATTTCCAATCCAGCTCCCTGTTAATGGGCCTGGGAAATCAGCAAAGATGGCCCAAGTGCTTGGCCAAGTGGGAGGCCTGGAAGAAGTTCCAGGCTCCTGGGCCATCCCCAGTTGTTGTAGCCATTTGGAGAGGGAACCAGTGGATGGAAAACTCTCCTCTAACTCTGCCTTTCAAATTTAAAAAATAAATAAATAAATAAATACAAACATCGGCTGAAAATACAATATTCATCAACTTTGTCGACAGGGAAGGAGGTTAAGAAGGCAAGAGCACTTGCTGTCCTACCTTAAACATACATCCCAGGATTCAAGAAGTTTCATAGACATAACTTTGTGACAATTAAAAAAAAAAAATCACTGGGACCCCGCTGGGGCATAGAGGGTAAAGGTGCCACCTGCAGTGCTGGCATCCCATACGAGTACCGGTTCAAATCCCGGCTGCTCCATGTCAGACCTAGCTCTTTGAATGGCCTCAAAAAGCAGTGGAGGATGGCCCAAGTCCTTGGGCTCCTGCACCCATGTGGGAGACAGAGAACTCCTGGCTCCTGCTTTGGGCTGGCCCAGCTCCTGCAGTTGAGGCCATTTGGGAAGTGAACCAACTCTGCCTTTCAAATAAGTAAATCTTTAAAAAATAACACTAACCTTATCTCTCCTGGGTATTATATACATGATGCCTCCCAGTTCCCCAAGCGCTTTCCATAAAAAGAATATTAAAACATTCGGAATTAAGAATTAACTGACTGAATATTCTGCACATTTCTCTCTAAAAACAGTTCCAGACAACCGCTCACACCATCACTCCTCATCACTTCTGCACATTATTATTATTTACGCTGGGCCACGTGCAGAGAACCTCAAAACTACACGCCCAAACTGTAGCGGAACGCACTGCAGCCCGCAACACCCCGAGCTCTGCACGCACTGGCCCTTCACCAAAACCTTCCGCACGCGGTGTAAAAGGCACAACACGGAAGCTCCCGAATCGAGAGCCAGAAGCTTCCTCGCCAAGGACACAGACACCGCCGCAGGGGTTGCCCAAGGGGCGGGCCTGGCGCGGAACGCGCAACCTGCCCTTCCTCGCCGTTGGCCCGGCCCCGGGGAAGCCCCCTTAGCCCCACCCCGGGCTAGGGTCCGCCCCTCGCTTCCCCGGCCTCCTTCCTGTGGGAAGTGCGGCTCCTTTCCCGTCCCCCACCCTCTCGGCTCCGCCTGGCAGCAGCTCCGCCGCCGAGCGCGCGCTAGTCCGGCCAGGAGCGTCTGAGACCCTCAAAACTGCAGGTGCGCCCCAGGCCCCGCTAGCGGGCCTTTCCTCAGGTAACAGGCCCCCAGCCCGGCCCCTTGCCGCGGGTCCGCACTTACCTCGCCACCAGTACGTCTTGGACAGGTCGTGCCAGGTCTGATGCCGGGTGTGGTGAGTGCCGCCAGGGCCCAGGTGCGCCGCCTCGATGAGGCCCCGGCGCCGCTCTGGCTGCAGAACCACCTCCAGCTCCGCGAACGTCTTGCGGTGCCGCTGCCGCCGCTGATAATACAGAGTCCCGCCGCGCACCACGTAGCAGGCAGCAGCCTTGCGGATTTTACGCTTGACATTGCCCTCGGTGCCCGGCGCGTACGGCTCCCGCTCGTTCGTCAGGTAGCGCAGGATGGCCCGATAGCTTTCCTCGCTTGACATCGCGGACGGCGGCTCCGAGGGCGCCTGTCAGTGGTGGGGGAGGAAGACAGCGCACCAGCTCCAGCTGGATGCAACAGTAGCGGAGGCACTGGAGACAGGAACGGCTGTGCCTCTGGTGACGGCTCTTCCACGGCACCCGCAGCGCCAAAGGAGAACGGACGAGTTGGTAACCAGGGGGAACTGCACTTCTCCAGCGCGCGGGATCCACTGGCGACTGACAAAATGGCTGCTGCACCACCGGAAGTGACGCCAGCAAGGGAGGTGCTTGAGCTGGATTGGAGCGCACGGGCTTTCTGGTTTGATGGAGGGGATCGAGTGACGTCACTGCTGCCGGCAGACATTTTGGAAGCGGGTAGGCCCGTCCTGCGATAGAGGGAAAGGGCTTTGAGAAGACATGTTAAGTCCTGGCAATTTCCCTTTTTATTTTTTCTTTCTTTCCCACACTCTCAGAGGAGCCACGTGTAGGGGCTGGTGGTCAGCTGTGATCCCATCCGAGGCACCCAGAGAGATAAAGAAGTCCGGTTTTCATCTAACTTCAAGCCCCAACCTTAGAAAAGCGTCAGGTTTTGCGGTTCCTAGCAAAATAATACCTTCTGGAATCTAGACAGCCCCTTTCACATGCAAATAACCAGTGAAGCGTTATAAAATCGAATTCTGGTAACTGACGTTTGTAAAATCCAATTGCTTAACTCCAAACTACCAAGGAATGGTCAGGATTTTTCTGGAATGATCAGCATATATGTGGTTTTCTACAAGTTAATTGCAATCGTGCTGGGAGGGGTAGGGAGAAGCTAGCGCTAGTAAGGTTTATTTGCATATATTTTTACATAAGCTTAAGGAGGCGAACTCTCAATTTTAAGCCCAGTGTATGCTAAGGCACAAAAAGCTAAGCAAACTGCTTTTCCCGCTGTGCGTTAAAGTCCTAATCTATAGTTTCCTGTAGGGTCAAATTCCCAAGGCCCAAAGACAAAAAATCCTTACCAGGCCTGCTATGTACTTAGGGTTACTCAATTCAGATTTAGGACTACAGATGGGAGAGGGAGAAATTAGAAGGTCGGAGAGTATTCCTGATTAGGGCTGTTGAAAGCAGACATCCAGATCCACCCCTGGCCTATTTCCCAAGCCATTCCCACTGCTCTATCATATTCATCCCCTTCATGCCTTTTTATAAAGGGGCCCACCTTGTGGCTCGGTGGCCTAAGCCTCAGCCCTCCATGCTGGTTGAAGTCCCTACTACTACACTTCCCATCTAGCTCCCTGCTAATGTGCCTGGGAAAAGTTGGGCTAAGTACTATGGGAGACCAGCCTGGCCCAGCCCCTGCCATTGCAACCGTTTGAGGAGTGACCCAGCAGACAGATCCCTAACTCCACCTTTCAAATATGTCTTGGGGAAATGACAAAACTACTTTAGAAAGGGATGTAAAAACATCCCTCCAACCCAATTTAGCTTCTGCCAAAGAACACATGAAGGCCCAAGAAACTTGTGTTATGGAGTTTCCTTTGAGCAGATAGAAGTAACTATTTTTAAAATGCTTCCTGGTGGGGGCCAGCACTGTGGCACAGCAGGTTAACGCCCTGGCCTGAGGCACCAGCATCTCATAAGGGCGCAGGTTGTAGTCCCAGCTGCTCTTCTTCCAATCCAGCTCTCTGCTATGGCCTGGGAAATCAGTAGAGGATGGCCCAAGTCCTTGGGCCCCTGCACCCACATGGGAGACCCAGAAGCTCCTGGCTTCAGATCGGCGCAGCTCCAGCCATTGTGGCCATCTGGGGAGTGAACCAGCAGATGGAAGACCTCTCTGTCTCTACCTCTCTTTCAAATAAATAAAATAAATCTTTAAAAAAAAAAAATGCTTCCTAGTGGTCTTCCTGAGCAAAACCTACACTGAGAATAGGTAGGTTTTACTTCTACCTCCTTCCGGGTTACCTAGGACTCAAGGTAATTCAAATTAGCAGTTAGCAAGGCAGTGCTCTAAGGGGGACTTGTATTCTGTGTCCAAAAATGTATCTCTTGTAGCTCAGGATAGGACTACACCTTCACCTAAAAGCATGTTCTTCAGACTATTTGAGGCCAGTGCTATGGCATAGGTTAAGCTCTGCTAGTAGTGCCGGCATCCCATATGGGCACCACTTCCATTCCAGCTCCCTGCTGATGGCCTTGGAAAACAGTTAGATGGCCCAAGTGCTTGGGGACCCATACACCCATGTAGGGGACTCAGAGGAAGCTCCTGGCTTCAGATCTGCCCAGCTCCAGACACTGTGACCATTTGGCAAGTGAATGAGAGGATAGAAGACCTCTCTCTCCGTTTAACTATCAAATAAGTAAATTAAAAAAAAAAAAAAAACACTATTATTTTCTGTATCACATCATATGTCTCTATAACATCAGCAGGCTACTAAAGATTTGTGCAATATGACATGGCTGTGTCCAAACTACTCTTGACAGCATACTCTACTCAAAAAAAGGATCAAGAGCAGGCAGTTGACAGTTATAAGCACCTTTTTTTAATTTATTTGAAAGTCAGAGTTACAGAGGAGAGGCAGAGAAAGAGGTCTTTCATCTACTAGTTGACTCCCCAGATGGCTGCAAGGGCCAGAGCTTTCCAATCTGAAGCCAGTAGCCAGGAGCTTCTTTCAGATCTCCCACTTGGGTGCAGGGGCCCAAGGATTTAGGCCATCTTCTACTGCTTTTCAGACCACAGCAGAGAGATGGATCAGAAGCAGAGCAGCTGAGACTCGAACCGGCGCCCACAGGGGATGCTGGCACTGCAGGCAGGGCTTTACCCACTCTGCCACAACACCAGCCCAAACACCTTTAACTCAGCTACCAACTAACTGCAGGAGATACCAATGAACAGAAGGCAAACTCAATCCAAAATAAACATGTCTGTTATTGGAAAAGATAATTTAACAAGAAAAATCACTAAAAATATTTGCTTTCTGCAAACAGAAAATGTATCTTTTGATGTCTGTAATGTGCTCTATATTTCAGCTAAGTAAATATTAGCATTTAACCATGTAGCTCTTCTTTTCACCACTCCAACTAGGAGAACTACAGTAGGAGGCATTATTCCTGAGAAATGATCTTTTAAAAAGGTGAATACTTTTAAAATCCTTAACTCACCTATTACCAGATAGGCCCAACATGCCTGTCATGAAAGTAAAAAATACACAGCACAACCTGAATTATACTCCAATTTTTATTTTAAAATCTGATGCGCCAACTTAGCGTTTTCCACCAACTCGGGGAGCAGAAACCTTCACAGGTTTTACAATCTTTTGCTTAGGTGCTGCCTTTGTAGGAGCCTGTAAAAAGATAACATTAAGTAACATTATTCCATGAAATGTGCTTTATCACCCCTCCTGAATGTGCAGATCCTGTATGCATCCTAAATTATTCTTAGTAATTTAAATGTACTCCTGAAATATTTTTAATGTAATTCCCCAAATATTTAAAGTTCACCTTTATAATAAAAGATGAAGATACTGTCAGAGATTAGAAGCAGAAGATGACATCATTAAACGCAACTTAGGGTTCTGAACTGTATTCTAACAGTAAAAGAACATTTTAATTAGTTGATTTTAAAATTTCAGATTTAACTATGGTTATTTAAAGCGGTAACACTGAGAGAAGTAGTGTTAACTGTTACTATTCAAAACCTGTCATTTGTTTTGTAGGATTTATTTACTTTATTTGAAAGAGAGTTACAGAGAGAGAGGAAGAAACGGAGAGAGGTCTTCCATCGGGGGGTTTACTCCCCAAATGGCCGTGATGGCTGGGGATGAGCCAGGCCAAAGGCAGGAGCTTCTTCCAGGTCTCCCACATGGTGCAGGAGCCCAAGAACTTGGGCCATCTTCTACTGCTTCCCCAGGTACATTAGCAGTAAGCTGGATTGGAAATGAAGCAACTGGGACTTGAACCTGCTCCCACATGGGATGCCGGCTTCTCAGGCAGCAGCCTTACCCACAATGCCACAGTGCATCAGAATTATTTCAAAAATAGTTTAAAAAGCAGGAGCCAGTGTTGTGGTGCAGAGTTAAGCCACTGCCTTCAATGCTGCCATCTCCTAAGAGAACTGGTTCGAGTGCCAGCTCTCTGCTAATGCACCTGGGAAAACAGCAGAGGATGGCTCAAATGCGTGGGTCCCTGCACCCACGTGGGAGACCCGGATAAAGCTCATGGCTTTGGCCTGGCCCACCCCTGGCCGTAGCAGGGAGTGAACCAGCAGACGGAGGAAGATCTGTATTTCCATAACTTTTCAAATAAATAAATCTTTAAAATAAAAAAAATTTTAAAAAGAGAAATCCAGGATCAGCATTGTGGTGCAGTGGGTTAAGCTGCTCCCTGTAACACCAGCATCCCATATTAAGCACTTTCTGAGTCCTTGCTCCACTTCCAATCTGTGCAAGAGAAAAGTCCCAGGTTCTTAGCTTCAGCCTGGACAAGCCCTGGCTGTTGCAGCCATCAAAGGAAGATTTCCTGTCACTCTGCCTTTCCAACAGAAGAAATGGTAGGAGATTGGAAAATAGTGGGGGAGAGGGAAGAAGAGAGTAAAAGCTGCCTATTTTTCCTAATTCCTCTCTAACATTAACAGACATTGCCTCCTGTAGAGAAATTTCTCTGGAGACCAGTTACTCAAAAATCAGATACCAACATCATTTCCAATATAGCTTGTGTTAAATTTTTTAACTTATTACAATTTGGATTAAAATAAACTTTCCTGTTATATTCTTTTAAAAATCCAAGAAAATTTTTCAATTACCTTAGCAGCAGCCATTGCTGTCTTTTTAGAAGCTTGCTTAGCCTTTTTGGCTTCCTTGGCAGCCCTGCAGAGTTAAAAATAACTTTAGTTTAAGGAAAAAAAAAAAAAAAGTAATCCCCTACTCCCCCCCCTAAATAAATAAATAAATAACTTTAGTTATAAAGTACTTTAATGCCTTAAGGGTACAGGTGTACCCATAACATCACTACAGCTCTGGGAAACCAGAGCTCTGGATAAATGAAATTATCAGACTCCCCATTTCCATTTATAGGCTTAATCCAAAAACACCAAGCATTCGTTAATAAATTTCATCAACCATTAAATCAGCTATACATGGGTTATATACTAACTTTACCATACAAAGGATTTCAAAATAAACTTAAGACTATGAAATTATATGCTTTTGTATTATGACACCAAAGTATTATTAACAACCCCAGTACGGATGCATGCATCAAAACAAAAAAACGATCAGATTAGGTCCCTGTACTTACAAACCCAATCATAATGTAAAATGCATCCCAATATAGCTGAATTACTCTCAGTGAAGCATTTACCTGATAGCTTGTTCTCGTTGAGCCTTTCTAACTTCAGGTTTCTGATTTCTCTTGGCCATTATATCAGCAAGAGATGCACCAGTGATGGCTCTCTGGAATTTGACTGCACGACGGGTTCTTTTCTTTTGAATTTCTTCCTACAAATGAACACCAAGATAGGAAGCATACCTATGAACCCTGCTTCATGAATTTGGAGGCAGAGGAAATTAAGTTGCAACATACCATTAATGAAATCTTTTAAAATCCATACTCAACAAAATCCATGATTTGAAATGAAATATACATAGGGATTTTACTTAGTGTTTAAATTGCTTATAACAAATCTTAACTAATTTTTTTTTTTACTTTAAATAGAAAAAAAATCTATCCCAAAGTTTGGTTGTTACATTTTAGATGTATAGTACATATCAAAGCTCAACTGACTTTTTTATTCTGTAAGATTTATTTACTGTCTGCCCCCTCCTGTCATTCTTTAAAAATAAAAGTAGAATGACAGAGACAGATATTTTCCATCTGGAGGTCCACTCTACAGATACTAAGTACCAGGAATAACAT
The DNA here is from genome assembly GCF_033115175.1 of Lepus europaeus. Lineage (NCBI taxonomy): Eukaryota > Metazoa > Chordata > Mammalia > Lagomorpha > Leporidae > Lepus > Lepus europaeus. Next base: position 56,347,939 of record NC_084828.1, read on the forward strand.
CCATGTACCCCATGGGGTGGGCACTGCCTGCTGCCTTCACCACACGAGTGTTAAATAGTAATCTATATCTGAAGCAGAGTTGCCAGCTTTCATACTGGCACTCTGACATGGGATGTGAGCATCTCAGGTGGTGGTTTCCCCTGCTACACTGCAAAGCCTCCCCGCCTATCTTTTCTTCTTTACCTCAAAGGACCATGACAGACATATTCAAGCTAGACAAGGATTTATGATAGGAAAAGTTAGGGAATATCCAAGACAAAGTAGAGTAGAACTGAAGCTTTCCTGCAGATTCTATAGTGGAAATCGAAACACAACAGTCTTATTAAAAAAAAAAATTGCTATGTCCTCCAAGGGCAATTAAAACATTTGAAGAACTATTGTATTCATGAACTGAATTTGTTAAATTACCTTAGAATACCAACATTTACCTGTTTGGTATTTTACCTCAAATACATTTTAAGACATTTCTTTTTGTGGCAAAATATGTAGACTATAAACGTGACCATTTTAACCATTTCTAAGAGTATGATTTAGTGGTACTGTGTACTCATTATCTTTATCTTTACCATTATCATTATCTTTCTCAAGCTTTTTCATTTATCTTGCACCAAACTTACACCCATTAAACAATTTAATTATCCATTCTTCCCTCCCCATTCCCTAAGAACCTCTATTATTCTGAATCTGCCTATTCTGAGTACCTTATAAAAGTGGAATCATGCAGTTTCTCCTTTTGTCTGGCTATTTCACTTAGCATGTCTTCGGGGTTTATCCAAATTGGCTGGCTGTCCAGCTTTCAAGGCTGAATGATATTCCAATGTAGTAAAAAGAGCTGGAGCATCTCTAACCCCCAAACTCCAAAATCCAAAATGTTTTGTCCATTAACAGACTATAAAGGGAAAATTCTACACTTGACCTCATATTACAGATCACCGTCAGGAGGTTCACCAAAAAAATACTGTACAAAATGACTTTCAGACTGTAAAGTATGTTAGATATAAAAGGATTTCATGGTTAGACTTGGGCCCCATCCCCAAAGCATCTCACATATAAACAAATATTGCAAAAATTCTAGATCTGCAACACTTTTCTGGTCTCAAGCATCTTCATCTGGATTCTTTTCAACCTGAAGCTATTACGAGTAACACCACACCCTTCAGTATACAATGCATTTGTCTGAATCTCTGCTTTCAGTTCTTTCAGATACATAAAAAAAAAAAAAAAAAAAAGGCATACTTATTTGAAAGAATGATAGGGGAAGGGAGACACGGATAGAATATCTTCCATTCACTCACTTCCCATATGGCCTAGGCAGAAGCCAGCTGCCCTGAGCTCCATCGGCTCTCCCAGTCACCTTATTAGCAGGGAGTGGATTGGAAGCAGAGCAGCCAAGACTCAAACCAGCATTCTAATAATCCATGCCAGGGTTCTAGCAACAGCTTAGCTCACTGTGCCACAAAGGCCACACTGGGTCCTATTTTAACTTTTTGATTAAATGCTATGTGGCTTTCCATGCCAGCCACACCTTTTACCTTGAGCAACACATAAGGGTGTCAGTTTCTCTACATACTCAACATTGAAAATCCCCTTCTTTGACCAAAGCCACCCTAATGGGTCTGTCAAATCCACTTTTAAATGAAATCAATTTCTCTTTCCTCTGAACATATTTATAGCTCATTCTCCAAAATATTCAGTTAGGACTCCCTAAACAATCAAATCCACAACAGTCCAAGCCTCCTGGTACTATTTTTATTCTGCCAATGCACTTACCCTGATACTATCTTGAGCTCAAGATGTAGGAAGACACCATTTATATCATCCATTTTCCCTTCACTGTTTGATGCTTTCCTGTTTCACAAGTTCCCCTACCCTCTCACTGAAATACACCTTTACAGAACAGAAAAAAAACACTCCAGAACTACTTAAGAGATAGCCGCACAACTTAAAATGAATTCCACTTACCGACTGCCCCTTTTTATGTTTTCTTCTGTAGAGGACAGTCCAGTTTATCTGCCGAGGATTTCTCTTGGAAAGAAACGCAGACTCGCATTTTGCGTTAAGAAACTGGAAAACCTGACGTGAGAAATTCAAATTACTCAAATATACAGAGTAGAAGAGGCTGAGCGTGAAGTCCTTAGGAAGCTATTATTCTAGCTCCATCTAATCATTTTACAAAATTGTGGCCCACAGAGAACAAAAAGTTTGTCTCACACAGCTGTGCAGGAATCAGGATGGCACTACAAAAGGTTTTCTCGAGAGCAGGCAAACTTAAACTCATAGCGAAGAGAGGGAGCATGAAAATCTGACGGGCTTCCTGCTCTAGTCCCTCCCTGCATTCCAAGAGGACCTAGTGCCCATAAAACAGGCAGATACCTCGGTATCACAGTTATTTGCCTTACACCAGAATATCAGAGTCACATAAACCCATCTTCACCTCCCACCCGGCTCACAGCCAGATGAAAGCTCAATACTGGTTCCACTTAAACAAGAGGTTTCCGATCCTAGCGTTCACTGCACACAAGTCGTAGCCTTCCGAAATCAATACTGACGTGGGAAACGATCCCGCCTAGAATTACAACGGCCTTTCCTCCTGGAAGCACAGAAACTGCCCTTAGCCAACCCAGCCTTTTACCTTCCCGTCGGTCCTGGCATAGCGCCTCCCATGTCCGGGATAGATCTTGTACCCGCTGAAACTGCACAGTTCGACCCTGTAACGAAAAGCGAAAACCCATTAGGGAGGATGTCTACGGCAAGGGGAAGCCATGCCCAGGACACAGACGAGGCACTGTGCCCGAGGATGGGAGCGGATTGAGAGCCTCGCTCCTGCTTACTTCATGGCGGCGGCTCCCCGGCAAGAAGAAAGATGGCGAAGGGAAGGAGAGGACTATGGGAAGAGGCCTTATAGGGTCTTAGGGACTCTCCTCCCCAAACTCCCGTCGACGCCGGCGCTGGGTGATGACGTCACGTCCGTGAAGTCCGGCGTCGGTGTCTCTGGTGACTGCTTTCTTCCGGAGGAATTCTGCCTGAGGCAGCAGAGAGGGCCTGGAGGGGAGAGGAGCTGGCAGTCACACCGGCAGGGCGGCGGTTGGCTTGCAGGTCATTCAGTCTCCTACTGTCAGGAATTCTAGAGCCCGCTGTTTCCCTGCGGGAAACGTGACCGAGAGAAGGGTGTTGAGGTACAGCGGGTTAATCAGCCTCTTCCATCCCTTATCGCAGTGCCAGTTGGAGTCCTGGGTGACTGACGGCCCGAGTACTGGGGTCCCTGCCATCTGTGTGGGAAACCAGGATGGAGTGTCTGGCTCCCGCCAGACCCGGACATGAGTGTTGGCGGCCTTTTGGGAATGAACCTACAGGTGGGAGATTCTCTCCCGCTGCATCTCTCCCCCAGCGCGCGCGCGCGCGCACACACACACACACACACACACACGCACTGCCTCTCCATCCCCTTCCTCTTTCTCTTCTCTTTCTGTAGCCCTGCCTTTCAAATAAAAAAGGCTGGTTGGTGGAGGAAAGGATCATTTTTGGAAAGGCTGTGTGTGTATATGTGTGGAAATTTACAAGAATTATAAATTATATACGAAAATATTAAAGGACAAAAACAACCAAGACACTTGTAAAGGAAGAAAAACTGCTGTGATTTGCTCTACCAGAAATCAAGAATAATTATAAAACTGTAGTAAGGTAATTTAGATATTTTGGTATTGGCACAATGACTAACTGGATAGTGGGAATAATGCCAAGTCCAAAAACATCTTAAATATATATGAACACTTGATATGACCAAGATGCATATATATATGCATATATATATACATATATATAATGCTAAGACAATTGATCTCCATACCAAAAAGAAAAGAAAAGAAAAAACCTGAATTATATCCTCATCTAGAAAAATCAACTACTGCTAGATTGCAGATCTAAATGTGAAAGTCAAAACAAGTTTCTAGGCCAGCGTTGTGGCACAAAAAGTTAAGCTGCCACCTGTGACACAGGCATCCCATCTAAGCACCAGTTCAAGTACTGGCTGCTCCACTTTCTTTCTAGCTCCCTGCTAATGTACCTGAAAAAGCAGCAGAAGATGGCCCAAATATTTGGATAGAATTCCTGGGTTCTGGCTTCACTTGAGCCATTTCAGCCATCTATGGAGTGAACCAGCAAATGGATGATCTCTCTCCCTCTCTCTAACTGCCTTTCAAATAAATAAACTATGGTGATAGAATATGTGGGCTAACGTTATCTAATGTTCTAGGCTGGCTTTCTGGAAGTAGTTACTGAAATTTGAAAAAAAGTTAAGTTTGAGATGCAAGATATTCATTACAGATAACTCATATGAAAAGAAGTGAGAAAATATTAGGCTCAGAAAGAATTTAAATACATACAGGCTCAACAAAACTTCAATCAACTCTGCCAGGAGTTCTGGAACAATTATTACTGTAAGAATGTCTTGTGTTAGACTAAATGTTCAAGTTTATTGCTCCACCTTGCTCAGTCATCAGATATTGGTTCTTCCTTGGAGAGTTCATGACCTCAAATGAAATTCCCAGCATCTGAGCTAGGTCCTGTTGATAGCTAGAGGATACTGCCACCCATGCTTCCCACTGTTGGGCATCAAACCCTTGCTTGAAGGGTAACTTAGATACTTCATCTCTGTCTACCACCCCTAGAAACAGTTAACATAGTGTGAGTTAGAAAAAAAAAATTAGAAAAAGACAAGGAACAGATTAATTCAAAGATACTACACACCCATGGCAGTTATCTCATAGAAGTCTATGTGAGCCGGCTCAATAGGCTAATCCTCCGCCTTGCGGCGCCAGCACACCGGGTTCTAGTCCCGGTCGGGGCGCCGGATTCTGTCCCGGTTGCCCCTCTTCCAGGCCAGCTCTCTGCTATGGCCCGGGAAGGCAGTGGAGGATGGCCTAAGTGCTTGGGCCCTGCACCCGCATGGGAGACCAGGAGAAGCACCTGGCTCCTGCCTTCAGATCAGCGCGGTGCGCCGGTGCAACACGCTGGCCGCGGCGGCCATTGGAGGGTGAACCAACGGCAAGGGAAGACCTTTCTCTCTGTCTCTCTCTGACTGTCCACTCTGCCTGTCCAAAAAAAAAAAGAAGAAGAAGAAGAAGAAGAAGAAGAAGTGTATGTGAAGGGCCAGCATTGTGGCACAGCAGGCACAGCAGGTTAAGCCACTGCCTGTATTGCCAGCACCCCATATGGGCACTAGCTCAAGTACTGGCTGCTCCAATTTGGATCCAGCTCTCTGCTAATGCACCTGGGAAAGCAGCAGAAGATGGCCAAAGTCCTTGGGCTCCTGCCACCTACATGAGAAACCAGGATGGAGTTCCAGGCTACCAGCTTCTTACTGGCTCAGGTCTGACCGTTGTAGCCATTTTGGAAGTGAACTAGCAGATGGAAGATATCACTCTCTCCCTCTCTCTTTAACTCTGCCTTTCAAATAAATCTTAAAAAAAAAAAAAAAGCAGTGCTAAAAACTACAAATGGGGGCCAGCACTGTGGCATAGTGGATTGAGCTGCCGCCTGCAACACCAGCATCCCATATGGGCACTGGTTCGATTCCCAGCTGCTCCTCTTATGATGCAGCTCCCTGATAATGTGCCCAAGAAAGCAGTGGAGGATGACCCAAGTGCTTGGGCCCCTGCACCCATGTGAGAGATCCAGAAAAAGCTCCTGGTCATTGTGGCGATGTGGGGAGTGAACCAGCAGATGGAAGACCTTTCTGTCTCTCCCTCTTTCTGTAACTCTTTCAAATAAACCTACCTTAATTAAAAAAAAAAAAAAAGAAAAAGACACATAAATGTCAAGTAAAACAATGATAAGAATGTGGAAACATTGAGTGCCTTTGGAATGAGTTAAGAGTCATTCTTAGTTTCTTTTAAAAGCATTCTCTGCTCAGGTGTGGAAACTCTGCCTTTTTAAACTCTAACACTGTAGTTCCCTTCAGGCTTTCAATCAGACTTTCAAGCACTGACTTCAGGGAGTGCATTGGAAGGAATGTCTACTAACTAGGGTAGAAATTAGGTTTAAAAATTATACATGGGGCTGGCATTGCGACCTAGCAGGTAAAGCCGCCGCCTGCAATGGAAGCAACTCATATGAGTGCCAGTTCAAGTCCTGGTTGCTCAACTTCTGATCTAGCTCCCTGCTAATGCATCTGGGAGAGCAGGTTCTTGGGCCCCTGCCATCCATGTGGGAGGCCAGGATAAAGCTCTTGGCTCCTGGCTTTGGCCTGGCCCAGCCCTGGTCATTACAGCCATTTGGAGAATGAACCAGTGGATGGAAGACCTCTCTGTGTCTCTGTTTTTCTCTAACTCTGCCTTTCAAATAAATAAAATCTTTTCTAAAAAGTTATACATGGGGTAGGTGTTGTGACTAGTGGGTTAAGCCACCACTTAGGACAGCTGCATCCCATATCAGTGCTGGTTCGAGTCCCAGCTACTCAGCTTCCCAATCAGCTGCCTTCTAATGTGCCTGGAAAGCAGCAGCAGATGGCTAAAGTATTTGAGTTTCTGACACCCACATGGAAGACCTGGATGGAGTGCCTGGCTCCTGGCTTCAGCCTGGCTCAGTCCTGGCTGTTTTGGCCATTTGGGAAGTGAACCAGTGGACAGAAGATCAATCTATTTCAAGTAAATAATTTTTTAAAATTATATACTGCCACTTGATATTAATGGGGCCTGTAATGCTACCTGAACTGAGAATGAATCCTGAGACCAGAAAGAAAGAAGGAAGCTCTATATAAGAACAAGTGTTTTGGGGCAACTTAATATACAGGATTCCAGACCAGGGCAAATGAGCAAGATTTTTTTCTGCAAGGTAACAAAGTTTATACATTTTTAAAAATGGAATTTAAAGTGTGTCATGTCTCTTTTTAATGTTTATTTATTTATTTGAAAGGCAGAGAGTTACAGAGAGGCAGAGAGAGAGAGTGCACCCATGTGGGTGCAGGGGCCCAAACACTTGGGTGTCTTCTGCTTTCCCAGGCCATAGCAGAGGTTGGATCAGAAGTTGAACAGCCAGGTCTCGAACTGGCTCTCATATGGGATGCAGGTACTACAGGCTACGGCTTTATCCACTGTGCCACAGTGCTGTTCTCACAAAGTTCATACAGTTTAAAATCTAATAGGGAAGGGCCCTGCACCTGTATGGGAGACCTGGCTCCTAGCTTCAGATCGGCCCAGCTCTGGCTGTTGCGACCATTTGGGAAGTGAACCAGCAGATGGAAAATGACTCTCTCTCTACCTCTGTAACTCTGCCTTTCAAATAAATAAATATCTTAAAAAAAAAAAATCTAACAGGGAGATGAGGTAGGAGTTTGTTTCACAGCATTCCTTTATGCTTTAGAAGCTAGCCCTTCACCCATCCTGCTGGTCCTCCTGACCTTATCAAGAAGACATGATAGGCCGGCACTGTGGCTCAATAGGCTAATCCTCCGCCTTGCGGCGCTGGCACACTGGGTTCTAGTCCCGGTCAGGGCGCCGGATTCTATCCCAGTTGCCCCTCTTCCAGGCCAGCTCTCTGCTATGGCCCAGGAAGGCAGTGGAGGATGGCCCAAGTGCTTGGGCCCTGCACCCGCATGGGAGACCAGGAGAAGCACCTGGCTCCTGGCTTCGGATCAGCGCGGTGCGCCGGCCGCAGCGGCCATTGGAGGGTGAACCAACGGCAAAAAGGAAGACCTTTCTCTCTGTCTCTCTCTCTTACTATCCACTCTGCCTATTTAAAAAAAAGAAGAAGAAGAAGACATGATAGCACTTTAGCCCTGTGACCAAGTAGCAGTGACAGCTAGTCTAACAAGTGACCAGTGTCCTCATGAGAGAGCAGTTAAATTGGAGGGTGTTACTATGGTTTGTTTTCACAACAGCTATGAAGTATTCTTTAAAAACAAAAATTCTACATGTGATCAAGCCTTCATATCTACCAATCATAGGAAATACAGGGGCAGAGGATTATGTAAGTGACTCCACAGGGATACAATTGCTGAAACCTAACATATGAGAAATAGGATCGCATAGTTTCTTCACTAACATGAAAACAGAGAGAGATTAAGCCTATATATACGTAAATAACTTGCAAGGGATAGTGTGGTAGTGTGGAGTCCTTTCTTCATGGAACTGGAAAACAGTGACGTTCAAGGTATAAAAGGGATCCAGTGTTGTGGCATAGTAGGTTTTTTGTTTTTTGTTTTTTGTTTTGACAGGCAGAGTGGATAGTGAGAGAGGGAGAAAGGTCTTCCTTTTTGCCGTTGGTTCACCCTCCAATGGCCGCTGCGGCCAGCGCATCGCGCTGATCCGAAGCCAGGAGCCAGGTGCTTCTCCTGGTCTCCCATGGGGTGCAGGGCCCAAGCACTTGGGCCATCCTCCACTGCCTTCCCGGGCCACAGCAGAGAGCTGGCCTGGAAGAGAGGCAACCGGGACAGAATCCGGTGCCCCAACCGGGACTAGAACCCGGTGTGCCGGTGCCGCAAGGCGGAGGATTAGCCTGTTAAGCCACCTGGCATAGTAGGTTAAGCCTCCACCGGTGATGCCAGTTCAAGACCTGGCTGCTCCACTTCCCATCCAGCTTTCTGCTAACGCATCTGGGAAAGCAGTGGAAGATGGCCCAAGTCCTTGGATCCCTACACCCACGTGGGAGAACCAGAAGAAGCTCTGAGCTCCTGGCTTTTGCCTGGCCCGTCCCTGGCCATTGTGGCTATTTGGGAAGTGAACCAGCAGTTGGAAGATCTCTCTCTGTCTCTCCTCCTCTCTGTAACACTGCCTTTCAAATAAATAAAAAATAATTTTTAAAAAAGGTACTAAAAGAATAAAGATATTTCCTTTCTTCTGAAATCTATTGACTTCCATAGTATTTTTCATTTGCTATTTAACATCATGCTCCCTCAAGTGAGGATGTTTGCTCAAGTGAGTGCAGACCTTACTAGTTCCTTGACCTATGTGTTTGCACCACATGGCCCACCAGCTGTTGGATCCCAACAGGCATTCCCCTAGCTGGGCTGAAAAAGTAAAGTTAGCCATCTCTTTCCACAATGCTCTGGCCAAAGCCAATGAGGACAGCTTAGACTTTTTTGTAGCTGAATCCTGGAAGATGCGTGGGCATCAAGTCCTCTGCTGAAAGCACAATGGTTTTGCCCACTTTGGGTGTTGGTGGGGTGTGATGGCAGTAGTCGTGAGGTGGGTAACTGAGAGAGAAGGGCGAGGTCATCCTTATAGGATGACAGAATCAGCCTGCAGAGGCAGTTGAAGAGGCAGCATGAATTGCAACCAGTTGTGAGTTGAGGCTCCAAAGTAGCACATGCCCTGTTGTCCCATTACACTTAGAAAATACAAGCTGGGCCGGCACTGCGGTGCAGTGGGTTAACACCCTGGCCTGAATCGCCGGCATCCCATAAGGGCACCAGTTCTAGTCCGGGCTGTTCCTCTTCCGATCTAGCTCTCTGCTATAGCCTGGGAGAGCAGTAAAAGATGGCCCAAGCCTTTGGGCCCCTGCACCTGCATGGGAAACCAGAAAGCTGCTGGCTTCAGATCGTTGCAGCTCCAGCCATTGCGTCCATCTAGGGAGTGAACCATCAGATGGAAGACCCTCTCTATAGTGGATGGAAGACCTCTCTCTCTCTCTCTCTCTTTCTGCCTCTTTCTCTGTGTAACTCTGACTTTCAAATAAATAAATAAGTCTTTAAAAAAAGAAAATACAAGCCTTCAGCTGATTGGATGAGGCTCACCCACATTATGGAAGGCAATCTGCTTTACTCAAAGTCCTTGAATTTAGATGTTAATCTCACCATTCTCACAGAGACATCTAGAATAATGCTTGATCAGGTTTCTGGGAGCCAGAGCTCAGTCACATTGACTTATATATAACTTATATAACCATCATACTTCTTCATTTAAAAAAAAAAAAAGAATCAAAGGTAGGATGGAGAGCAAAACTACCACTCTCAAAAACCTAAATTTTTTTTAAAAATATTTTATTTATTCATTTGAGAGGTAGAGTTACAGAGACAGGGAGAGACAGAAAGGTTTCTGTCCTTTGGTTCAATCCCTAGATGGCCACAACACCTGGAGCTGAGCTGATCCGAAGTCAGGAGCCAGGAGCTTCTTCTGGGGCTCCCAAGAGGGTGCAGGGACCCAAGTGCTTAGGCCATCTTCTACTGCTTTCCCAGGCCACAAGCTGAGAGCTACATCAGAAGAGGAGCAGCCAGAACAGGAACCAGCGCCCATATGGGATGCCAGTGCTGCAGGTAGAGACTTAGTCTACTATGCTACAGAGCCAGAACCCCCAAAAACCTAAACTTTTAGCACTCAAAATTTTCCAGGTACAAATTAAGATTGGAACTTCAAAAAACTCAATTTTAAACTGAGAATGTCATTATAAATCACTTTTATAAGTTTTATTGCCTTTTACAAGATCTTCAAAGGAGATGAAATAAAAATGTTAAGGGGACAGACAGTCCCCAGTGGTTAAGACACCAGCTGGGACACCTGCATCCCATATTGGAGTGCATAGGTTTGAGTCCTGGCTCTGTTCCCAATTTCAGATTCCTTCTAATACACAGCCTAGGACACAGTAGGTACTGGCTCAAGTAGTTGGGAAGCCTGGATGGAGTTCCTGGTTTCAGCCTGGCCCAGTCTTGGCCACTGCAGGCTTTTGGGAAGTGAACCAGCAGATAAGAGTTTTTTGTTTTTTTTGTTTTTTGTGTTTTTTTTTTTTTTTTTTTTTGACAGGCAGAGTGGACAGTGAGAGAGAGAGACAGAAAGAAAGGTCTTCCTTTGCTGTTGGTTCACCCTCCAATGGCCGCTGCGGCCAGCGCATTGCACCGGCGCACCGCACTGATCCGAAGGCAGGAGCCAGGTGCTTCTCCTGGTCTCTCATGCGGGTGCAGGGCCCAAGCACTTGGGCCATCCTCCACTGCTTTCCCGGGCCACAGCAGAGAGCTGGCCTGGAAGAGGGGCAACTGGGACAGAATCCGGCGGCCCGACCAGGACTAGAACCCGGTATGCCCGCACCGCAGGCGGAGGATTAGCCTATTGAGCCGCGGCACCGGCCCAAGAGTTCTTTCAAGTAAACAACAAAGAAAGAAGAGAAGAGAAGAGAAGAGAAGAGAAGAGAAGAGAAGAGAAGAGAAGAGAAGAGAAAGAAAAGAAAAGAAAAGAAAAGAAAAGAAAAGAAAAGCAACCAAGGAGTCTTTCATTACCGTTATAAACAAAACACAACTTTTCTTACTGAATTGGTAAAGGCACTGTGATAAATATCTCACAGTGGCTTTGTTCTTGAAATTTGTTTATATATCCACCTCTCTTTTTAAATTTATTTTTAAATTACTTAATGAGAGACAGAGAGCGAGAAAGTGCCCATCCACTGGTTCACTCCACAGCTGCCTACAAGAACCAGGGCAGCGTTGAGTCTGATACCAGGAACCAAGAATGAATTCAAGTCTCTTATGTTTGCTGCAAGAACCCAACTACCTGAGTCATCACCTCGACTTCACAGGATCTTTATTAGCAGAAAGATAAAGTTGAGAATCATAGCCAGAGGCCACGCTGTGGTGCAGTGGGTTAAGATACTGCCTGCAGCACCAGCATCCCATATGGGCACCAGTTCAAGTCCTGGCTGCTCCTCTTTTGATCCAACTCTCTGCCATGGCCTGAGAAAGCAGTGGAAGATGGCTCAAGTGCTTGGGTTCCTGTACCCATGTGGGAGACCCGGAAGAAGCACCTGGCTCCTGGCTTCCATTGTGGCCATCTGGGGAGTGAACCAGTAGATGGAAGATGTGTGTGTGTGTGTGTGTGTCTCCTGACTCTAACTTTCAAATAAATAAATAAATCTTAAAAAAAAATCATAACCAGATACTGAATTCAGGTACTCCCAAATGGGATTTAGGCATCTTGGTCACTAAGCTAAATACCTGGTTCTCACCTCTTCTGTTTCTCATATGTTAGCTTATATGGGGAAAAATGAAATTAATACTTCAGAATCTTGTTTTGAGATGGCTAATTCTTCTACATCCCTTAGTTTGACCCTCACATTGCTTTTGGTTTAGGATTGATGCTTTAAGGGTGTTCTGTCCACCCTCTTGAAATCTCATTAGGGAGAATGATGGGCAAGCAGCTCCAGGTTTAGATGGATATTGGACGCAGTTACTCACTAGTCCCACAGCCTGTTTTCTTCTTATTTGTTTAAAGATTTAATTATTTATTTGAAAGGCAGAATTACAGAGAGGCAGAGAGAGAGAGAGAGAGAGAGAAACAGAGAGAGAGAGAGAGATATGTCTTCCATCCGCTGGTTCACTCCTCAAATGGCTGCGTCAGCCAAAGCTGAGCTATTCCAAAGCCAGGAGCCAGGAGCTTCTTCCAGATCTCCCACGCAGGTACAGGGGCCCAAGGACATGGGACATCTTCCACTGCTTTTCCAGGCCATAGAAGAGAGCTGGATTGGAAGTGGAGTAGCAAGGTCTCTAACCGGCACCCTTATATGATGTCAGCACTTGCAGGCAGTGGCTTTACCTGCTATACCATAGCACTGGTCCTCTTCTTCTCCTTGTTTTTTTTTTAAGTTGTTTATTTGAAAGTCAGAGTTACAGGACAGGGGTAGGGAGGGAGAGAATCTTCCATTCACTGGTTCACTCACCAGATGGCTGCAATGGCCAGGGCTAGCCCAGACCGAAGCCAGGAGCCAGAAGCTTCTTCCAGGTCTCCCATGAGGGTGGCAGGGGCTCAAACACCTGGGCCATCTTCTGCTGCTTTGTCCAGGCCATTAGCAGGGAGCTGGATTGGAAGTGGAGCAGCTGAGACAGAAACCGGCGCCTGTAAGGATGCTAGTGTTGCAGGCAGTGGCTTTACCATCTACACAACGCTAGCCTCACAACCTCCTTTTTTTTTTTTTAAAGATTTATTTATTTATTTATTTGAAAGGCAGAGTTACAGAGAGAAGAGAGAGGGAGGGAGGGAGGGAGGGTAAAAGGGAGGGAGGGAAGGAGGGAGGGAAGGAGAGAGAAAGTCTTCCAACTGCTAGTTCACTGTCCAAATGGCCACAATGGCTGGTGCTGGGCCCATCTGAAGCCAGGAGCCAGGAGCTTCCTCCAGCTCCCCAATATGGGTGCAGGAGCCCAAGCACTTGGACCATCTTCCACTGCTCTCCCAGGCCATAGCAGAGAGCTGGGTCAGAGAAGCAGCAGCTGGGACTAGAACCAGCACCCATATGGGATGCCAGCACTGCAGGCAGCGGCTTTACCTGCTAAGCCACAGTGCCAGCCCCCCTTTTTTTGTTTTTCTCTCCCTGATAGAGCATCCTATTTGCCAAGCACTAATCCCTGGCCATAAACCTAGCTAGGACTTCTGATGAAGTAGACTAGTCTGCCCTCTGTCCAAATATTATCCTGGAATTTTATTGTTGAAAAAATTTTAAAAGATTTTATTTATTTTATTAGAGAGATAGAGTTACAGACAGTGAAAGGGAGAGACCAAGAAAGGTCTTTTTTTCCGTTGGTTTACTCCCCAAATGGCTGCAATGGCCAGAGCTGTGCCAATCTGAAGCCGAGAGCCAGGCACTTCTTCCCAGTCTCTCCTATGGGTACAGGGGCCCAAGGACTTAGGCCATCTTCTATTGCTTTCCCAGGCCATAGCAGAGAGCTAGATTGGAAGAGGAGCAGCTGGAACTAGAACTGACGCCCATATGGGATGCCAGCACCGCTGGCGGAGGATTAACCTACTGTGCCATGGCGCTGGCCCCTGAAATTATTTTTAAAAATTAAAAAAAAATTTAAAGGCAGAGAGATCCTACCCTCTGCTTCACTCTCTAAATCTGACAATGACTAAGGCTGAGCTGGGACTGAAGCCAGGAGTTGTGAATGCAGTTCAGGTCTCCCACATGTATGGCAGAGACCCAACCATCTTAGCCATCACCTACTGCCTCTGAGAATCTGCACTGGCAGGAAGCTAGAGCCAGGAATTGAAGCTGGGACTTGAACCCAGTGTACATCATCAGTGTATAATGTTTTCTAGTGTTTAGTTTTTGCTATGGTATGTGTGCACAAGACCTAATTTATATATATATATATATATATATGTATATATATACATATATATATATATATATATTTGAGAGAGAGAATCACAGACAGTGAGAGGGAGAGAAAGAGAGAAAGGTCTTCTTTCTGTAGGTTCACTCCCCAAATGGCTGCAACGCTGGAACTGTGCCTATCCGAAGCCAGAAGCCAGGAGATTCTTCTGGTCTCCCACATGGGTGCAGGGGCCCAAGGACTTGAGCCATCTTCTACTGCTTCCCCATAGCAGAGAGCTGGATCAGAAGAGGAGCAGCCGGGACTAGAACCAGTGCCCTTATGGGATGCTGGCACTTCAGGCCAGGGCTTTAACCCGCTGCGCCACAGCGCCGGCCCCAAGACCTATTAAAAAAAAAAAAACATAATTCTGAATTCAGAACAAATGTGTTTTCATTTTTACAGTGTTTTATGATTATATATTAGTTTGCTTTTTACTGCTCTAACTAAAATACCAAAGGAGAGCATTTTGCCAAGCAAAAGCTTTGTTTGAGCTTATAGTTTGGAGGCTATGGTTCAGGACCGGGCACTCTTACAGTCCAATGTCTGATGGAGGCTGGTCATAGTAAACATGGAGGAACAATCATATTGTGATCCAGAAAGCAGAGAAAGAACATGTAGACAGAACTTGAATTCAATCAACTCTCATGAGAACAACTGTAAGGGCAGAGCCCCAATGACCTAAATACCTCCCACCAGACCAACTTCTCTGTCACCATAATTAGATCAAATCTCCACCCTTAATCTATTAACCATTAAGACATCAGAGTTTAAACATCATGAGTTTTGGAAAGACAAGTTCTACTCAAATAACAGATGGTATGAGCAATGTATTGTTTTTTTTTTTTTAAGATTTTTATTCATTTATTTGAAAGTCAGAGTTATACAGAGAGAGAAGAGGCAGAGAGAGAGGTCTTCCATCCACTGGTTCACTCCCCAGATGGCTGCAACAGCCGGAGCTGTGCTGATCCAAAGCCAGGAGTCAGGAGCTTCTTCCAGGTCTCCCACATAGGTGCAGGGGTCCAAGCACTTGGGCCATCTTCTACTGCTTTCCCAGGCCATAACAGAGAGCTGGATCAGAAGAGGAACAGTTAGGACTAGAACCGGTGCCCATACGGGATGCCAGCGCTTCAGGCCAGGGCATTAACCAGCTGCGCCACAGCACTGGTCCCCATTTATGGTTTTTTAAAAACATTTAAGAGGGGCCAGCATTCTGGCACAGTAGGTTAAGCCATATTGATGCTGGTTTGAGTCCCAGATGCTCCAGTTCCAATCCAGCTCCCTACCAGTGCTCATAAGAAAGCAGCAGAAGATGGCCCAAGAACCTGGGCCACTGTCATCCACATGAGAGACCTGGATGAGATACCAGGCTCTTGGCTTCAGCCTGGCCTGTCCCTGGTCATCTTGACCATTTGAGGAGTGAACCAGAAGACCAAAGATCTCTTTCTCTTTCTCTCTGTAACTGTGCCTATCAAATAAGTAAATATTAAAAAAAAAAAACCTCAAAGGAAAGTAGTTTGTAAAATATACATGGTGAAAGTTTTCATAATTCTACTCATTAGAGCTGTGCTGTACAATATGGTAGCCACTACATGTGGCTACTTGAGCACTTGATATATGGCTAGTCCTCAATGAAACCTGCTGTAAGTATAAAATCCACTTTGGATTTCAAATAATTAGTTAAAAATAAGAATGCTGGTGCTGCAGCACAAGCATCCCATATGGGTGCCAGTTCGAGTCCAGGCTGCTCCTCTTCTGATCTAGCTCCCTGCTAATGTGCCTGGGAAAGTGGCAGAAGATGGCCCAAGTCCTTGGTCCTCTGCACCCACATGGGAGACCTGGAAGAAGCTCCTGGATCCTGGCTTCAGCCTGGCTCAGCCCTAGCCATTGCGGCCATTTGAGGACTGAACCAGCAGATGGAAGCTCTCTCTCTCTCTCTCTCTGCCTCTGCCACTCTAACTCTGCCTTTCAAACAAATAATTTTTTTAAAAATAAGAATGTAAAATATTTCAGTATTTTTCATATTGAATATATGTTGAAATTCTAATATTTATGATATTGTGTTAAAATATATTATTAATATCTATTTCTTTTTACTTTTTAAAATATGGCTATTAGGGACAGGCATTTGGTGCCTGGAACATGCTTTGTGGAATGTTCATATTCCATATTAGAGTGCCTGAGTTTGAGTCCCAGATCTTTTTCTAACTCCAGCTTCCTGATACTGTGGACGCTGGGAAGCAACACTTGATGGCTCAAGTTCTTGGGTCCCTGCCACCCACATGGGAGACCTAGATTGAGTTCTGGGCTCCTGGCTTTGGCCTGGCCCAGTCCCAGCTGTTGTGGGCATTTGAATGGAGGAACTCAGTCTGTCTCTGTCTCTCTTTCAATTAAATAAACATTTAAAAACCATATGGCTTTTGGAAAACTTAGAATTTCATAAGGTGCACAAATTTCCATTGGATAGTGCCACTTTGGCAATAATAAACATCACTAATATTTATTGATTACCACATACTGGGCACCATTTTGGGTTTTCAATAGTAACTGAATAGTAACTGAATAGTTGTGATATGGGTTGAGAATTATTATTGTTTTGTTTTCCGATAGGGCAGAGAACAGTTTAAATTACAAGACTGAGTTTCTGCAAATGTTAGATGACAACACAGGGATTCATCCATATTTGGCTTGGGAATATGGCACCCATTTATTGTACTAAGTAGCTTCTGTGTCTAGGGTCTCCATACTTCAGTGTGTTAAATTTTTTCATTCTTTTCCAGTGTATAATTTTTTAAAGATTTATTTATTTTTAAAGATTTTATTTATTTATTTGAGAAGTAGAGTTACAGACAGAGAGAGGGAGAGAAAGAAAGGTCTTCTGTTGGCAAATGATTGCAATGGCTGGAGCTAAGCTGATCCATAGCCAGGAACCCGGGGCTCCCACGTGGGTGCAAAGGCCCAAGAATTTGGGCCATCCTTGCCGGCGCCGTGGCTCAACAGGCTAATCCTCTGCCTTGCGGCGCCGGCACACCGGGTTCTAGTCCTGGTCGGGGCGCCGGATTCTGTCCCGGTTGCCCCTCTTCCAGGCCAGCTCTCTGCTGTGGCCAGGGAGTGCAGTGGAGGATGGCCCAAGTGCTTGGGCCCTGCACCCCATGGGAGACCAGGAGAAGCACCTGGCTCCTGCCATCGGATCAGCATGGTGCGCCGGCCGCAGCGGCCATTGGAGGGTGAACCAATGACAAAGGAAGACCTTTCTCTCTGTCTCTCTCTCTCGCTGTCCACTCTGCCTGTCAAAATAAAAATAAAAATTGGATTCATAGTATACTTAATGTACTTCCACTGAGGTAACAAAACAAAACTCAAACCTTACATTGAGGATATCTTTTGTTAAAGAGTGTGTTAGTTGCTGCCTCGCAAACCAACATTCCCCATTCCCATTCTGATTCAAACATAAGTATTTTCACAAGTGTTCCTCATCTTATAGTTTTCTTCCATTGTCATGCATTCCATGCTGTAGTTTCTGTTGGATCTTTTTATTATTCATAAATGCTAGGAATAATTACTTGTCTGCTTCCATTATGAAAAAAGTTGTTTTAAGTTAATTTTATTTCTTTAAAAAATTGTATTTGGGTTTGGCATTGTGGCAAAGCTGGTTAAGCTGCTGCCTTCAATGCCAGCATCCCATATGGGCACCAGTTCAAGTCCTGGCTGCTCCACTTCTGATCCAGCTCCCTGCTAATGCACTGGGAAAGTAATGGAAAGTGGCCCAAGTACTTGAGGCCCTGCCATCCATGTGGGAGACCAGGATGAAGCTCCTGGCTCCTGGCTTTGACGTGGCCCAGCCTAGGCCATTGTGGCCATTTGGGGAGTGAACCAGCAGATGGAATCTCTCTCTCTTTCTCTCTTTCTCACACACACACACACACACACACACATTCTGTCTCTTCCTCTCTGCAAGTTTGCCTTTCAAATAATATAAATAAATCTTTTTTTAAGATTTATTTATGTATTTACTTGAAAGTCAGAGTTACACAGAGAGAAGGAGAGGGAGAGGGAGACGGAGAGGGAGAGAGAGAGAAAGGTCGTCCATCCGATGGTTCACTCCCCAGATGGCTGCATCGGCCAGAGCTGCACCGATCCGAAGCCAGGAGCCAGGAGTTTCCTCCGGGTTTCCCATGCGGGTGCAGGGGCCCAAGTACCCGGGCCATCCTCTACTGCTATCCCAGGCCATAGCAGAGAGCTGGATCAGAAGTGGAGCAGCTGGGTCTTGAACCAGCACCCACGTGGGATGTCGGCACTACAGGCAGCAGCCCTACCCACTACGCCACAGCCCCAGCCCCAGCCCCAAATAAATCTTTTAAAATTTATTTATTTGAGAGACAGAAAAGGGAAAAACAGAAACAGAGAGAGCTCCCATCTACTAGCTCACTCCACAAATGCTCGCAACAGCCAGGGCTGGGCTGGGGCTGATGTCAGGAGCCAGGAACTCAATCCAGGTCATCTATGTGGGTGGCAGGGACCTAACTATTTGGGCCCTCATCTCTGCCTCCCAGGATCCCACATTAGCACATTAACAGCAAGCTAAAGTCAGGAGCCAGAGACTGATACAGAACTCAGGTACTCTGATAAGGGCTGTGGATTTTTAACTAGAATCTTAATCATTAGACTAACTACTTGCCCTATATTCCTTCAAAATGTAATGTGCTTAATAGATAATACATTCATATGACTAAAAAATTATCCGAATGTTCACTAGTAAGTTTCTCCCCAACTCCAGCCCTCATCAATCTACTTGTCTTTCTCCTTCACCTCAGCTAACAACAGTGAATAGTTTGTTTTTTTTTTAAGATTTATTTATTTATTTGAAAGTCATAGTTACACAGAGAGAGAAGGAGAGGCAGAGAGAGAGTCTTCCATCCGCTGGTTCACTCCCCTATTGGCCGCAATGGCCAGAGTTGCGCCAATCGGAAGCCAGGAGCCAGGAGCTTCTTCCGGGTCTCCCATGAGGGTGCAGGCGCCCAAGGACTTGGGCCATCTTCTACTGCTTTCTCAGGCCATAGCAGAAAGCTGGATCAGAAGTGGAGCAGCCGAGATTAGAACCGGCACTCATATGGGATGCCAGCACTGCAGGTAGCAGCTTTACCCACTATGCCACAGTGCCAGCCCCAACAATAAATAATTTCTTGTGGATTATTCAATGATTCTTTCTAAAGACATAATTGTGAATACACATACAAATTCATTAATGCTATAACCAGAAAAATAAAATATGTAGTTAGTAACTTTAAATTCAGTTATTGAAAGTGTTAATATATGTTTTAGAATAAATAGATTCTAAATTCTTTCTGCTCTTGGAGAAGTTACCTCTTGGTAGGTTGCAAGAAATTAGCAAAATAAGTAAAATGCAAAGAAAGATGAAAGATACCCAGTTGTTTGAATTTCTCATTAAAAAAAAACAACTTTTTACTATACTTGTTCCAAATATTGCATGTAAGTATTGCATAAGATATATATTGTGGGATATATGAATATTATTGACATACTCATATTAAGATCATTCTTTATCATATGTGTCCTGTATTTTATCTGGCAAGTATAACATAAACTCCCAGTATCTACTTGTAGGAATATGAAAATTGGAGTTAATATATGTAAAGTGGTTATCACAAAACCTAGGACATAGCAAGTTTTTTTTATACTATTCGCAGATTCAAGCATCTGCTGGGTTATTTACTTTTTTTATTTGAAAGTCAAAGTTATAGGGAGAAGGAGAAAGAGAGAGAGATTGGTCTTGCATCCACTGGTTCACTCCTCAAATGGTGGCAATGGCCAGAGCTGAGCTGATCTGAAGCCAGGAGCTTCTTCTGGGTCTCCCACATGGGTGCAGGAGCCCAAGGACTTGGGTCATCCTCTGCTGCCTTCCCAGGCACATCAGCAGGGAGCTGGATCGGAAGTGGAGCAGAGAGCTGGATGGAACTCAATCTGGCACCCATATGGGATGCCAGCACTACAGGTCGGGGCGTTAACCTGCTGGACCACAGCACTGGCTCCATAACAGGAGTTTAATAGTGATAATGATAATAACTAATAATGAGTAAAGTTAATGCTCTTTTGAGGCTTCTAGATAATCTGTACGTAGGTATTTCATAGTGACCATCTCTCCTTCCATGTCATAGTTCACAGATAAGGAAGCAGAAGCAGAGTAGCCTATCAAGGAATACTAACGAAGGAAGGAACAGTTTAATTTTACACACCTAAAGCTTTACATAAAGACTTCTTTATTATTAAAAAGTAAACTTTGGGGGCCAGCACTGTGGTATAGTGGGTAAAGCCACCACCTGCAGTGCTGGCATCCCATTTGGGCGCCAGTTCGAGTCCAAGCTGCTCCACTTCCAGTCCAGCTCCAAGCTATGACCTGGGAAATCAGTAGAGGATGGCCCAAGTCCTTGGATCCCTGCACCTGCGTGGGAGACCCAGAAGAAGTTCCTGGCTCCTGGCTTCGGATCGGCACAGCTCCAGTCGTTGTGGCCATTTGGGGAGTGAACCAGCAGATGGAAGATCTCTCTCTCTCTCTCTCTCTCTCTCTCTCTCTGTGCCTCTGCCTCTCTGTAACTCTGCCTTTCAAATAAATAAATAAATAAACTTTTTAAAAAACAAGTACACATTTTCTAAATATTTACAGAGTCAAAATTCTTTATATTAATAACATCTTAGTTTTGGGGCACATCTTAGCTTTGGCATAGTAGGCTAAGCTGCCGCCTGCAATGCCAGCATCACACATGGGTGCCGGTTCGAGTCCCAGCTGCTCTTCTTCCAAACCAGCTCTCTGCTGTGACCTGGGAAGCCAGTGGAGTATGGCTCAAGTACCTGAGCCCCTGCCCCCACGTGGGAAACCTGGAGGAGGCTCCTGGCTCTTGGCTTCAGATCAGCCCAGCTCCAGCTGTGGTGGTCATTTGGGGAGTGAACCAGCGCATGGAAGACTTCTCTCTTTCTGCCTCTGCCTCTCTGTAACTCTTCCTTTCAGATAAATAAACAAATCTTTTAAAAAAATAACATCTTAGTTTTAAAACTTGAAAGTTACATTTACTTCTTTCAAATATAATTTCAAAACCATCTTTATGTGGACAAGAAAAGTTGTGGTGTTCACAAATGTTCTAGTTTCCTGTTTGCCTAGTCTTCTAACTTCATGTAATCTAAACTTGTATATAATACACTCCTGAAACTGCTCTGTTGCAAGTTACCATCCACTATTACAATAGTGTCCTTCCTGCCACTGCGCTTCCTTTCAGCTTATCTTTGTTATACGAGCAACTTAACCTTTCCAAAACACACGTTTCATTATGTCAATCCCTCACTCAAAAATACCAAATGAAAACTAATGGAATGAATGATGGGAAGGCCAGCTTATGGTGGCCCTTGAAAGTTCAATTTCAAGTGGGAAGTTTTGGGGGAGGGGATTAACACGATAAGAGGCGTTGTTTTACTAGAGGATTCCAGTTAACATTGGGCAGATGAACTAGAGATGGGGACGATGGGTCAGGGCAATCAGCTGTTACAGGGATCAGGTGAACTGCACTGAAGGAAAGGAAAGTCTTTCTTGTGAGGCCTAGGCCTGCCAAAGAAATACTACCTTGCTGAGAGGTTCACAGTTTTAATTAGTAGACTCTTCCAATTTGAACAGAGGTTATGGGGTTTAACAAATATACAAAATGAAGAAATTTAGTTAAAGCATAGCAATTTGATTTTTTTTTTTTTTTGCAATTTGCTTTTAGATTTCAAAATTGTATCTGAAACACCATATGGGCACCAGTTCAAGACCTGGCTGCTCCACTTCCGATCCAGCTCTCTGCTGTGGCCTGGGAAAGCAGCAGAAGATGGCCAAGTGCTTGGACCCCTGCACTGGAGTGGGAGACCAGGAAGAAGCTCCTGGCTCCTGGCTTCGGATCAGCACAGCTCTGGCCGTTGTGGCCAGCTGGGGAGTGAGCCAGCAGATGGAAGACTTCTCTCTCTCCACCTTTGACTCTGCCTCTCTGTAATTCTTCCTTTCAAATAAATAAATAAATCTTAAAAAAAAAAAAAAGACTGTGTTCTCTAGATAAAGGTTCTCTTGGTTAGAAAGAAAACAAAATCCTGCTGTTAATTCCCTCTTCAGAACTAGGAAATTTGTCTTCAGATTAACACAGCAGCAGTCAGAAAAGGAGTAAAGCCATGTGCAGTTAGAGAAAGCAGAACCTAGGATGGAATGCTCACAGAATCAAGCATCTGGAAATCTAGAAGAGTGTGTTATGAGATTTTCCCGAACAAATTATCAGAGACTTTGGATACTGCGGTTTCGGAAAGGGGAGTTCAGAATAAAGGCTGCAAGGGGATATGGGCGAGCTGATAGTAGGAAGTGGAAGCTCCCTTTGTATATTGCATGAACTACTATGGAATTAGTTTCTCACTTCTCCTGTGAGGGCAGCTTCATGATCATCGGCCTTCACCTGCAGCTTGTGCTAATGCCTTTTCACCTTCTACTGCTGAACTGGCTAGAATCTATCTTTTAAGCCCTAACTCCATTTCACTTCAAGAAGTCTTTCTTTCTTGAAGATATAATTTCTACTTCTTTTTCCATTTCCTGAAATCTTACTGAGTTCATAGTTAAAATCAAGCTATTTAGCATGTAATCATTATACCAAGAGCAAGCCTGCTGTTTTTCAAGTAGATAATGTAATTCCAGGGTTTGGACACTATATTTTTAAAACTTTATTTATTCATTTATTTATTTTTTAATTTGACAGGTAGAGTTATAGACAGTGAGAGAGAAGAGAGAAAGGTCTTCCTTCCCTTGGTTCACTCCCCAAATGGCCGCAACAGCTGGAGCTACGCCTATCCGAAGCCAGGAACCAGGAGCTTCTTCCTGGTCTCCCATGCAGGTGCAGGGGCCCAAGCACTTGGGCTATCTTCTACTGTTTTCCCGGGCCACAGCAGAAAGCTAGACTGGAAGAGGAGCAACTGGGACTAGGAGCCGGCGCCCATATGGGATGCCAGCGCTGCAAGCGGAGGATTAACCAAGTGAGCCACGGCACCAACCCCAAAACTTCTTTTAAATAATTGTTGGGAAAATCTTGGTTCATACTCATTAAAAGTACTCCCAGGTGCTTGGGCCCTGCACCCACATGGGAGACCAGGAAGAAGCACCTGGTTCCTGGCTTTGGATCAGCATGGTGCGCCGGCCAGAGCGGCCATTTGGGGGGTGAACCAACGGAAGGAAGACCTTTCTCTCTGTCTCTCTCTTTCACTATCTACATCTCTACCTGTCAAATAATAAATAAATAAATAAATGTACTCCCAGGCCAAAATTCTCCTAAATATTCAAAAATAACTGCTTAAAAATACCATATAAAAGTTTCTACTTCAACATGCTTTAAATCCTTTCTCAAGCTAAAAATTCAAGTCAAATATATCGATTTTGATTGTTTCAACAAGATAGCGGAGTTGAAACATTTCAATTTATTTATGATTGTCTAAACAAGGCACAGCCCCCAGACTTCCAGCAATAAACAATCAAATTTGGTCTGCATTAAGTAATGTACTTATAGTCATCCCTATGGTAAAAGCGTGAACTTTCGCTAACACCAGTACAGAAGATGAAAAGATCATGTAACAATGCAGGGTTTTTAAATCTGTCACATAAGCGAGTTGACCACCCAGGGTCCCTGAGCTCACTACCACTAAGATTCTAGCTCCGGTTTCCCGTCAGTAGACGGAGGCAGCCAATTGGGCAGTCTGGGTGCCGTGCATCCTGGGAGTCGTAGTTTCCGGCTCTCTCCTCCAGACTACAGGCTCCACAGAGCCGCTGGAGGACGGTTGCCTGGTATTATTAGCAAGCGGCAAGTATGGCGGTGGCGCGCGTGGAAGCGGCTTTGCCTCCCGGAGAAGGTAAATCGATTCTCACCCTTGACTCCCACAGCTTATTCCATGGAGTTGAATTAAATAGTCGCCTCGTAGAGAGGAAAAGCCTGGGTTTCGAGGTGTAGTTCTGGACCAGTTCTTTTGATGCGGAGCTGTGGGCGTCGCGGGGGCGCGCTCCCTTCTGGGAGTTGTAGTCTCGGGGCGCCGTACCACTCGGCGTTGTCGCGGCGAGGGTCGTGCCGGGGACTACAGCACCCAAGGGCCTTCGCGTGGTCCCGCACCTTAGCTCCCGCGCTGTGGAGGCTGGCTGGGCGGTGGGTTTCAAGCTGCCGTGACCTTTCTTGGACAATTTGAGTTCTAGGTGCCCAAGTAGAATTTGTACAGTCTCTTTTGTTTCATGCATCTCCCTAGAACATTCAGGAAATCTTCCTTCAACCACCACTCCCTAGACTGACTTCTGCACTCTTCCTTTGAAGTAGCCAGTTGCCGTGATGAGATCTGGAAGCGACCCGGACCCCACGGTTCCCAGTCCCTCGTTCTTCAGAAAGGGTCTTGGCATCGGGGTTGGTCGCTGTTCAGTGGAGTGTGGGTGTGGGTGCCTTTGAGGCCGGGAGATACCAGTTTGGGGCGCTGGACGTGAGCTCCTTTTGTTTTGGTTACGGCTCCGAGGCCAGGCTGTAGCTGTCCGAATCGGGAGCCAGGCTAGCGATCGAGGCTAGTCTCCACGTTAGATCAGGAGTTCCTTGTCTGGGAGCTATAAATTAGATGGGGAGGATTTGGTCGATGGTTCCAAGGGGTCAACAGTGATGCACTTTTCTGGGACAGTACAGCTTTCAACAGATTCTAAGAGAAGCTTATGATTCCTCACACTCTTAAGAGCCGTTAGACAATGGAAAACGTTGAAATCTTCCAGAACAATCTCGCATTATTATTTACCAAATTAGCCCTAATCTGGGTATAAATTTGAAATTGCCAGTTTTTCTGGCCCCGCCCCTTCTGATAGCTGCTTCTCTTAAGCTCCACCTTCTAGCTCACCAAGACAATTTAACTGACAATTATAGTTAACCTGTACCGAGCACTTTTGGGGAGAGTGCTTTTTCTTACATTATCTCATTTGTAAGGACATTTGTTTTAGAGAAGTAGTAGTTCCAGGATTTTTTTTTTTCTTCTTCTTTTTCGGCATGCTCCCTCCCCACTCTCACCATGCGCAGATTTTACTGGTAATTACACAGAGGTTCAGAGAGGCTAAATGACCTGTCCAGAACCACATGGTGAGTTCAGCCATGCTATTGGTGGAAGTCAGGATTTCTTGTTCTCTGGAACACCACTTTATGGTGGCTTCTCTTGGAAGACTCCAGAAATTGGGTATGGTACAACAGGATCTAAATATTTGTTATATACTGAAGTGCTTTTATTAAGTGCTGTGTGCCAGGACTGGGGCTAAGTCCTATTCATATGGTTTCTCTTAACCCTCACATCAACCTTGTGAAATAGATAGATTTTTTTCTGTTTTATAGACAAATTACCTGAACTGTATGTTGATTTTCAAAGTAGTTTGGGCACATTAGGATCTACCCATCAGAAGTTTAGCACCATTTAAAAAATGCTGTTATTACCAGAGCCGGTTATTACCTAGGTACAAATTATGGAAGTTGTATTTGTTTTATATGTGTTTTCTAACAAATTCCCTTCTCTTTTCAAGGATCAGTTGTCAATTGGTCAGGGCAAGGACTACAGAAATTAGGTCCAAATTTACCCTGTGAAGCTGACATTCACACCTTGATTCTGGATAAAAATCAGATTATTAAATTAGAAAATCTGGAGAAATGCAAACGATTAATACAGGTGGGTATTACCATTCGGAAATTAGTTATATAGGACCAGCTTATTCAAAATAACTGACAAGGAGTAACTCTGCAGTTCTCTGCAGTAAATGTTGCCTTAAATTTTATAAGACAGCTTCTGCTACAGATGAATACATGTGTGCTACATTTAGAATAGACTAGAAAAAGAAAATGTTAAATTTATGTTAGCAAAATATTGTATTACTAAGATAACCTTTTACATCATGGGAATAAAGAATTCATTCATTTATTCATTTGAAATGTTTATCAGGTCCCTCTTTTATGTCTGCATTGTTTTAGGTTTTGACTGAGACAATAGAAGGATTCCAGTCTTTTTTGTTTGTTTGTTTCCAAGATTTTATTTGTTTGAAAGGCACGGTTACAGACAGAGAAGGGGAGAGACGGAGAGAAAGGTCTTCCATTCTTTGATTCACCTCCAAGTGGCCGCAAGGGCCAGAGCTGGGCCAATTCAAAGCCAGGAGCCACGAGCTTCTTCTGGGTCTGCCATGTGGGTGAAGAGACCCAAGCCTACTTTCACAGGTCATAAGCAGAGAGCTGGTTTGGAAATGGAGCAGCTGGGACTTGAACTGGTGCCCATATGGAATGCTAGCGCCACAGGCAGAGGCTTAGCCTACTATGCCACAATGCTGACCCCAATTCTTTTTTTTTTAGATTTATTTGTTTATTTGAAAGAGTAACAGAGAAAGAGAGGGAAAGACAGAAAAAGATTTTCCATCTGCTGGTTCACTTCCTAAATGTCTACAATCTTCTACTGATTTCCCAAGTGTATCAGCAGGAAGTTGATTGGTTTGGAAGTGGAGGATCTGGGACAAGAACTGTCACCCATATGGGATGTGGGCATAGCAGGAGTGGCTTAAACCACTATGTCTTGCTGGCTCCAAATTCCATTCTTGTGGAGTTTACGTTCTCTCAAATTGTTGTCTTAAAACTATCTTTAGTAATTGGAAGAGGTCTGATCACTGAGTTTTATCCAATATGTTCCATGCAAATGAAGGATCTTCAAAAGCTTCATGAAAAGTGATATAAATTATGAAAGAACTATGCATGGATTTCACATTTTTTGGCACCAAAATAATCTTGTCTTCTAATTTAATTTCTATGAATTTTTTAAAATACCCCTGTACTCTGAAAAGTACAAATTGGTTTTGTATGTTTGGGAATGTTTGGCCATCTAAGCAAACTTTTTAAACCACTGTGATGTGAAAGTCATATATATTTTGTTCTTGGAATAATTATATCTTTCCTTTCCCTAGTTGTCAGTGGCTAATAATCGGCTGGTGCGGATGATGGGTGTGGCCAAACTGACTCAACTCCGTGTTTTAAATTTGCCTCATAATAGCATTGGCTATGTGGAAGGGCTAAAGGAACTAGTACATTTGGAATGGCTGAATTTGGCAGGAAATAATCTCAAGGTGAACTTTTTTTATCAATTAGATTTTAAAATACATATATGAAAAGAAATTCCAGTAGCATAGAAATAAACAAAATAAAAAGCAAAAGTATGTATCCCACTCCCCAGGGATAATCTCTGTTAACATAAACTAAAAAACATTGCATTTTGAAACACATGATATAATGGTCTTTTGTTGTGAACAAAGAATCTAATAACATAAAAAGGTAGATCAAATAATAGAATGCTTAGGAGGGAGATTCTGTCATGCTGAATTAAGCTTTAAGGAAATGTTAAGTGGTACAATGGAGAATAAACTGTTTTAAAGGTTAGGTGATCTGGATTCTAGTCCTACTTTCACCACTTAGTAACTGTCTAATTTTGGGTAAATTAGTCCATATCTCTGTGTCTTATTTTTTTATATGCTGGGTGAGGGCCCTAGATTAAATTGTATTAACAACTGCCTTTTATTGAACAATTTATGGAAGTGTTATGCTAAACACTTGGTCTGTATTAATGTATGCTAGCTCATGAC
Organism: Lepus europaeus; assembly: GCF_033115175.1. NCBI lineage: Eukaryota > Metazoa > Chordata > Mammalia > Lagomorpha > Leporidae > Lepus > Lepus europaeus. Next base: position 56,375,688 of record NC_084828.1, read on the forward strand.
TGCCTATGAAGTATTTGCTCACTATGGAGATGATGAAATTGAATCACAGAAGTTGGAAAACTAGCCTAAAACCTCACAGCCAGGAAGTTGCAGAGCTTCGATTTAAATCCATACTGTTTGCCTTCACTCTTAACATGTAAACTGTTCCATACCAGCTGTCATATGTTATCTTCAACCTGCAGATATCTAGGACATTATGAGCCACTTACTAGCCTGTACTTTTAGAGAGATAACAAAGATGGAAGCTTACAATCTGACAGCTTATTAATTCTGTTAGCACTGTCTCCACTTTCTATTGCTAAGTTCTGCTGCTGTGTTTCCAGTAATAAGGAGAGGAGACAGGAGATTCTTTCAACAACAAGGAACTAGGGAAGAACTTCATTTTGTACTTTATGTGCATTAAATAACATAATTTTCTTGTGATAGGCCATGGAACAAATCAATAGCTGCACATCTCTACAGCATCTCGATTTGTCAGATAATAACATACACCAGATAGGTGATCTATCTAAATTGGTATCCCTGAAGGTAAGCATATTTCTATGTCATTTCTGAAATTTTATACCAAAATACCAACAGAAAGTGATCTCAATGTCCTAAACTCAGACTGCAGCATATGAAAAACAGACTTTTTGTTATAAGAATTTTATTAGAATACTAGAAATTAAGCATGGAACTTTTGTTATAACTTTTGTTATTTCAATAACTGATTTATTTTCTTTGAAACTGGTGTTTATAGTTATATCAGTCCATTTTCTGTTGCTATAACAGAATAGTTGGGATTGGGTTGTTTATAAAGAATAGTTTATTTGTCTCATGGTTCTAGAGACTGGGAAAACCAAGAGCATGCCCTCAGCACCAGCACACAGCATCTTTTTGCTGCATCATACATTCATATGGAAAAACAGACCAAATGTCTTCTTCCTCTTCTTATAAAGTCAGAAATGCCATTATAGGGGCACCACCCTCTTGACCTCATCTAAAACATTAACCTCCCAAAGGCCCTACCATTAAATACCATCAATATGTGAACTGGGGATTAAGTTTCTAATGCATGACCTTTTGGGGGACACAGTCAAATCATAGTAGGTTAATTCTCAACTGAATATAACTGAATTCCCTTCATGCTCAATCAACCACTGCTAGTAGCTTTAGCTATTTAGTACACATGTTGATGAGGCTTAGCTTAATCCTTCCTGAGCTTGAATCTGCTTTTTTTATTATTATTGTTATTTATGTTCATTTTATTTAAAAGGCAGAGAGATTGATTTTCCATCCACTGGTTACTTCACCAGATGACCACAATAGCCAGAATTGGGCCAGGCTGAAGCTAGGAGCTAGGAACCTAATCTGGGTCTTCTAAGTGGGTAGCAATGACCCAACTACTTGACCCATCATCACCTGTTGCCTCCCATGGTGTACATTATCAGGGAGCTGGAATTGGAAGCAGAGCCAGGACTTGAGCCCACTAACTTGGATGTGGGATGCTGGTGATCCAAGTGGCTCCTTAACCACTGTGGCAAACACCTGCCCTTTGAATCTGTTTTTTTGGACACTGAACATTGTACTTGTGTAGTAATAAGAATTAACTATTGAAGTTATTTTAATTTAAAAAATAAGCATGTAGTATATAGCACTTTTTATGAAGGGAAATGTATTATGTAATCAAATAAGAAACAGAATAACAGCTTCAAAAACCTATATAGGCCCAGCGCTCTGGCATAGCAGGTAAAGCTACTGCCTTCAGTGCCGGCATTGCATATGGGTGCTGGTTTGAGTCCCAGCGCTCCACTTCCAATTCAGCTCTCTGCTATGGCCTGGGAAAACAATGGGAGATGGCCCAAGTCCTTGGGCCCCTGCACCCGCATGGGAGACCCAGAGGAAGCTCCTGGCTCCTGGCTTGCGGATCAGCTCAGCTCTGGCCATTGCAGCCATTTGGGGAGTGAACCAGCGTATGGAAGACCTCTCTTTTTCTCTCTCTGGCTCTACCTCTCTCTGTAACTCTGTCTTTCAAATAAGTAAATAAATCTTGAAACAAAAAAATTATATATAGAACTTTTCCTTTGTTTCAATAGATATTAGCGTTAGATGACCTCATTAAGCCTAGAAGTATTGACTCAGCTCTGTTTTCCCCAGATCTTTAGCAGAAATCATTTTTAGCAACAATTATTCTAAATCTTTTTATGTAGCCAGATGCTTTCCTGATAGATGCTAAAAGAATTCAGATGAACTAGAGGACTATTGAAGGCATGATATCTGATCAGAATTCTGGGTGTTCAGGTTTATTCTGGATTATTGCTGACTTAATGTTAATCAGCTTCATCTGCAAGTATCACATTCTGCTTTCCTCTGGATTTTAGTTACTGAGATGATACAATTTCAAGTTATGAGTTGTAGGTATCTTTTGGAGAATTTACTTTATACATGGTTGTTTTAATGACTTTTTAAAAAATTTATTTATTTTGAAAGATTTACAGAGAGAGAGAGATCTTCCATCTGCTAGTTGACTCCCCAGATGGCTGCGACGACCAGCACTGGGCCAGGCTGAAGCCAGGAGCCGGGCCTTCACCTGGCTCTCCCATGTGGGTGGCAGGAGTCCAAACACTTGGGTCATATTCCACTGCTTTTCCCACACCATTAGTAGGGAGCATTCATATTGGATGCTGGCATTACAGGCAGTGGCTTAACCTGCTGTGTTACAATGCTGGCCTTTTTATTGACTTCTTCAGTTCACTTTTTTCACCCTCTATTTTGATATTTTAAAAAGATGTGAATAATTGTGTTGAAATTTGCTTAATGTCTAATAACTTAAATCTCAGCATGATGGTTACTACACCAAGCATGTGTTCTTAGACAAGTCTTTAAACTGTTTTGAGCTTAGGATGTTTACATGGAAAGAAAAGTTGGACCAGAATACCACCTAGAACCGTTTTAACATTATGATGAGATGATGAGAAGTATAATTACATAGATCACTCTATTCTCATATATGCATTTTGATGTTGTCAAGATGGACCAATTTATATATAATCTTTCCATTTATAATTTATGCTGTTTTTACTTTCAAGACCCTGCTTTTACATGGGAACATCATCACTGCTCTTAGAATGGCACCCACTTATCTACCCAGAAGTCTTGCTATACTTTCTTTGGCAGAAAATGAAGTCCGGGATTTAAACGAGGTAAAATTTGAGGGTATTCTGTGGGATCCAGGGAGGTAGAAAGTCTAGAAGAGACACAGGAGAGGGTTGTAAGTTTACTTAGACTGTATCTTGAAAGAAACTGGCATTGAGATGAAACACTTGGCTCTAGATGGATGTTATTTTTCTTTCCACTTTTCCTTAATGTCAGTGGATCATTAAAACTTAATTTCATTTGTAATGCTGCAAATACCATTCTACTGGGAAGTGATGGTGATAGAAGGACATCTGTGATACAGGGTTTAATAAAGCACCTTCCCCTGGCTGCTATTATGTTTTCAAAATAGAGTTCTCTCTGCTAGGAAATAGTGTTATTTTCTAAAGGACTTTGTGCCACAGGGACAAATAGTCATATTGTTGAGATTTTGGAAAGTCAGTGGGTAATAGAAGAGTATTACTTGTTGCTTGTCAGTACAAGAGGGAAATTGTTACATTCTCAAATGCTGCCAAAGATGTGTAATCAGCGGAAGCCCTGTGCTTGACACTGAATAGTGCATTTTGTTCAACAAAGCTTTCTTTTGTTCCAGATCTCATTTTTGGCATCCTTAACTGAATTAGAACAGTTGTCGATCATGAACAATCCCTGTGTGATGGCAACACCTTCCATTCCAGGGTTTGATTATCGGCCATACATCGTCAGCTGGTGCTTAAACCTCAGAGTCCTAGATGGATATATAATTTCTCAGAAGGAAAGGTGAATGTGATCTCTTTTACATCATGTTAATCATAAAGTTCCTGAAAAGACCATTTCTAGCCTCCTGCAGATTAACACACTGAATATTTCTTATAATGCGCAATTAGAAATTAAGAGCAATAGTGCATTCATGTAGTAGACCATGTGCTGATTATTTAGGATTTTTTTTCCTTTCTAAAAAAGGATAAGAGGCCAGCGCCACAGCTCAATAGGCTAATCCTCCACCTGCGGCGCCGGCACCCTGGGTTCTAGTCCTGGTCGGGGCGCTGGATTCTGTCCCGGTTGCTCCTCTTCCAGGCCAGGAAGTGCAGTGGAGGATGGTCCAGGTCCTTGGCCCTGCACCTGCATGGGAGACCAGGAGAAGCATCTGGCTCCTGGCTTCGGATCTGGGCGGTGCGCTGGCCACAGCGCGCTGGCCACAGCTGCCATTGCAGGGTGAACCAACGGAAAAGGAAGACCTTTCTCTCTGTCTCTCTCTCTTACTGTCCACTCTGCCTGTCGGAAAAAAAAAAAAAAAAGATAAGAAATATCCACTCCAGAGATTGGCACTAGTGAACCCAACGTAGTGCCCAACATACAGCAGTTTGATTGCTAAAAATGCTTTTATTAATCTTTATTTCAAGCTTGAAACGTTTTTGCATAGAAGCCTTGCATAGGATTTCAGTTCAATTCCACAAAAGCTATCATATCTGTAATGGAAGTATTCGTTATATCTTAGAACCTAATTACCTTTCAAAATGATGACTCTGGGAAAAATGCAGGCAGAGTTCCACTTTGGAACCAGTAACAGATATGTAGATTGGTCTTCCCCTTTGCATGCCTGTGAACCAGTGCAAGTGGGCATTTCCCTTATCTCTAGATCACGGATGTTTTCTGTGGCTTGAAGCTGGGACCCCTACGGGATGGGGTCTTCAGGACATTGGCTCATGATAGGCGGAATTAGAGCTTCAGGGGAGGTAAGGAACAAGGGTGTGGCCAGAGGGAGTGGAGTTAGGGAAAGTTGGGGTTGGGATGACTTTATCCTTTTAACTACGCCTCTTTTCACTCTTCGCTTTCAGTAGCTACTCACACACATTCATGGACAATTTTTCTCTATTCCTCCTCACTCTTATTTGTCCTCCATTACTGGAGACCAGCAATACTTCCTTGGGTTTTCTGATGGGAGGATGAGCAGTATGTTACAGACAGCATTTCCCTTTTTCTTCTTCCCACAGTGTTATGTAGTTATGTTGGGGCAGTGAGAATAGAAACCGGGAGCTAGTTACTGGTGCTGCTGGTATAGGGTGAGGGACATTTGTTAAGGTTAGTTTTCTTACAAAAAAGGGTGGTGGTTCCTTTTTCCCACAGTAAGTGTTGCTCCAAAAACAGATGTTATTTTGTTTTAAACCATGACTAGTTCTAAAGCTAGAATATGTGTCTATTTTGATGAGTTTCACTGGATCTTCCTTTAAGAAAAAGAAGATAAACATGTTGGATTTTCCTATGGGAGTAGGACTGGCAGTATTTTCATATCTGAAAAGCAGCATAGTGAAGTGCGCAGACATAGGGTTTGGTTGAAAGAGATGAGCCAAGAGAGACAAGGGGAGGCTTCACATATTTCACGTATTAGCTGCATGGCCTTGGAAAGTTCTTTAGCCTCTCTGAGTCTAAATTTTTTCATCTGTAAAATGTAGGTAATATCATCTAGCTCTCAAGGGTGTTGGGGTTAAGGATACTATATATAACAATACTCGTCATATAATAAGTACATAATAAATGATCATTGTTACATAAGGATAGACTGGCAATCAAAGAATTTGTTGAAACTAAAATGAGTATTTTAAGTTTTTTTAAAAATTTTTTTGAAAGGCACAGTTAGTTTCAGAGAGACATTCCAACTACTAGTTTACTCCCCAAGTGGCTACAACAGATAGGACTGGGCCAAAATGAAGTCAGGAGCCTGGAACTCCATCTAGTCTCCCACATGGGTGGCAAGGGTCCAAGCACATGAACCAGCTTCTGCTGCTTTCCCAGGCACATTAGCAGGGAGCTGGATTGAAGCATCGCAGGTCACAGCTTAAAAGCATTATGCTATGGCAACCCCAAGTTCGATTTTTTTTTTTTTGAAGGGAGTACTACTATGTGGATTCTTTTGAGAGGCACTCAATATTTGGTTATCTCTTGTGTTATTAGCTACTAATGATCAGTGCCTAAATCCATTAAATCAGTAAGAATTATAAAATGGTCAAATTCTATTATCCATTTTCTTTTTGGCTGGACTGCTTCTATGAAGTGATGGTATGATTACTCATTGGTATAGTTTGTATAGGCTAGATAGAATTAATCATACTTATGATTATGCTTATGTTTTATCAGTTCTTTCTAGAAAAGTTTATTTATTTATTTAAAATGCAGAACAACAGAGAGAGAGAGAGATCTTCCATCCATTCATTCACTCCCCAAGTGCCCACAGTAGCTGGGGCTGGACCAAGCTGAAGGCAGGAGCTGGAAACTCCACCTGGGTCTCCCATGTGGATGGCAGGGCCTCGAGTACTTGAGCCATCATCTGCTGCCTCCAGGGTGTGCATTAGCAGAAAGCTGGATTGGAAGTAGAGGCAGGATTCAATTCTAGGCACTCCAGCATCTTAACAGTGGCTTAACCTTCTGGGCCATGGCATCCACTCTTTATCAGTTTCTTGTACAGTTTAAGGTTTCTTTTATTTGTTTGAAAGGCACATTTACAGAGAGAGGGAGAGGGAGAGAGTGTTCACTAGTTCACTTCGCTAATGAACTAGTGCTAGTGAACATCCGCTAGTTCACTCCCCAAAAGGCCCCAACAGGCAAAGCTGGGCAGGCCGAAGCCAGGAGCCCAGAGCTGCTTCTGGATTTCCCACATGGGTGCATGGGCCCAAGAACTTGGACAATCCTCCCCTGTTTTCCCAGGCACATTAGCAGGGAGCGGAATCAGAAGTGGAGCAGCCGGGTCTTGAACTGACACCTAAATGGAATTCTGGTGCTTCAGTTAGTGGCTTAACCCATTTCGCCACAGTGCCAGCCTCTCTTTATCAGTTTTTAAGAATGAGTTGGGCCGGTGCCATGGCTTAACAGGCTAATCCTCTGCCTTGCGGTGCTGGCACACCGGGTTCTAGTCCCGGTTGGGCACTGGATTATATCCCAGTTGCCCCTCTTCCAGGCCAGCTTTCTGCTATGGCCTGGAAAGGCAGTGGAGGATGGCCCAAGTGCTTGGGCCCTGCACCCGCATGGGAGACCAGGAGAAGCACCTGGCTCCTGGCTTCGGATCAGCAAGATGCGCCGGCCGCAGTGGCCGTTGGAGGATGAACCAACGGCAAAAAGGAAGACCTTTCTCTCTCACTATCCACTCTGCCTGTCAAAAAAAAAAAAAAAGAAATTCAGCTTATAAAAAATTTTTTTTTAAATAAAAATAAAAAAAAAGAGAATGAGTTGATGGTTCATTAACATCCTCCAACTATGACCAGTTAGCCTTTTTCTAAAACTGTCATTGTGATCTAATGGTTTTAAGTATAATTAATGTTTTTAGGTACTCTGATTTGACAGAATTAATGGAGGAAATATTCCTTCCTGAAAATATTTGGAATCATTAGTGCAACTCTGTGGAAGAAAAATGCTTAAAACATTAGAGTAATGGAAGTGAGTCAGAAAGAGATGTTTTTAAAACTTCAGAGAATTTTATTCTGAGAAACATCGTTGTATAAAGGCAAATTAAGAAGGATGATAATTGTTGCTTAATAATATATTTTGATTACATAGAGTCATCTCCTCTTCTTTATTTCTCAAAATTCCAGTTTGAAAGCTGAATGGCTCTATAGTCAAGGCAAAGGGAGAGCATATCGGCCAGGGCAGCATATTCAGCTTGTCCAGTATCTGGCTACAGTCTGTCCTCTCACTTCTACACTGGGTCTGCAAACTGCAGAGGATGCCAAACTAGAGAAGATTCTGAGCAAGCAGAGGTGAGTACATTTATTTGTGGCTGCTAATGAATTCACAGGTAGAAATGTCTGAGTCTTTCCTATGGTGAGAGTACACTGGAGGCAAGTGTTGCAGCCCACATTTCTGTGCTTTCAGGGATCTTTGGCAAGAAACACACTTGGTAGTGGTGTCTTTTTTTTTTAAGTTTTTACTTACTTATTTGAAAGGCATAGAGACAGACTTTTCCCATCTACTGATTCACTTCCCATATACCTGCAACATCCAGGACTGAGCTGGGCTTAAACTAGGAACTAGGAACCCAATCCAGTTCTCCCCTTTCTTGAAACATTAGTTGCTGTCTTTCAGGGTATACATTGGAGCTGAGACTCAAACTCAAGCGCTCTGGTATGAGATATAGGCATTACAAACAGTGTATTAACCACTACACCCAATGCCTGCCCCCTTATATGAGTTTTTAAGTACTAGCATTAAGAAGTATGAGTATTCAAAAATTATAAATGTCATCCTGGCCAGTGGGGACCACTGGCCTTGGGGGACAGAGCCCTCCAAGTGTCCCAGAGGAACATGGGCTGCAGCCCACAGACCAACACCTTGACACAAACCTCAGGAACTGTACTAAACCCCTGCCCCTAGCTCTGCCCTCTGCTTCCGCCAGCCCTCTCCATTAACTGCCAGCTGGTCCTGGGGACCACAACCTCTGCCACCCCCAACAACTGCCCAGCCAGCCCAGCCCAGCCCCTTCACAACCCTGAAATCATGTACTATATAAAGATGTGGATCAATTTTATTTTTATTCTTTAAATTAAGGTAATAAAAGTTGCCAACGATACTGCTGAATTCTCACGTTTCAGGAAGCAAACAAAAAAATCTTTTGAGGAGAGACTTGCTGGCTTGACCAGAAAAAGCAAAGAACTTTTGTTGTTATTATTTGTGGGGGTTTTTAATGTTTTCATGTGTGTGTGTGTTTTTTAAACTGCCTGGTACCAAAAAACAAACAAAAAAAAACACAGAAAGACATCAAAGTGAAATTGTCATTTTCAATCTTGTGAGGCTTTCTGGATGGGTGAGTGTGTGCAAGGGCAGGAGTGAGGGCCAGGCTTGGGCTTCTGCAGGTGTGACTGGAACCCAGCAAAGAGAGACGCTTGTGCTTGCTAAGATGGCTGCTGCTCCTGCCTTTCCTTTTGAGATTAAGGAAAAAAACAAACAAAATAAAAAAGACAAAAAAAATGTATGTATATTTATACACCAGTAAACGTAAAAGGCTGGACCAGAACAAGCCAAGCTCAAGTAGGCCATGTCAAAATTTGCAGGCTTGGTGCAGCTCAACCGGGAGCATTCCTTCTCTCCAATGTTGTGACCTTGGAAGTCCTTTTTGTATAAAGACATCCTTCCTTCTAAGGGGTGTCCCCCAGCCCCTTCCAGGGTCTCCTCTGGAAGTGAGGGCCATGTTTGCACTATTGGGAACCCTGGATGCTATACTGGAACAGCCTTGTTCCACATGGTGGAACCCAAACAGGGGTCTGGGCTCCCCAGCTCCCCACTTCTAATATTTATTTCTATTTATTATTCAAAAGAATTACAGAGAGAGGTAGAGACAGAGGGAAAAAGGTCTTCCATCTACTGGTTCACTCCCCATATGGCTGCAACAGCTGGAGCTGAGCCGATCCAAAGCCAGGAGCCAGGAGCTTCTGGGTCTCCCACATAACTGCAGGGGCCCAAGCACTTGGGCCATCTACTGCTTTCCCAGACCATAACAGAGAGCTGGATCAGAAGTGGAGCAGCTAGGACTCGAACTGGCACCCATAAGGGACATCGGTGCCACAGGCAGGGGCTTTAACCTGCTGTGCCACATCACCAGCCCATCTACACCCCATTCTTCCCTAGGTCAGTGACAGTCCCAGGTAGCCGGGATTGTAGGAGGTGAGATAGAAATGAAAACAAACAGGAGGAGCTGGCGCTGTGGCACAGCGAGTTAATGCCCTGGCCTAAAGTGCCGGTATCCCATATGGACACTGGTTTGAGACCTAGCTGCCATTTCCGATCCAGCTTTCTGCTATGGCCTGGGAAAGCAGTAAGAAGATGGCCTAAGTCCTTGGGCCCCTGCACCCACATGGGAGACCTGTAAGAAGCTCCTGGCTCCTGGCTTCGGATCGGCATAGTTCCAGTTGTTGCAGCCAATTGGGAAGTGAGCCATCGGATGGAAGACCTCTCTCTGCCTTTCCTTCTCTCTGTGTAACTCTTACAAATAAATAAATAAATCTTTAAAAAAAAATCTAAATTAAAAAAAAATAGCGAAAAAAATTTTTAAGCCAACAAAGAAAGCAAGAATCCTTTTTGAGAAAGATATTTATATTTGCTGTTACATTTATTTTTTAACATTTATTTATTTATTTGAAAGAGAGAGAGAGAGAGAGAGAGAGAATCTTCCATCTCCTGGTTCACTCCCCAGAAGATCACAATGACCAGAGCTGGGCCACACCAAAGCCAGGAGGCAGGAGCTTCATCCATGTCTCCCATGTGGGTGACAGGAGCCCAAATACTTGGGCCATCTTCTGCTGTTTTTCCCATGCTCATTAGCAAGGAGCTGGATCAGGAGTGGAGCAACTGGGACAAGAACTGATGCCCATATGGGATCCGGCATCAGTGGAATAAGAAGCTCCTACTCCACTACCCTTATCCACTACCCCACATTGCAAGCTCATGTAGTTTTATTTTAAAAAGTTATTTAAGCTGAGGAAGCAGGCTTCCTGGAAGTGGGGATGGGAGATGGGTGGCACAGGACATGTCAAGAGCTGTAACCTCAGAAGGCAGAAGAGTAGCTTGAATACACAGACTTTCTCCAAGGCTGCAGTCAGGACTGCCAGAAGGCTGCGGATGAGAGTCCAGATGCCCAGGCCCCCACCTGCCCCACTCAGGCCCAGACCCGAAGTTCTTTGGCCTGGGGGGCTCAGAGCACAGAGCAGACATTCCATAGAGAATCAGAGTCATTATAAAGCTTGGGAGATTGGGGCCGGTGCCGTAGCTCAGTTGGTTAATCCTCCGCCTGTGGCACCGACATCCCATATGGGCTCCGGGTTCTAGTCCCGGTTGCTCCTCTTCCAGTCTGGCTCTCTGCTGTGGCCCGGATGGGCAGTGGAGGATGGCCCAAGTGCTTGGGCCCTGCACCTGCATGGGACACCAGGAGGAAGCACCTGGCTCCTGGCTTCATATCGCACAACACGCCATCCGTGGTGGCCATTTGAGGGGTGAACCAATGGAAGGAAGACCTTTCTCTCTGTCTCTCTCACTCTCTAACTCTGCCTGTCTAGTAGAAAAGGAAGGAAGGAAAGAGGGAGAGAGGGAGGGAGGGAGGGAGGGAGGAAGCAAGCAAGCAAACAAGCAAGCCTGGGAGATTTAAAAACAAAAAAAAAATCAACTGACAAAAATGCACTTTTGGGGTTGGGGAGAGAGAAGCTTTAAAAGTAGTAAAGAAAAAAACAACAAAAAGACAAAAGCAGGAAAAAATTCATTTTTCTTGTACATTAAAAAAATCACTGGGGCTGGCGCTGTGGCACCGTGGGTTCAAGCCCTGGCCTGAAGCACTGGTATCCCATATGGGTGCCAGTTCTAGTCCTGGCTGCTCCACTTCCAATCCAGCTCTCTGCTATGGCCTGGGATAGCAGTAGAAGATGGTCCAAGTGCTTGAGCCCCTGCACCCACGTGGGAGACCCAGAAGAAGTTTGGCTTCAGATTGGCGCAGCTCCGGCCGTTGCAGTCATCTGGAGAATGAACCAGTGGATGAAAGACCTCTCTCTGTCTCTACCTCGCACTGAAACTCTGTCTTTCAAATAAATAAAATAAATCTTGAAAAAAATAAAAATCACTAAATGTAGGCTGTTACAACAACTGCTACCTCAAAAGAAAAAGTACAAATATAACTGGAAGTGTTCAGTAGTTACTGAAACCAGAGATCCTGCTTTTATTTTTTTTTTTTTAAGATTTATTTATTATTTTTATTTGAAAATCAAAGTATACAGAGAGAGGAGAGGCAGAGAGAGAGAGGTCTTCCAATGGTTCACTCCCCAACTGGCCGCAGTGGCCGGAGCTGCGCCGATCTGAAGCCAGGAGCCAGGAGCTTCTTCCGGGTCTCCCACGTGGATGCAGGGGCCCAAGGACTTGGGCCATCTTCTTACTCCTTTCCCAGGCCATAGCAGAGAGCTGGATTTGAAAAGGAGCAGCCAGGACTAGAACCGGCGCCCATATGAGATGCCAGCACTTCAGGCCAGGGTGTTAACCTGCTGTGGCACAGCACCGGCCCCTATCCTGCTTTTAAATATTTGTGCAAGTTGATTATGTGCATATGAGGGTGTCTCTGCAATTTAAAAATGTTTGTTCACCTTTTGTGTCGTATCATTCTGATTAGATTTGTTGATTTAGTAGTGATTAATGGTGGCTAATTTGGTGGTGGGCATTGTGGTGCAACTTGTTAAGCTGCTGCTTAGGACACCAGCATCCCATACTAGAGGGCTGTACTTGAACTTCTTATTCTACTTCCTGCTATTCACACCCTTGGAGACAGCAGATGATGGCTCAAGTACTTGGGCCCCTGCCATCCCTGTGGGAGACCTGAATTGAGTTCTGGCTTCCATCTGGACCAGTCCTTACTGTTGCAAGCATTTGGAGAGTAAACCAGCAGATGAAAGATGTCTCTTTCTTTCTTTGTATTTTTGCCTTTCAAGTAGGTGAAAATAAAATAAATGAATATTACAAAAAAATACCTAGTTAGCAAGCTTGTGCCTTTTGGGCATTGTTAGCTAGAAAGCAGAAAAGCCTTCTATTTATGGGTTGTGTTAGATCCCAACAGATGTTATTGATTTTTAGGTTTCATCAGAGACAGTTGATGAACCAAAGCCAAAATGAAGAGTTGTCTTCACTTGCTCATGTTGAAACAAGGGCAAACCTTGTACCTGAGCATTCAAGTCCTGTTCAGGATTGCCAATTAGTCCAGGAAAGCGGTAAGAATTAATTGATCTCTGATAGCTTTTTGCCAAATTGTTTGATTTGTTGACTACATTAAACAGAAAAAAAGGACCATTTTTTAGCTTTTCTATTAGTTTGTTAACTCAAGTGATGATTTGGGTCTTTTATTTATGGATATGCACACGTGTATGTATATATATATATATATATTGTTACTATCATATTTCCACTTTTTAAACAAAGATTGCTACCTTTTCTTTAGACCTGATGTTTTGATTATTCTTAGGATTATATGTAGAATTAATTTTATTAAAAATGTTTGGTTTGATGTTTTAGACATATTGGAGGAAATCAATGGAGGCTTTTTGTATTCTGTTATATTACAGGGATTAGATTTCATTAAAAGTATGTAACTAAAAAACTCTTTAAATATTTAGTGGTTTAAAAGATACTGTCTTGATTCTTCTAGAACCCTTCATCCAAGTCAATTCTTGGGTTGGGATAAGCAGTAATGACGACCAGCTGTATGCTGTTAAGAATAACTTCCCACCCTCTGTGCATACTGCAAGATATTCTCGAAATGACCTACACCTTGAAGACATACAGACTGATGAGGACAAGTTAAACTGTAGCCTGCTCTCTTCAGAATCTACTTTTATGCCAATTACATCAGGACTATCTCCAGTCTCTCCTACAGTTGAGCTGAAGTTACAGGGCATTAACTTGTGCCTAGAAGATGATGATGTTACAGATGAATCTGTGATACGACTGGAAAATCAGAACTTGGATAAGGAAGAGGAAAAGTCTTTATGGGCTGCAAATGAGAATTGTGTTCAACCGATAAAAAATGAGATGAGTACAGAGGTAAATGAGAAAAGTAGGCTATTACCTTGTTGTGAGCCAACACTAGTCAATGCTGTCCTAAAGGATGATAACCATAATCTTACATCTTCTCCTGAGTCAGTTGGACACAATGTCTCTCATTTACAGCCAGACAGTGAAGAAACTATGTCTCAAACAGCTTCAGAAAAAATTCCCTGCAGGGTTTTAACCCAGAGATCTGTTGCTTTGGGAGAAGATAAAATTGCACTTCAGAAGTTGAATGAGGCAGCCACTAAGCTTCAGGCCTGTTGGCGGGGCTTTTATGCCAGGAACTACAACCCTCAAGCCAAAGATGTGCGTTATGAAATCCGGCTGCGCAGAATGCAGGAGCACATTGTCTGCTTAACTGATGAAATAAGGAGGTGGGTTAAAAATCCTGTTGGAGCTCTGTTTTATTGGTTCTTTCTTTCTTTTTCTTTTTAAGATTTATTTATTTGAAAGGCAGAGGTATAGAGAGAGAAGGAGAGACAGAGACAGAGAGAGAGAGAGAGAGAGAGAGAGAGAGAGAGAGAGAGAGAGAGAGAATCTTCTATCTACTGGTTCACTCCCCAAATGACCACAACAACCATAGCTAGGCCTGGCCAAAGTCAGCAGCCAGGAGCTTTTTCCTGGTCTCCCACATAGGTACAGGGGCCCAAGGACTTGAACCATTCTCTTCTGCTTTCCCAGATACATTAGCAGAGAGCAACTGGAATAGAAGTGGAGCAACTGGAATTCAAACCAGAGCCCATATGGGATGCTGGCGCTGGAGGCCATGGCTTCATTGTTGTGCTACAGTGCCAGCCCCAGGTTCTTCTTTTTAACATTCTAATTTTTTTTTTTTTTTTGACAGGCAGAGTGGACAGTGAGAGAGAGAGAGAGAGAAAGGTCTTCCTTTTCTGTTGGTTCACCCCCCATTTGCTGCTGCGGCCAGCGCGCTGTGGTGGGTGCACCACACTGATCCGAAGCCAGGAGCCAGATGCTTCTCCTGGTCTCCCATGTGGGTGCAGGGCCCAAGGACTTGTGCCATCCTCCACTGCCTTCCCGGGCCACAGCAGAGAGCTGGACTGGAAGAGGAGCAACCGGGACAGAATCCAGCGCCCCAACCGGGACTAGAACCTGGTGTGCCGGCGCCGCAGGTGGAGGATTAGCCTATTGAGCCATGGCACCGGCCTAACATCCTAAATATTTTTTTAAAGGTTTAATTATTTATTTGAAAGTCAGAGTTATACAGCGAGAAGGAAAGGCAGAGAGACAGAGGTCGTCGACCCTCTGGTTCACTCCCCAAATGGCCGCAATAGCCGGAGCTGCGCTGGTCAGGAGCCAGGAGGGAGACCTCCAGGTCTCCCACACGGGTGCAGGGCTCCAAGGATTTGGGCCATCTTCCACTGCTTTCCCAGGCCATAGCAGAGAGCTGGATCGGGAGTGGAGTAGCTGGGTCTCGAACCACACCCATATGGGATGTCAGCACTTCAGGTGGTGGCTCTACCCGCTACACCACAGTGCCGGCCCCAACATCCTAAATATTTTAACCTGAAACATATAAGTGTACATTTTTCAATCTTTTGAAGTCCAAACGAGGTTTTTCTTCTTTGCTGTTTGGAATTCAGCATTCTTTCGGCATAAGCCAAGTCATAAGAAAATCTGTAACATTTCTAATTTGAATATATTTAAAATAAAACAAGACCATAAGTATATGAATATAAAAACTATTGAGTGAATAATTCTGGATATTTATGATTTTTTTCATCAGTCTTGTCAAGTTGGGATCCAGAAGCAATTTGTTGTTGTTGCTTTTTGTTTTTTTCTGTTTTTTTTTTTTTTTTTTTTTAAAGATTTATTTGAAAAACAGTGACAGAGATCTTCCATCCACTGATTCACTCCCCAAATGGCCACAGTGGACAGCACTGGGCCAGGCCTGAGCCAGGAGCCAGGAGCTTCTTCTGGGTCTCCCACATGGATTCAGGGGCCCAAGGACTGGGACATCTTTCACTGCTTTTGCAGGCCATTAGCAGGGAGAAGTGAAGCAGCTGGCATTTTAGCTGGTATCCATATGGGATGCTGGTGCTGCAGGCAACAGCTTTAACCACTCTGCCGTGGCGCCAGCCCCCAGCTTTTTTTTTTTTTTTTTAGATAAATTTTAAGTTTACATTATAGTCAAAGACTGATGACTCTATTAAATAAAGAGTACAACAAATAAAAAGCAAAAAGAGTATTCCAGAAGGTAAATGGGCAAGAGCTATTAAACAATAATCAAATGAAAAGATGTTCAACTTTGGTCATATAAATTTTAAAGTAGTCACAAAATCATTAAAACTATATAGTATATAATTCCTTTCAATTTATTTAACAAAGATTTAATACAAAGTTTGACAAAGTATTGCATTTGTAGCAGTGCTGATACACATGAAATATCTTTAATTATTATTATTTTTTTAAATTTTAGCTCCTACATTCAAGGGGGAACATGTGGTATTTGTCTTTATGTGTCTGGCTTGTTTCACTCAGCATAATGCCGTACAGTTCCAACCATTTACTGCAAATGATAGAATTTCATTCTTTTTTTATAGCTTCATAATATTCCTGTGTTTCTGTGTATGTGTACATGTAAATACACACACCAATATTTTCTTTATCCATTCATCTGATGATGGATACCTTAGTTGATTCCATATTTTCGCTGTGAATATTGCTGCTATAAACATGGTGGAACAGGTATCTGTTTGATACAATAGGTTTATGTCTTTTGTGTATATACCCAGTGGTGGAATTGCTGTCTTTTGTGTATATACCCAGTGGTGGAATTGCTATGTCATATGGCAGGTCTATACCTAGTTTTTTAAGAAATCTCCATAATCTGAGGCTGGCGCTGCGGTGCATTAGGTTAATCCTCCGCCTGCAGCACCTGCATCCATATGGATGGTTCTAGTCTGGGTTGCTCCTCTTCCAGTCCAGCTCTCTGCTGTGGCCTGAGAAAGCAGTAGAGGATGGCCCAAGTGCTTAGGCCCCTGCACCCACATGGGAGACTGGGAGGAAGCACCTGGCTCCTTGCTTTGGATCCGCACAGCTCCAGCCATCACAGCCACTTGGGGAGTGAACCAACGGATGGAAGACCTTTCTCTCTGTTTCTCTGTCTCTCTGTTTCTCTCTCGCTGCCTGTAACTCTGCCTGTCAAATAAATAAATAAAAAAATTTTGGCCGGCGCCGCGGCTCACTAGGCTAATCCTCCACCTTGCGGCGCCGGCACACCAGGTTCTAGTCCCGGTCGGGGCACCGATCCTGTCCCGGTTGCCTCTCTTCCAGGCCAGCTCTCTGCTGTGGCCAGGGAGTGCAGTGGAGGATGGCCCAAGTGCTTGGGTCCTGCACCCCATGGGAGTCCAGGAGAAGCACCTGGCTCCTGCCATCGGAACAGCGGGCTGCAGCGCGCCAGCCGCGGCGGCCATTGGAGGGTGAACCAATGGCAAAAAGGAAGACCTTTCTCTCTGTCTCCCTCTACTGTCCACTCTGCCTGTAAAAAAAAAAAATTTTTTTTTAGGCTGGCGCCACGGCTCAATAGGCTAATACTCCGCCTGTGGCGCCGACACACCAGGTTCTAGTCCCGGTCGGGGCGCCGGATTCTGTCCCCGTTGCTCCTCTTCCAGTCCAGCTCTCTGCTGTGGCCCAAGAGTGCAGTGGAGGATGGCCCAAGTGCTTGGGCCCTGCACCCACATGGGAGACCAGGAAGAGCACCTGGCTCCTGGCTTCGGATCAGCGCAGTGTGCTGGCTGCAGCGCGCCGGCTGCAGCGGCCATTGGGATGTGAACCAATGGAAATAGGCAGACCTTTCTCTCTCTCTTTCACTGTCCACTCTGCCTGTCAAAAAAAAATTTAAAAAAAAAAATCCATGATCTTTTCCATAGTGGCTGCACTAATTTTCATTCCCACCAGCAGCGTATGAATTCTCTTTTCTTTACTTCCTTGATAGCATTTGTTGCTCTCTGTCTTTTGGATAATAGCCATTGTGACAGGAGTGGGGTGATACTGTAGATTTGGTTTGCATTGCCATGATGGCTGGTGATACTGAGCTTTTTTCCATATATTTTTTGACCACTTGTATTTCTTCTTTTGAGAACTGTCTATTCAGTCCTTTGCCCATTTCTTAAGTGGATTTGTTTTTGTTTGTTTGGGTGTGGTGGATTCATAGTTGATTCAGACTACTATGTTACTGCTGTCATAACATATTTTATACCATGTAGCTAATATTGGTTTAGTGTTTTTGTTTTGTTTTGTTTTGTTTTTGCTAGGAAGTATATGCCGCACCTTTTTTTTTTTTTTTTTTTCTAAATTTTTAAAAAGATTTGTTTATTTGAAAGGCAGAGTTACAGATTGGCAAGGGCAGAGAGAAAGGTCTTCCATCCACTGGTTTACTCCCCATATGGCTGTGCTGGCTGGAGCTATGCCGATCTGAAACCAGGAGCCTGGAGCTTCTTCCTGGTCTCCCACATGGGTACAGGGCCCCAAGGATTTTGGCTACCTTCAGCTGCTTTCCCAGGCACATTAGCAGGGAGCTGGATTGAAGGTGGAGCAGCCAGGACTCAAACCAGCACCCATATGGGATTCTGGCACTGCAGGTGGCGGCTTTGCCCACTACACCACAGCACTGGCCTCTACTTGTTTGTTTTTTACAATACACTGAAAGTATATATATATATTTTAAAGATTCATTTATTTGTCTTAAAGGCAGAGTTAGAGAGAGAAGGAGTGAGAGAGGGAGAGAGAGAAAGAGTTATTTTGCATCTGCTGGCTCACCTTCCAAATAGCCACAACAGCCAAGGTTAAGCCAGGCTGAATCCAGGCTGAACCCAGGCTGAAACTCTATCCCAGTTTCCCATGTGGGTACATGGTACAGGTACCCAAATACTTGGGCCATCATTTACTGCTTTCACAGGCAGGTGCATTAATAGGGAGCTGGATTGAAAGTGGAGCCGCTGGGACTTAAACCAGTACCCATATGGATGCCAGCATTGCATGCAGTGGCTTAACCTGCTGTGCCACAGTACTGGCACCCTGCAAGTGTCTTCAGGGCAAAGACTTTGCGTCACCATCCTCGGCACAGCAACTGGTACATAGATGCAGGGGTGCAATAAATGTTGAGTGACTGAGCTTTACAGGCAGGTGTAATTATACACACATATACAGCCAATGTAGGAAACTGAGTAGGTATTAAGATGGAAAGATGAGGAAGTCTACCTAAAACTTAGTAGGTGACATAGCATTAAAGAAAATAGCCAAGGTTCAAAACGGGGTTAAAATTCTGGGGCTATGGTAGGAATTATTCCTTAATTCCATGATTCATATGTTTTACTGACTACCAACCCAGAAAAATTAGGATTTCATTGTTGTTGCAACTAGTGATATACATTAATATTTGCAGGTGAAAGAAGAGGAGAGTCTGTGTTCTTAGCTTTGGCCTGGTCCAGCCCTGGCCACTGTGGCCATTTGGGGAGTGAACCAGTGAATGGAAGATCTCCATCCCTTTTCTTGTCTCTCTCTCTCTTTCTGTTTGTAACTCTGCCTTTGAAATAAGTAAATAAATCTTTAAAAAGAGGCTTTTCATTGGCCTAGGAATGGAGATGATGACAGTGAGCCTGGAACTAAGATTTGAATGAATGTGGAAAGATGATGGATGAGGAATTCTGTAGATAGCAGGGAGTGTTCAAGGACTGTAACAAAAGAGGAAGTGAGGTTCACCAGGATTAGTCCAGCTATTCTCATAGAAGGGGTGTTTCAAGCTGTGATCCTGAGTGCTTAACTCAAGTTTAATCCTTAACTGTTTTGAAGTCTTTGAATAACCACTTATTTCTGTACTTCCTTCCCCTTTCATGTGTTTGGCCAGGAAATTGAAAGTATTTTGACCGGCACCGTGGCTTAACAGGCTAATCCTCCGCCTTGCGGCGCCAGCACACCAGGTTCTAGTCCCGGTTGGGGCGCCGGATTCTATCCAGGTTGCCCCTCTTCCAGGCCAGCTCTCTGCTATGGCCCGGGAAGGCAGTGGAGGATGGCCCAAGTTCTTGGGCCCTGCACCCACATGGGAGACCAGGAGAAGCACCTGGCTCCTGGCTTCAGATCAGCGAGATGCACCGGCCGCAGTGGCCATTGGAGGGTGAACCAATGGCAAAAAGGAAGACCTTTCTCTCTGTCTCTCTCTCTCTCTCACTATCCACTCTGCCTGTCAAAATAAAAAAAAAGAAGAAAGTATTTTAGTATTTTACTTTATTTCTGTCACTGATAATACTTTGTAAGAGTACTATCTGAATTTCAGTTATATCTTGTTTGGCTTCTACTTTGAGTCATTATTTAAAACTCAGATTTTAGTTTAGATAGTCTAAAAGTAGAAAGGACTATTATTAGATTATGAATCTTTTTCCAATGCCTACATTTAGTAGTTTTAATAGGAAGTGTGAGTCAAAGTACCCTTCCTTGTGTCAATAATGTATTTTGAATTATTGCAGATTAAGAAAAGAAAGAGATGAAGAACATATTAAAAAAATTGTACAAGAAGAGGCTGTCAGATTCCTTTGGAATCAGGTAAACCCTATCCTGCTAATTTGCCTATATTCAAATAAGGAAAAATTCAAGATTCATTGAGGTAATTGTGGAGTAACCATGTATATTAAGCACCTTTTCTCAAGATTGTGTTTGGTTTGTGTCCTTTACCACTAACTCTGAACTAAGACAGTGAGTTTTGTTATATTTTATTTATTCTGAAGAAACGTGTAATAATAATTTTAACAAGAAAGATATAAAGTAGTAAAAAGCCAAAGGAAAATGGCTTAGTTGAAGGATGTTACTATGATTTTCAAATAAATAATATAAAGCCAGTTTGGAGTGTTATGTAACTATCTGTTTTGCTTTTGGGTGTATTTGGAAGAACAATGACTAACGTGATATATGATGGCACAATATGCATGTCCTATGGATGGCAGGGACCCAAGTTTGTGAGCCATCAACCTGCTGCTTCCCAGGGAGTGCACCAGCAAGAAGCTGGAACTGGAAGTGGAACTAGGACTTTAACCCAGGCACTGTAATATGAGATGCAAGTATCCCTGGCCACCTTGCCAAACACCCACCCCTGGAAACATATTTATTGACAAACTTCTTAATAATAGGATTTGACCTATAAAGTTAAAGAATTGATTTTTAAGCTTTTGTAATTATTGTCAGTAGGAAAATGGTAAGTTATAGAATAATAACAGTATGGGTCAGTTAAAAATAATGTTGCAATATAGACCAACATGGAAAGATCTCCAAAATAACACTGCTTAATGAAAAACACCAAGATGCAGAACTTACAGTTAGTTCCACTTAGTTTTTTTTTTTTTTTCCTAAGATTTATTTATTTTTATTTGAAAGTCAGAGTTACAGAGAGAGAGGAGAGGCAGAGAGAGAGAGAGAGAGGTCTTCCATCCGATGGTTCACTCCCCAAATGGCCGCAAAGGCCGGAGCTGCGCCGATCCGAGGCCAGGAGCCAGGAGCTTCTTCCGGGTCTCCCACATGGGTGCAGGGGCCCAAGGACTTGGGCCATCTTCCACTGCTTTCCCAGGCCATAGCAGAGAGCTGGACAGGAAGTGGAGCAGCCGGGTCTCGAACCGGCGCCCATATGGGATGCCGGCGCTTCAGGCCAGGGCGTTAACCCACTGAGTCACAGCACCAGCCCCTCCACTTGGTTTTAAATACTCCCTTTTTATTTGAAAATACATAGAAAGCAGTCTGCAGGGGTACATATCACACTGCTATCAGTGATTAGCTTATTTTTTTTTTTTTAGCTCTTTTTTTTTTTTTTTTTTCTTGACAGGCAGAGTGGACAGTGAGAGAGAGAGACAGAGAGAAAGGTCTTCCTTTGCCATTGGTTCACCCTCCAATGGCCGCCGTGGCTGGCGCTCTGCGGCTGGTGCACCGTGCTGATCCAAAGGCAGGAGCCAGGTGCCTCTCCCGGTCTCCCATGGGGTGCAGGGCCCAAGCACTTGGGCCATCCTCCACTGCACTCCCGGGCCACAGCAGAGAGCTGGCCTGGAAGAGGGGCAACCAGGACAGAATCCGGTGCCCCGACCGGGACTAGAACCTGGTGTGCCGGCGCCGCAAGGCAGAGGATTAGCCTAGTGAGCCACGGTGCCGGCCCAGTGATTACCTTATAGAATGGTCAAAGGGAAACTAAAAATTCTATATGTTTTTATAGTAAACCTTTGAAATATTTATTATACTTAGAAAATGTAAAGATCATATTAATAAGAACTGGAGATATTTTTAAATATATTCCAAGGTTATATAGTATATTGTTAGATAATATCTTCTTAAGATTTATTTTATTTATTTGAAAGAGTTGTAGAGAGAGGTAGAGATAGAGAGAGAGGTCTTCCATCCATTGGCTCACTCCCCAGATGGCCGCAATGGCCAGAGCTGTGCTGATCCAAAGCCAGAGCCAGGAGCTTCTTCCGGGCCTCCCACGTGGGTGCAGGAGCCCAAGGATTTGGGCCGTCTTCTACTGCTATCCCAGGCCATGGCAGAGAGCTGGATCAGAAGTGGAGCAACTGGGACTAGAACTGGCGCCCATATGGGATGCCGGCGCTTCAGGCCAGGGCTTTAACCCACTGCGCCACAGTGCTGGCTGCGTTAGATAATACTTAAAAAGTTATATTTACATGGAAATCTAAAATGAGGCTTATTTTTATGTGGTCTATTTACACTAATAGGCTCTAATTTATCTTACTGAATAGACCTCAGTGTGTACTGAATGCATAATTGACCGCTTATCTAGCTAGACATGTGGTGTTGTGCTTCTGATTGCTTTTCTAGTAGAAGCAAGATAATTTCTTTGACCCTTCCCAACTCTTCTGGTGAGGGCTTTCTGTTATTGAAGATGAGTACCATCAGCCTGGTTTAGGCTGGAATGCTATGGAAAGCATCAGACCAATCCAGAAGTTTCTAACTCCAGTTCTGCCATTTATCAACTTCGTGACTCCTGGGGAAAAGCTCAAAGCTCATTTGAAAAAACAGGTACAGTTTTTGTTTTATAGTAAAACTATATCCTCTGACTTATAGGTAAGGTCTCTACAAGCTTGGCAACAGACAGTGGACCAGCATCTGAGTTCTTGGCATATGGATGCTCCTCCAATATCAAGTACTCTGGTGCCATCTACACCTCCATTATTCACCCAAAGGCAGGAGCCACCTTCTGATCAAAATTCTGATTATTGCATTGCTCCTGATGAAGTTCCACAAGAGAAATCTTTACCAGAATTTCCAGACTCTGGTTTTCATTCCTCCCTAACAGAGCAAGTTCACTGTTTACAAAATTCTTTGGATGTTGAAAAAAGTTCCACAGAAGGCAGTGAAAGTTCCATAATGGAAAATTCCATTGACACAGTCAAGTATGGCAAAGAATCAGGTTTAGGGAATGTTAGTGAAGAACATGGTGAATGGAGTAAGGAGAGCTCAAACAATGAGCAGGATAATAGTCTGCTTGAAGAGTATTTGACTTCAGTTCAGCAGCTGGAAGATGCCGATGAGAGGACAAATTTTGATGAAGAAACAAGAGACAGTAAGCTTCTCATCACTTGTTCTCTGGAAAAGTTGGATGCCTTGTCTGATAGTGCTTCTGTAGATGAGGCTCGTCGACTGCCTCCTACTTTGCAAGATGAAGTCAATCAGATACCAGAGAATTGCAAATTAAATACAGAAGTTCAAGGGCAGCAGCCAGAATGTGATTCTGCATTTCAGGTATTGCATGTTGGTGTTACTGTATAGCATGTCTGGTCTCTTGGGTCACAAAAATGCCCTTTTTTTTGGAAGGGGAGAACTTCCAAGTTTTGTTACTATTTATATAGAATTTGTATTCTTGTCCTGTATTTTCCAGATTCTATATAATGAGCTGAGTCTTCATTTTGATTTTGTTAGCTTTTTACTTGGCTGTAATATACCAAACAATATTTATATTTAAAGCTATATGCACTTTATTTCTTATCAGTTATATCAACAATATTTCTATTTCATGTACTCATTTCCTTTCAAGAATAAACTCAATTATTTTAAAGAGAACAGAAAATTTTACCTTTCAGGTACAAGTAAGAGGATTTTGTTTTTTTCTGTATCTGAGGGGATTAATTACATTGCAAAGAATGCATTTGTTAAAGTTAATATAAATAACAAATAGGAGAATTGTGAACTGTTGAAATTTGCCAGTTTCCTTACCTTTTTCTTCCCTTCTGAGTGAAAGAAACCATTATAACCAAATTTAGAAAGGAAACTAAGATTATAGGTTTCTTCAGTGGGGATGATTAAATTGTCTCATAGAAAACCTTAATGTTGTACATCAGTTTTAACATATAAAGTAAAATGTTCCATCCAGGATTAAGATCAAGCTTACTTAGGCAACCCATGCACATTTCTCTTTGATAAGGAGTTACTAGGTTGCATTAACTTGGAATAATCTCATGGTAAACATTTATCTTTTCATTAAATCCTTTTTTCCCTACAGTTAAGCATTTGTGTGCCAATATATTGTCAGAAATTAACACAAGTTCATCTTCTGTGTTCCTGTTTATATTATATATATTTTAGCAAAAGGTTCACTTCACTTTTGACCTGTGCCTCACAGTGGGAAACTTTTAAAATAATGCAAGTAGTAGAATATGAATGACTTTGTTTAAAGAACTATTTTCTATCTAATCTGAAATAGTGCCACATTTGAAAGACAATTTAACTGTGCTTAAGAGAAAATAAACCTCACTTTGCTTGTTAAAAAGAATGTATAACTTCAGGAAGAAATAGATTGTGTTTGAATGTTATAGGTAAAAGGTGATTGTAAATCAAAGGTAATTTTTGCAAGTTGGCATTTTGATCTTTGAGAATGTTATAATATCATTGAGTAACACAACCTAATTTCCTCCAACCTATGACATACAACTATTTAAACCTGTAGCAATACTTAAGTGTTCTCTAAATTTAGGTGCTAAATACTGATTTATTATTATGGTAAAGTCATTAGATCCCTTTCTGTGAAGTCATAAACATAAAAACTTCTGATCCTTCAAGAATGAAGTTGAGGATCATGTGGTACACTTTAGTAGTTATAAACCTTTCTCCAGTACGGTAAGATGTATTTTTCTTGATTTATAAATATGTAGCGCTCAGGTTGAGAAGACTTGGATTTCTTTCTCAGAAATCTAGAATTCCTTGAAAAGGAAATGTTTTCTTTCTCTTATAAACAAAACAACAGTCTTACCTTCAAAAGTATTTTCCCCAGTGAAGCATGTGTAACACTGAATGCATGTTAAATAAAAACTGAATTTTTTACTTTTTGAATAATGCTAATATCTTTTATTAATGATTTTGAATATACCCTATTTTTCTATTTTACAGTTAAGTGCCTCATTTGCTGCCCATAGTTAGACAAAGGAAAACCAATTTGCACTGCACTAGTATCAAAATACTGCTTCATAATACTTGATTTTTCAAGAAAACTGCTGAAATGTCTGGTTCAGTATTACCTAAGTAAGTTTCTGCTAACATCCTCACTTTCCTCTCTTTAAAGAAATGACAAAACATAACTAAATTCATTTGATCATCAACGTTTGTTATCAGGATTTCCTTTTACCTTTACCTTATTTTTCTAAACCATTAATAATATTCAGCATACTTTCATTAAAAATTGGCAGCATATGAAGGAATTATTAAAATTCTGCTCCTCATCTATGTTTTGTTTAACTTTTACTAGTGTTTCAAAGTGCAAGAATATTAAATAACCCCCTCTCTTAACTGTGTAGATTATCTTGAATGTAGATAGAATGAAAATAATGTAAATCTTTGCAGGAAAACTGTGGCATAGATTAATATATTTTGATGCATTTCTAATGTAACTTCAAAGTAATATGTAACTAGGATATTTGGGTTTAACTTTATGGGCTGCTCATTCCTCTGGATAAAGAGGGAATGGTCTAGTAAGGTTTGGGAAGCTGAGTTTTGAACACGGTCTTTGTGTTTTCTAACAGGGAGAAGTTTAGTTTAGCTGTGCTGTTTTAATTCACATCTGTTCTCTTGATTTATGGAAGATTCAGTTTATCAATTAGAAATTCATGCAGAAGCACAAAATCATGTGAGAATGGAAGGAACTTTAGAAAATATTTAATCTGGTTGTTTTAACGATGAAGCCAAAATACAGAAAAGTTAATTGATTTGTCTAAGGTTATCAGTAGTAGTAGTAAATAGGCTATGAAGACTCTAAAATTCTAAAATTTTATTGTGCCCTCTCCACCAATCTTTACAGTTAGTGAATCAGTGAGAAAGTCCCTGCGTATTTTTCATTCTCTTTGAAAGAGAAAATATACCTCTAAGAGAGCTACAACTCTACCACTCCAAGTAGAGTTGCTTATCAAAAACAATTTTTTCAGAACCCTACGTGCATCTTTTCAAGAAATGAGAGTTTATTAAAATGGCTTTAAACACAAACAGCAGTAATCAGGACTGTAGAGTAGAATAACTGCATCTTAGAATTCACTTATTTGATGACAGGCAGTGTGACAGGCTGCTGAGACTTGTAAAGCTTTCTAGTGAGATTCTGAGTTGGATTATATTTTGTCTTCCATTTTATAAAACAGCAGATAAAGGTTTAACTCTCCTGGTGTGCAGAAAGCTCTAACCATGATAACCGATAATATATAATTTAGTTTAGTGTTATAAGTTTAATTATAAAAGACCTCACAATATGCATGGTTTAACTGCACTGTTATTTGTATATATGTAAATAATTTTATTCTTGAATAATGTGGGTGCCATTCTTGAGTGTGTGCTTTTATTTGTTTTGGATTATTTTAAACATAACACACCATACTTTATTTTCCTTTTATCCACTTAATATAAATCTAGTTCTACTTTCAATAAATATTTTCAGGAAAATGCAGGCTTAAGATGTTATATTGTCTCCATTTGTACTTTTTTCCTTCAAAAATCTTAGAGTTGGATTTATAACAATAATATAAAATTAACCTTTCCTCTCTCCCCCCAGAGAATTAAAACACAGTAAAAAGAAAAAAAAATGGAATGATCTGATAAATTCCCCATTCATAATTAGGAAAAGAGACTTAATGTTTAATAAATATTTTTATTTTGCCACATTCTTTATTAAATTTATCACACTGCAATATTAAAAATTTTAATCTGATACCTTCATTCATGAAGTGAAGCAGAAGGAGTCTATAAAGAACACTGTAACATTTTTGGTGATATTGCTTTCACTGATTAAGCCTAGTGTGCCATATAAAAATTAAAAGTCAAGTAAACAAAACAATCCACACAGCCTTGGAGAGAAGTAATTATCTTTAAAACGAAGTGTTTCTTACCTGTGAATGAAAATCACACTAAATCTTAATTCCTTTATTGATTTTAGTGACTAGCAGGAGTTGTTCTATGGTATCTTTGTTCATTTTTAAATTAAATTTATTTGAGTGTTTTGTAATAGTTTTAATACAATAAAAATTGAAAAATAATTTGCATTTCAGGTTTTTCTTTAATTTTGTTGTAGGGAATGTAGATAATTTAAAGTGGCTATGGTGTGTTTTATGAAGCTTAATATTTTATATTATACTTATTTAATTTGTATTTGAGTCTCTAATTTTAAATAAAAGGTTTATACATTTGTGTGCTCTGTTTATTTTAGTGATTATTAGTAGAGCTTATTATTCATTGTTCTTGTGGTTAACAGGTACATAAGAATAAATTGCAAGCAAAACTGTTCTAGGGATGCTTCAGACTATTTGTCATTAAGTAATTGAATTTATAACAGAACACTACCAACCTTATAAAAATGGATATGACATAAAAGGAATGCTGATTTAGTTTTTTAAAGAGATCTTTTTTTTTTTTTTTTTTTTTTTTTTTGACAGGCAGAGTGGATAGAGAGAGACAGAGAGAAAGGTCTTCCTTTTTGCCGTTGGTTCACCCTCCAATGGCTGCTGCGGCCGACACATCACGCTGATCCGAAGCCTGGAGCCAGGTGCTTCTCCTGGTCTCCCATGCAGGTGCAGCGCCCAAGCACTTGGGCCATCCTCCACTGCCTTCCCGGGCCATAGCAGAAAGCTGGCCTGGAAGAGGGGCAACCTGGATAGAATCCGGCGCCCCAACTGGGACTAGAACCCGGTGTGCCAGCGCCGCAAGGCAGAGGATTAGCCTGTTGAGCCACGGCGCCGGCCTGATTTAGTTTTTTAAGTATAGATTTCATTATCTCTAGCATACTTACCAGAATTCTCTAGGTGGAGAAAAACAGATATTATCCCTCAAAAGACATAGGTGACACTGTCAGGTGCTGGTAAAGACACTGGTGCTGGGAATCATAAAGAACAGGGAATATCCCATATGTTGAGATATAATTTATATAAACCGTACATTTTAAAATGGACAATTTGATATGTTTGACACATATACGTGTCTGTCAAACCACTGTAATAATCAACATACATATATCCATTACCCCCAAAAGATTACCCATCCCCTTTATAACACCTCCCTCTGTTTTGTCTGGTTTCTTTTACTCTACATAATTATTTTGAAATTCATCTGATTCCTTTTTATTGCCAAGTGGTATTCCATTGTATATATTTGCCTTAATTTGTAATCTATAAATCTGATGGGTATTTGGGTTGTTGCCAGTTTTTTGGCTATTGGAAGTGAAGCTGTTGGCCAGCGCTGTGGCTCACTTGGCTAATCCTCCGCCTGCGGCGCCAGCACCCCGGGTTCTTGTCCCGGTTGGGGCACTGGATTCTGTCCCGGTTGCTCCTCTTCCAGTCCAGTTCTCTGCTGTGGCCTGGGAAGACAGTGGAGGATGGCCCAGGTCCTTGGGCTCTGACCCGCATGGGAGACCAGGAAGAAGCACCTAGCTCCTGGCTTCGGATCAATGCAGCACGCTGGCTGTAGTGACCATTTGGGGGGTGAACCAACGAAAGGAAGGCCTTTCTCTCTCTCTCTCTCTCTCTCTCTCACTGTCTAACTCTGCCTGTCAAAAAAATAAAAATAGGCCGGCGCCGTGGCTTAACAGGCTAATCCTCCGCCTTGCGGCACTGGCACACCGGGTTCTGGTCCCGGTTGGGGCGCCGGATTCTATCCCGGTTGCCCCTCTTCCAGGCCAGCTCTCTGCTGTGGCCCGGGAAGGCAGTGGAGGATGGCCCAAGTGCTTGGGCCCTGCACCCGCATGGGAGACCAGGAGAAGTACCTGGCTCCTGCCATCGGATCAGCGCGATGCGCCGGCCGCAGCGGCCATTGGAGGGTGAACCAACGGCAAAAAGGAAGACTTTTCTCTCTTTCTCTCTCTCTCACTATTCACTCTGCCTGTCAAAATAAATAAATTAAAAAAAAAATAAAAATAAAAATAAAGAAGAAGAAGTGGAAGAAGTGAAGCTGTGGGGCCCGTGCTGTGGCACAGTAGGTTAATCCTCCACCTGTGGTCCTGGCATCCCATATGGGTGCTGGTTCTGGTCTCGGCTGCTCCTCTTCCAATGTGGCTCTCTGCTATGGCCTGGGAAGACAGTGGAGGATGGCCCAAGTCCTTGCACCCCTGCACCTGCATGGGAGACAGGGAAGAGGCACCTGGCTCCTGGCTTCGGATCGGCGCAGCTCGGGCCATTGCTGCCATCTGGGGAGTGAACCAACGGATGGAAGACCTTTCTGTCTCTCCTTCTCGCTGTCTGTAACTCTACCTCTCAAATAAAATAATAAAATCTTAAAAAAAAAAAATCCACTTTAAAAAAAAAAAAAGACAAGTGAAGCTGCTTAATCTCTAAAGATTAAGTGAGGGTCCTAGGAATTTAGCTATGTTCATTTTGTCTCTTTCATTACTGACTGAGGAAAAATAGGTGCCATTTACAATTTTTTTTTTAAGGTTAGAAAACCAAAAGAAGTCAGAAGGGGCCAAATAAGGACTATAAAATGATTTCCCATTAAAACACTTGCAAAATTGTCCTTGTTTGATGAAATAAATGAGCAAGAGCATTGACATGGTGGAGAAGGACTCTGGTAAAACTTACTGGGCATTTTCTGCTAAAGCTCTGGCTGTATTTTCTTTTTAAGATTTATTTATTTATTTGAAAGAGTTACACTTAGAAGAAGAGAGAGAGAGGCCTTCCATCTGCTGGTTCACTCCCCAACTGGCCACAATGGCCAGAGCTGCACCAATCCGCAGCCAGGAGCCAGGAGCTTCTTCCAGATTTCCCAAGAACACCCATATGGGATGATGCCAGTACTGCAGGTGGCAGCCTCACCTGCTACGCCAAAGTGCTGGGCCCACCTTTTTTTTTTTTTTTTTTTAAAGATTTATTTATTTATGTGAAAGAGTTACACAGAAGGAGAGGCAGAGAGAGAGAGAGAGAGAGGTCTTCCATCCGCTAGTTCACTCTCCAGTTGGCCGCAACAAAGCCAGGAGCCAAGAGCTTCTTCCAGGTCTCCCATGTGGGTGCAGATGCCCAAGGACTTGGACCATCTTCTACTGCTTTCCCAAGCCATAGCAGAGAGCTGGATCGGAAGTGGAGCAGCCAGGACTCCAACCAGTGCCCATATGGGATGCCTGCACTGCAGGCGGCGGCCCCGCTCTGGCTGTTTTTCAAAATGCTCTCCTCATAAGCAAATGTTATTTCTCTGATCCTCTAGAAAGTCTGCAGGCAAAATGCCTGGAACATCCCCAGAATTATTGCCATCAGCTCTGTTCTTGACTGGTCTACTTTTAGGTAGACATTGCTTTACCTGTGCTTTATCTTCAATATTGTACTGGTAAAGCCATGTTTTACCTTGTGTTCCAATTCTTTGAAGAAATGCTTCAGGGTCTTGAAACCACTTGTTAAAAATTTCATTGAAAGCTCTATTCGTGTTGCAGCTGCTCTGGGCACAACAGCTTTGACAGCTTTAGAACAAAAAGTTCTACTTTAGCTTTTCAGTCATTATTGTGTAACCTCAAGCAATTGAATTACCTATTATGCTGGCTGTTGTTTCTGCTGTTTTTTTTTCCCCACTTCTTTTATTTTAATTTTTAATTAGTTTTTAAGAGATTCAGTGTGATTTTAGATGCGATTCTAAGAACAAATGATATGTCCTCCCTTCCTGTTTCTGCTGTTAATTGTTGGTTCTCTTCATTTAGAACATGAATAGATTAATTCTTTACTTGCAAATTGATAAGGATTTTCTGCTGCCATGGACTTGATCTTCAACATTGTCTTGTCCCTTAAAACATTTTTAGTATATGTGCTGCCGAAGCAAGCACTGTCCCTTAAAACAGGTTGTCCATTTGAAAACTGCTAATATTTTTTGGGTCATTTTCTCTTAAATTTTCTATAAAACATCAATGATAGGCCAGCGCCGTGGCTCAACAGGCTAATCCTCCGCCTGCGGTGCCGGCACCCCGGGTTCTAGTCCCGGTCGGGGCGCCAGATTCTGTCCTGGTTGCCCCTCTTCCAGGCCAGCTCTCTGCTATGGCCCGGGAGTGCAGTGGAGGATGGCCCAAGTGCTTGGGCCCTGCACCCGCATGGGAGACCAGGAGGAAGCACCTGGCTCCTGCCTTCGGATCAGCGCAATGCGCCGGCCGCAGCATGCCAGCCGGGTTGGCCATTGGAGGGTGAACCAATGGAAAAGGAAGACCTTTCTCTCTGTCTCTCTCTCTCACTGTCCACTCTGCCTGTCAAAAAAAAAAAAAAAAAAAAAAACAACAATGATTTAACTTTAACTCTGATGTTTGTTCTTGCTGGAATTTTAGCAAAATTAATCTTGCCCTGATAAGGACTCTTTTCAAACTGATATCTTTCTCAGTGCCTCCAATTACATCCTGTTCATCCATGTTATAACAAGTTACTATGAGTTTATTTTGATGTATGAAAATTTTGAAATCCATGCATAGTTTTTTCATAATATGTATTTCCCACAAACTTTGTGAAGACCCCTTGTACTTTCATTTGCTTGGGGTAAATATCTGGGAGTGAGACAGCAGATCATAGGTATAAGTTTCACTTGAAGGAAACTGCCTGGGTAGGTATGGCAAGGTCTGTGGCCAGCAGCAGCTGGTGCAGGAGGTAGAATGGGGCCCTGTGCGTCTGGGGCCAGGACAAGCAATGTGGGGAAGCAGTGCTTCGTGGAAAGTCAATCTGGGGTCCTCACTGAACTTATTAAAGGATGCAGTTGCTGAGGAGTCCGTGTAGAATAAATATGGATTTTATGCCCTGAGAATTTTGAAAAATTAAAGCCAATTCATGTGGCATCCAAAAGAAGAACCAGCAAGCTCTGTGATTCAGACTTGACACTGTATTTTTTGTGAAGCAGGTGATTAATAATGTTTATACTACTTAAGCCATACTAAGTGTGTAACTGAACTGTACCCATTAAGATGTCCATTTAGGAGAGACATTATTAGAGTCTAAAGAATTTTCACAAAGTTTTCATATAGCTATAAAAGCTTTGACACTAAGCAAAATTGGATGTGATTCGATAGGTACACAACAGTTTTTCTGGATAGCAAATGTTTGAATTAAATGCAAAAATGTCAGCAAAAGAAGTTGCTTTACACTTTGTCAGTTATGTTCCTGTTAATGAACAACTGTATGAATTAGGTGGATTAAGAGAAGGACTGATTAATGCAGGCACATGCAGTCATGATGACTAGATCAGTGCAGGGAGACCAGTCACACAAAAAAGGATACAAAAGTATATTGAAGGCAAAATTATATTTAACTTAGTGGCAACTGTATCTGACAGAAAAATGATATGTGATGAAAAGATAGCGGAGTTAAACAATTTGCAGAGGAACCCATGGATACAGATCAGGATAGTAATATGTTAAGTACTATTCAGGCAGAAGTTGCCAAACACCAGATGCTTATGGAAGAAGTACAGAAATTAAAAATATATGTGATTGAAAATATCAGAAGGAAAAGCAACCATCTCCCTTTTATTTTGGAATTGTTAGCCCTTAGCATAACACCGACAGTTAATGCTACTAGTAAAAAAGCCAAAAGAAAAACAATGCAAAAAGACCTCAGGAAGCCGAATGAAGAGGATGTTTTGTGATGTAACCATGTTTCTACTTAAACATGGATTTTCATAGAAACCATTAAATATAAAGACCTTTGAGCAACATCTTAAATGGCTCAGTGCATGTTTAACAATAATAGCAGTATGTTTTCTGGTTGGTTGGTTGTTTCTTTTAAAGATATATTTATTTGAGAGGCAAAGTTACAGACAGAAAGAGAGAGAGACAGAGGTCTTCATCCTCTGGTTCATTCCTCAAATGGCCGCAATGGCTATAGCTGGACTGATCTGAAGCCAGGAGCTTCTTCAATGTCTCCCACGTGGGTGCAGGGGCCCAAGAACTTGGGCCATATGCTGCTGCTTTCCCAGGCACTTTAGCAGGGAGCTGGATCGGAAGTGGAGCAGCTGAGACTGGTGCCCGTATGGGATATGGCGCCACAGAAAGAGGCTTAACTGTACACCACAGCACCAGCTCCTGTTTTGTTTTTAACACTTGGATTAATCAATCTTTTCCCTAAGTGCATCACATGCATGTACTCCATATTAAATAAAAGTGATATTAAGAGTGCTTTCACAATTTCTTTTTTTTTCTTTTTCTTTTTCTTTTTCTTTTTTTTTTTTTTTTTTTGCTTATTTGAAAATCAGAGTTACACAGAGAAGGAGAGGCAGAGAGAGAGAGAGAGAGAGAGGGAGGGAGAGAGAGATCTTCCATACACTGGTTCACTCCCCAATTGTCCACAATTGCGCCGATCCGAAGCCAGGAAGCAGGAGCTTCTTCCGGATCTCCCATGTGGGTGCAGGGGCCCAAGTCCATCTTCTGCTGCTTTCCCAGGCCATAGCAGAGAGCTGGATCGGAAGTAGAAAAGCCGGGTCTCGAACTGGTGCCCATATGGAATGCCAGCACTGCAGGTGGAGGCTTTACCCTCTACACTACAGTGCCAGCCCCAGAATCCCTAATTTTTAAAAAGCTACCAATGAGGGCCAGCATTGTGGCCTAGTAGATAAAGCCACCACTTGCAGCACCAACATGCCATATGGACACTAGTTCAAGATCCAGCTGCTCCATTTTTCCTGCTAATGTGCCTGGGAAAGCAGCAGGGGGTGGCCCAAGTGCTTGGGCACCTGCACCCACATGGGAGACCTGAAAGAAGCTCTTGGCTCCTGGATTCATCCTGGCCAAGCCCTGGCTGTTGCAGCCATTTGGAGAGTGAACCAGTGGATGGAAGACCTCTTTCTCTCTGTGTCTTTCTTTCTCTGTCTTTCCTCTCTCTTTGTAACTCTTTCAAATAAATAAAAAATAAAAAGCCATTAGTGTTCTAATTATAGTGGAATGTGATTGAGGAACACTGGGCTAGAATTTGATCTTATTTATCTCTAAACTACACATGTGGGATTAGCCATCATCAATTATGAAATTTTGAAAAAGGGTACTGGCATTGTGGCACAGAGGGTAAAGCCACTGCCTGCAATGCCAGCATGCTGCATCAGCCAGGGCTGGGCAGACTGAAACCAGAAGCCTGGAATTCCATCCTGGTCTCCCACGTGGTGGTAGCGGCCCAAGTACTTGGGGCCATCTTCCACTGCTTTCCTAGGTGCATTAGCAGGGAGTTGGATCTGCAGTGGAGCAGCTGGGTCTTGAAACAGCACCCGAGGGGCCGGCGCCTTGGCACACTAGGTAAATCCTCCACCTGTGGCACTGGCATCCCATATGGGTGCCAGTTTTAGCCCCGGTTGCTCCTCTTCCAGTCTAGCTCTCTGCTGTGGCCTGGGAAAGCGGTGGAGGATAGCCCAGGTGCTTGCGCCCCTGCACCTGCATGGGAGACTGGGAGGAAGCACCTGGCTCCTGGCTTCGGATCGGCGCAGTTCCAGCCATTGCAGCCACTTGGGGAGTGAACCAACGGAAGGATGACCTTTCTCTCCGCCTCTCTCTCTCTCATTGTCTGTAACTCTGCCTGTCAAGTAAATAAAATCTTTAAAAAAAAAAGCACCCGAATGAGATGCCAGTTTCACAGATGATGGCTTAAACCACCACATCACAATGCTAGCCCTATTAATAAATCTTTAGAAAACAGAAAAAAGAGGGGCCAGTGTTGTGACATAGCAGGTAAAATTGCCGCCTGCCATGCCATCCCATATGGGCACTGGTTCATGTCCAGCTGCACCACTTCTGATCCAGCTCCCTGCTAATGGCCCAGAAAAAGCAGCAGAAGATGGTTCATGTAGGTGGGCCCCTTCCACCTACATGGGAGACTCAGATGAAGCTCCTGGTTCCTGGCTTCCCTGTGGCCACTTAGGGCATGAACCAGCAGATGGAAGACCTCTTTCTCTCTGTATCTGCCTCTCTCTAACTCTGACTTTCAAAATAAGTAAATAAGTATTTTATTGAAAACTTTTATTTAATAAATATAATTTCATAGGTATAACTTTTGGAATGTAGCAGTTCTTTCCCCCATACCCACCCTCCCACCCGCACTCTCATCCCACCTCCTACTCCGTCTCCCATCCCATTCTTCATTAAGATTCATTTTTAATTATCTTTATATAGAGAAGATCAATTCTATACTAAGATTTCAACAGTTTGTACCCACTCAGACATACAAAGTATAAAGTACTGTTTGAAGACTAGTTTTACAGTTAATTCTTATAGTACAACACATTAAGGATAGATGTCCTACATGGGGAGCAAGTGCACAGTGACTCATGTTGTTGATTTAACAATTGACACTCTTATTTATGACGTCAGTGATCACCGGAGGCTCTTTTATTTATTTATTTATTTTTTAAGATTTATTTATTTATTTGAAAGTCAGAGTTACAGAGAGAGAGGAGAGGCAGAGAGAGAGAGGTCTTCCATCCACTGGTTCACTCCCCAGATGGCCGCAACAGCTGGAGCTGCGTCAATCCGAAGCCAGGAGCCAGGAGCCAGGAGCTTCTTCCAGGTCTCCCATGCAGGTGCAGGGGCCCAAGGACTTGGGCCATCTTCTATTGCTTTCCCAGGCCATAGCAGAGAGCTGGATCAGAAATGGAGCAGCCGGGACTAGAACTGGCACCCATATGGAATGCCAGCGCTTCAGGTCAGGGTGTTAACCCGCTGCACCACAGCACCAGCCCCTACCCGAGGCTCTTGTCATGAGCTGCAATGCTATGGAAGCCTCTTGAGTCCACAAACTCTGACATTATTTAGACAAGGTCAAAGTCAAAGTGGAAGTTCTCTCCTCCCTTCAGAAAAGGGTACCTCCTTCTTTGATGGCCTGTTCTTTCCACTGGGGGATCTCACTCACAGAGATCTTTCATGTAGGTCATTTTTTGCCACAGTGTGGGCGCTTCATTTTTCTTTCCTCTCCCTGTCTGAGTCATTGCTGGGTGGAGGGCTTCCTTGGTGTGGAATTCCTGAAATTTCTCCCAGGCTTTACAATGGATTCAATAGGCCCCTTCTTATAGGGTGGGGAAAGTTTCTCTAAACTACCCCTGGGAGAAGGTTGGGACTCATCTAGCAAAGTTGTTGGACAAGATTTTTTTTTTTTTTAATTTATTTTTTGACAGGCAGACTGGACAGTGAGAGAGACAGAGAGAAAGGTCTTCCTTTTGCCGTTGATTCACCCTCCAATGCTGATCCGAAGGCAGGAGCCAGATGCTTCTCCTGGTCTCCCATGGGGTGCAGGGCCCAAGCACCTGGGCCATCCTCCACTGCCTTCCCGGGCCATAGCAGAGAGCTGGACTGGAAGAGGGGCAACTGGGACGGAATCCGGTGCCCCGACCGGGACTAGAACCCGGTGTGCCGGCGCCGCAAGGCGCCTGTTGGACAAGATTTTAATTGCTGATCCTAATAGCCCACTTAGTACAGGGTAAGGGAGCTTTTCTTAGCCTGCCCCCAGGGAGAGGGCTGGAACCCACCTTGACAAGATTATGAACAAAGGCAAGACTTTTAATCACTTAACTACACAGAATTCTCATTTTTCCTTCATCCACTCTAACACAAAAAGGCTGGTATCTATCTAGCTAGTAATAGAGTACAGAAATGTAAGGTCCTACTCTAATGTCAACGAGGACTCTGGGCTATACCCTCAATAGCGATGCCAGGCTGAGCAATGAGCATCTTTAGCCAAGGGCTGACAGTCTGTGATTCTGACCTGGGGGTACTTCACCCCACTGGGCAGACTCACTTCTAGTGGCCAGATTTTTAGCAGAGTGGATGGGACTTCCTTGGAAGCCAGCCTGTGTCATGGCAGCTGTTCATTTAATGCCCTAATGCCTGGCTTTTTGCATCAAAAACAGGGGCTATTTTGGGGGTGGACTGGCCTAGTTGGGTCTCCTTGATGGCAGATCACCACATAAAGTAGCTATTAATCCTTTCAGATAGGATCAAACATATCAGTCACTTTGAACCATTCATCTATCTATTAGGGTAATTTTTTTTTGGGGGGGGGGACTGAGGGCTAATTTTCTAAGTAGGAAAAGTGGCTGGCAATTTTTGGCAACATAAAAAATATCCACAGGGCCTGTGCTGTGGCACAGTAGGTTAATCCTCCTCCTGTGGCACCAGCATACCTTTTGGGCTCTGGTTCTAGTCCCGGCTACTCCTCTTCTGATCCAGCTCTCTGCTATGGTCTGGGAAAGCAGTGGAAGATGGCCCAAGTGCTTGGGCTACTGCACCTGCGTGGGAGACCCAGAAGAAGCTCCTGGCTCCTGGCTTCACATTGGCTCAGCTCAGGCCATTGTGGCCATTTGGCGAGTGAACCAGCGGATGGAAGACCTCTCTGCCTCTGCCTCTCTTGTAACTCTGCCTTTCAAATAAACAAATAAATCTTTTAAAAAAAATTCCTCCTGGATGAATGTGGCAAAGAGACTATAAAAGAGAGAGTAGGGCAGGAGGACGCCAAGGTGACTAGGTTAAAAGAGACTGGGCAAGCCTCTGTCTCCATGAAATATTGGCTAAGAGACTTTGGCTACCACTAGACAAGGCAGGGAGAAAATAGAAGACTACACGTGGAACATTCTTTGGAGTGAAGTTGCTTAGGACTTACCACTGTTCTTGTGTTTTTTCTTGGCTAGCTCTGCTAAGTATATCACTGGAGATGACTGGAACAGAGGTTTTGTCTTCACAGAAGAAAAACTTAGATGCGAGAAATAGAATAGCAGTGAGACAGCAAGGCTTAATGGGGCGGGGCAGACTTTGGAGTAGATGGGCACCCCTCAGAATGGAGAGAGACAAAAAGGGAGAGAGACCGATCATTGACAGGAGTAAGCAAGGTTACGCAGTCTGATGGAGAGAATGCATCTACAGGCCAGGTGGTTGTCTCAGTAGATGGCTGAGAATGACGGCAGCACAGATCAGCATCGTCCAACTCACAGACAGGGAAAACGGGGGCAAGCTGAGGGGAGTGAGTAGCTGAGGCAGCTGTCGAGAGTACACATGTGCCAAAGGGGGTGTGAAAAGGAGGGAGGGTGAGGGGGAAGAAGATGGGACTAAGAAGAAGGTTTGGAAAATGGGGAAGATTGGTTAACTAGACGCCAAGATGGCATAAGGAGTAGAAGGTGAAGGGGGATGATTAGCAGGATCAAAGTCAGGCTCTTTTGTGTGTGTGTGTGTGTGTGTTTTTTTTTTAAGAGTTATTTATTTATTTGAAAGGCAGAGTTACAGAGAGAGAGAGAGAGAGAGAGAGAGAGAGAGAGAGAGAGTCTTCCATTTCCTGATTCATTACACACATTGCCTCAACAGCCAGGGCTGGGCCAGGCCGAAGCCAGCAGCCAGGAGCTTCTTCTGGACGTCCCATGTGGGCTCAGGAGCCAAAGTACTTGGGCCATCTTCTGCTGATTTCCCAGCTGCATTATCAGGGAGCTGGATTTATGTCACAGTGCTAGCCATAAAGCTCAGACTTTAGTAGGCTCAGGAGTTTACTTCTTGTCTTTTTTCCTAAGGAGGAGAATCTGATGGTTGACAGAATGAAGGACAATTATGAAATGTTAGCAAAGACGAGCAGAACTCACAGCCAGACCAAGTTGATTCAAGGGCTACACTCAAGAGTCTCTCACTACCAGCATGCATACAGGGTGAACAAGTGGCAGAGCGAACTCTGTTACAGGCTAGGATTATGTAGCAGAAGGCAGCTGAAGATTGTCGGGGGGAGGTCGTTAGGTGGGGCTGAGCTGGTTTGTCCAGGCTTCTCACCCGCATGCACTTTTCAAACTTGGCCAGTCTTCCTCTCTGCAGGCTGGTTAGTTGGGGAAGGATGCAGAGAGTGTTGAGGGAAAGAGTGCAAGGGGTGGGGTTGAGCTGGTTGGGAAGAATGCAAGGGATTGCTGTTTGTCCTTGCTTCATCAATTCTGACTCAGTATAGATGGGGAGAGGGGCTGCTAGTTTCTTTCTGGCTACTTCCTGGTGATGTGGGGCATTGAGGCAGGGTGGGATATCTATACTCTAGATCAGAACTGTTTGGAGAAGAAGAGCAGTCTTGCGATGTTCCTGCATGATAGCTCTAACTATAGCAGTCATTCGTTCCTCTATGAACATTTGAAACATGTTAACTACACATGGTAGGAATGAAAGCACTATGATTATGAGGATAAAAGGAGATGATAGAGACATTGCCCATGGTAGGAAACATGGCCAAAACGACATGGGCCTATTTTGGGGATATATTTCATTAGTGTGCTTTTTTATGGGCCCAATCTCTTCTCTTAACATAACCAATTTATTTCTGTAAAAGCATCACTGTTCACCCAAAAAGAGGCAAAGTCCTCCTTTTTCAGCAGTGAGGAGGTCTAATCCTCAACAGATTTAAAGGATCACTGCTGCCAAGGAATCCACCTGATTCTAGAGCTGAGACAGTTGTTACACCATGTTGTTTATGTCTTTTTTGAGAGTGAGTAAGTCTTAGATTTTATTGGCCTTGTCTACCAAAATTGCCTGTACAGTCACTCAATTCTTGCCAGAACACCCAACAAGATTATTAAGGAGGGTGAGTCCAAAATCCCTTTTGACATAGTGTGTTAGAGAGAAGGAAAATAAAGACTGGTCTAGAGTATAGGACAAAGGTGGAAATAGGAAAGCGAGAGTACAAATCCCTGTCCAGTTAGTGGGAAGACAGGTGCAAGCCTGGTTGCTGCAGAGAAAGAACGCCCTTACTTCTGATCCTATACATGTGATCATATGGTAAGTGATAATCTTAATGCTTCCCAGTGACGCGGGGACATGATAAATAACTGCCATAGAGGCCACTTCTATTGGGTGTGAGGAATAGAATATTCAAAGGAGGTGGAGGTCTGGAAGAGTGATAGGTTACAGGTGATGCGGGGGAATGAACCCACATCATGGGAAAAGGAGAGGGAAAGGAGCTTGACCAATCAGTGAGGCCATAGCAAACATGTCATGGATAGGTATAAGACATGGAACCATCAGTGTTTGTTTTTTCCCTTGTTCTGTTGGTGTTATTTCCTGGGAACTTCAGGAGAGATATATCCTGGGGTTCTTTGAGGAAGGTTCTGGCCCATGAAATAGAAATGAGTCCCTTGGCCCTTTCCCAGAGCTGGCAGGAGGTAGGGAGGTCTTGCCAGACCTCAGGGGAGGAGGGTGTTCAGATCCAACATGAAGAGACATTGGGGTTATGTTTAAAGAAGAGGCTAAAGAAACGTTAATGCGAGGTATATAGGGGTTTTGGAAGCACAAAAGGCGATCAGGTCAGAAGCAGCAATAGAGAAGAATCCTACTCAAAAGAGGTAAGAGTGCTAAGAGAAACTTTCAAGTCTATGGCTGCAGATATCATCAGAGAGTGACAGTAAGGAATATAAACAGAAGGTAAAAAAGGATATCTGCATGGAAGTGAAGTCACAGAGATTGCCCTGGAGCCAACAACCTGAGATGAGGTTCAGAAGGTAGACTGATGGAGTCTAGTACTATTATCTCTCCTATAGAACTACTTGGAGGAGGGTGCAGTGTTGTGGCACAACAGGTAAAGTCACTGTCTGCAATACCGGCATCCCATATGAGCACTGGTTTGTGTCCTGGCTGCTCCACAGCCCCAGAAGATGGTGCGAGTGCTTGGGCCCCTGCCACCCATGTGGGAGACTGGGAAGAAGCTCCTGACTCCAGCTTTGGTCCCAACCCCAGCTGTTGCAGTCATTTGAGGTGTGAACCAGCAGATGGAAGATCTCTCTCTCTCTCTCCCTCTTTCTGTAACTCTGATTTTCAAATAAATAAAAAATATAATCTTCTGATGAAACAGAGCTCTAATAAATAGAATAATTATTTTTTAAGATTTATTTATTTACTTGAAAGTCAGAGTTACACACAGAGAAAAGGAAAGACAGAGAGAGAGAGAGAGAGAGAGAGAGAGGTCAAGAGGTCTTCCATCCGATGGTTCATCCCCTCATTTGCAACGGCTGGAGCTGACCCCATCTGAAACCAGGAGCCAGGAGCTTTTTCCAGGTCTCCCACACGGGTGCAGGGCTCAAGGACTTGGGCCATCTTCAACTGCTTCCCCAGGCCATAGCAGAGAGCTGGATCAGAAGTGGAGCAGCCGGGACTCAAACCAACACCCATATAGCTTTACCCACTATGCCACAGTGCCAGCCCCAAATAGAACAATTATTTAAAAAAAAAAATTACTTGGAGGAATCTGTGGAATTCAGGAATTGTCAGGAACGTGAGGTATTGTGGGGAGCCTTATCAACTTGAGAATTGTGGGTCCCATGGGAATAAAATTA
Source organism: Lepus europaeus (assembly GCF_033115175.1). Taxonomy (NCBI): domain Eukaryota; kingdom Metazoa; phylum Chordata; class Mammalia; order Lagomorpha; family Leporidae; genus Lepus; species Lepus europaeus. Next base: position 56,417,082 of record NC_084828.1, read on the forward strand.
TATAAAGGAACTGTAACTAATTTTAATGAAGTAAAACGTACCCGAGGTGGGGTGTCCTTTGAGCTTAGTGGTAGGGGTAGTCAATATTGCTTGAAAGGGCCTGTTCCATTTTGGCTATAAAGCAGCCTTGTTTTGTCTAAGGTAGACCCAATTACCGGGTTGAAATGCAGGAGTATAGTCTGAAGGTAGAGGGCATAGTTTGGGTAGATGTGTGTCTGCGTAGGCCCATAAATAAGAGTGCATGGGGCTGGCACTGTGACATAGTAGGTTGGGCCTCTGCCTGTGGTGCTGGCATCCTATATGGGTGTTGGTTCGAGCCCCAGCTGCTCCACTTCTGATCCAGCTCCCTACTGATGGCCTAGGAAAGCAGTGAAGGATGGCTCAGGTGCTTGGGCCCCTCTACCTGCATGGGAGACCCAGAGGAAGCTCCTGGCTCCTGGCTTGGGCTCAGCCCAGCTCCAGCCATTGAGGCCATTTGAGGAGTGAACCAGTGGATGGAAGATCTCTCTCTCTCTCTCTCCCTCTGTCTCTCCCTCTCTCTCTATGTAACTCTCAAATAAAAAAAAAATTTAAACAACAACAAAAAGAGTGCATTTCACTGAGGAGAGGGAAAGTAAGAGGAGGAGGAATGGCTTCAGAATTTTGGAGGAGAGGAAAGTTATTAGATGCAAGAAGATTACTTCTGTATAGGATTCCAAATGGGCTGAGCATTAATGCTTCTGGGGAAGAGATATAACAGAGTTAAAGGAAGCAGTTTTACCCAGTCTAAGTGGACTTGGGCAGAGAGTTTAGTGAGAGCTTGTTTAAAATTTCATTTATCCATTCTACTTTTACTGAAGAGGGGAGATGATAGGGGCTGGGGCTGTGGCGTAGCGGGTAAAGCCGCCACCTGCAGTGCCAGCATCCCATATGGGTGCCGGTTTGAGTCCCGGCTGCTCCACTTCTGATCCAGCGCTCTGCTGATGGCCTGGGAAAGCAGTAGAAGATGGCCCAAGTCCTTGGGCCCGTGGAAGACCTGGAGGAAGCTCCTGGCTCCTGGCTTCAGATCAGCTCAGCTCCGGCCATTGCAGCCATCTGCAGGAGTGAACCAGCAGATAGAAGACTCTCTGCCTCTGCTTCTCTGTAACTCTGCCTTTCAAATCAAATAAATCTAAAAAAAAAAAAAAAAGAAAGAAAGAAAGAAAGAAAGAAAATGCCATGAGATGTGGAAAGAGGCAGATACTAATTGAGGGGTAAATTCTGGCCCATTGGCTGACACCGCAGCTCAGTAGGCTGATCCTCTGCCTGCGGTGCCGGCACACTGGGTTCTTGTCCCAGTCCGGGCGCCAGATTCTGTCCCGGTTGCCCATCTTCCAGGCCAGCTCTCTGCTGTGGCCTGGGAGTGCAGTGGAGGATGGCCCAGGTCCTTGGGCCCTGCACCCCACGGGAGACCAGGAGAAGCACTTGGCGCCTGGCTTCGGATCAGCGTGATGTGCTGGCCGCAGCGCGCTGGCCGCGGCGGCCATTGGAGGGTGAACCAATGACAAAGGAAGACCTTTCTCTCTGTCTCTCTCTCTCTCACTGTCCACTCTGCCTGTCAAAAAAAATTTTTAAAAAATTCTGGCCCATTATCTGATTGAATGGAAATAGGGAGTCCAAATCTAGGGACAATATCGCTTAATAGTATAGTGGAAATGGTGAAGACTCTCTTGTTAGTAGTAGGGAGGGCCTCCACCTAAGCGAAGAAAGTGTTCATCATAACCAGAAGGTAATGTATCCACTTAACTGGTAGCATGTGGGTGAAGTCAATCTGCCAGTCCTCCCGCAGGAGCAGCTGTGGGCCTGGTGAGTAGTAGGAGATGGGGGTGGTCTGATATTGGAGTTGGGCATAGCAATCTGACAAATGCTACATGTCTGATATATATTATGCAGAGTTTCTTGTATGGTGGGAGTCAGGTGTATGTGTGATTTTAGGAAATGAAGAAAAGAGTTTGGGTTTGAATGACACAGGTAGTAGAGGTTTTTTAGAAGGCAGCTTGGAGAAAAGAGGGCAGTATTAGTTTATTATCTAGAAACCACCATGAGGCCCTTTGTTGTTGGAATTCAGAGATTTCTAAGTCTGAATAGGAGCTAAGTTAAAGAGAACGGATGGGATTATTTCACTCTGGGCTGTTGCTTCAGCTGTCAGACCAGCCTGTTTGCTAGCCTCTGGTAAATACTGTTTGTCTTTCTGGTGGCCTTTGCTGTGAAAATAGTGGCTTTTGTTGGCAGCTGGGAAGCATCAAGAAGAGCTTTAATCAGCTTGACATTTATCATAGGGGTCCCTCGGGCTGTCAGGAAGCCTTTTCCTGCCATTCTGGGCATTGGAATGGATGATGTAATAGGCTTATTGGAAATCTGTGTGTATGTAAATGGTCTTTCCCATTGCCAGAGTCAGGGCTCGCGTTAAGAGCAACAGTTCAGCTGTGCCCTGAAGTAGGGGTCAAACTTCAATGACCTTTTCAGGGGAGAGGAAGAGAAAGTATCACCATGATACCCCTCAATTATCATCACATATCCAGCAGAAAAGGGATGATTTTTGGTGGCACTACCATCAATGAACCAGCCAGGGTCTTGGAGAATGAGAGTGTCTGTGAGGTGGTGTAATGTAGTTAGGGAGAAAGTCAGATAATTAGGGCAAGAATGGGGCTCATGGGAATCATATAAGGTAGTGGGGAGAAGAGTAGCTGGATTAAGGGAAAGCAATGATGGAAGATGTCCGTAGGTTGGAGGAGAGTAGAATGAAGAATTTGGGGGACCGGCGCTGTGGCGCAGCAGGTTAAAGCCCTGGCCTGAAACGCTGACATCCCATATGGGCGCCGGTTCTAGTCCTGGCTGTTCCTCTTCCAATCCAGCTCTCTGCTATGGCCTGGGACAGCAGTAGAAGATAGCCCAAGTCCATGGGCCCCTGTACCCATGTGGGAGTCCTGAAGAAGCTCCTGGCTCCTGGCTTTGGATCGGCACAGCTCTGGCCATTGCGGTCATCTAGGGAGTGAACCAGCGGATAGAAGACCTTTCTCTCTGTCTCTACCTCTCTCTGTAATTCTGTCTTTCAAATAAATAAAATGAAGAAAAGCGAGTTTCTGGGCCTCAGATATGAGGAGGGCCTCAGTGGTCAGGATCCTCAGGCACAGAAGTCAGCTCTGATAAATCCCACCCAATTGTTTGGAGAAATAGGCCACAATGGTGGTGGAGTCCCCTGCCATTTGGGTCAGAAGATTGAATGCTTGTCCCCTAGAGCTATGAATATAAAAAAGGAACAGTATATGTGGGTTAGGAAGGCTCAGGGTGGGTACTTTTTAGAGTTTAGAATGGGATTTCTGGGGGAGGGGGAGGTCCCTTTCATAGAGGGGTTTAGCAATAAGAGAGAAATCTGGAATCCTGATGCAAAAATATCCCATGAGTCCCATGAAAGAGAAGAGGTCTCTCTTAGTATATGGAAAGGGAAGGGAATGCGTTGTCTGTTTTTGGGCTGGAGGAATTGTGCAAGTGTCTGGTGTGACAAGAAGTCCCAGGAACGTGACAGGAGTGGAAATTAGCTGAGTTTTTCTTCTGAGATATCCTATAACCTTTCTCAGCTAACAATTTTAAGAGACTAGTGATATGCTGGAGACAGGTACCTCGGGGGGGGGGCTGCAGAGTAGAAGATCATCAACATGTAGAAGTAGGGTACCGGGTGAAAGATTAATAGAGGCTAGATATGCCTAGAGGGCCTGCCCAAAGAAGTGTGGGCTGCTCTGAAAACCTGTTTTTTTTTTTTTTTTTAAATAGAAAGTATAGATGTGTATGGGGTAAGTGAATTGGGATGGGTATGTGAACCTGAAGGAGGTGGCATATTGTAGGTTTTAGGCCTCTATGGCTTTCTAGACTGAGATAATATTGGGGAACAGCAATAGCTTTTACGCGATCCCTTAGGGAGATGTGAATGGGAGTATTTTATGGGATCCCTTAGGGAGATGTGAATGTGAGTGGGTGGTGATTATGGGGTGAAATGTATTCCATACTATAGGGCTGACCAAGGCTGACTTTCTCTCTGGGATAGAGAGGTAGGGGGAGGAAGGTCCTTAATATGAAGGATAAATGTGTGGGTTGCATCCCTAGTGGGAATGGAGACAGATGCTCCTAGAGAGAGGAGAAGGTCTCTGCCCAACAAGGGGGTGGAACAATTGGACAGAACAACAAAGGAGTGTAAAAGAGTAATATCTCCGAAGGAGCAATATAGAGGAGGAGCCTTATTAAGTGTTTTAATGAAGCCTTCATGCCAGCAACAGAGACAGAGGAAGGAAGGAGTGGGCCGCAATATTCACTTAAAACAGATAAACTAACCCCAGTGTTCACCAAGAAAGAAATACACTTGCTACACACTGCCCCCACTACCCTTGGATTTTTGGACTCACTTGTGATGGGGCTGTGGGACCCAGGCCTCCTCATTTTGTTATATTTAACATAGATGAGATGTCCTGTGTTGGAGAGGGTTGAGCAGAGAGCTGTCAGAAAGAGGGGCACCCTTCCCCCAGGGGGAGGGTAGTCCATCTTCCAGTGTCCCCATTGTCCGCATTTGGGATATGGCCCTGGCCCAGTGCCCAGTATTTCTGCAATTATTGCAGACTGCTGGAGAGCTGGGATCTGGCTTGTGGTCAGGCCCCGGGTTGGAGCAGGCCTTGGCCCAGTGCCCAGTGCTGCTGCATCAATAACAGGTTCCCTGAGGCCTGGGACTTGTCTTTTGATTTGGGTCTTGGTGGACTGCAGAGGCAAGCATCTGATACTTTAATTTCATGTTTTTCCTTCTGAGTCCTTACTTCCTCATCCCTATTAAAGATGCAAAAAGCTGCATTTATGGGGTCTCTTTTGTGGGTTTGTGTACTGTCATCCAGTTTTTGGAGTTTGCACTGGATATCTGGAGCTAATTAGGGCATAAAGTGAGTATTTAGAAACAACTGCCCTCCTGGGAAATTGGGACCTGTGTTGGTAGTTTGTATTGTTTCTGTAAGGTGGGCCATAAAGAGTTTTCATCTGGTGCCTGGGTGATCTCATGGATCCTATCATAGTTAATCTGCTTTTGGCTGTTCTTATCCACAGCCAACAGGCAGGCGATCATGTGATCTCAGGCCCGTAGGTGTCCCTAGGTCCCTGGGTTGGTAGGTCCACTCCGGGTTAGGGGTGGCTTTGGGGATGGCCCAAGCAGCCTCTGGGTGTCTGTCTTGGGCCTGGTGGTGTAACTCATCTCTGTGCTGTTCAGCAGCTTGCCGGATATGTTCAAATTCCTCTGGAGTTAAGGCAGAGGATAGAATGAGACAAAGATCTTGCCAGATTAAGCTGTAGGACTGAGTCAGGTGAAGAAATTCCTTATGATATTTGGAGGGATTCTCTGAGAATGAGCCTAAAAGCTCCTTGATTTGATTATGGTCTATTAGAGAAGGAGACATGGACTCTGGGCCTTCCATGCCAGCCACCTCCCTCAGGGGAAGACTGGTTTGGGTTGTAAAGTCCGGGAGACAGCATGAGGAGTAGGTAAGACAGAAGGGTGGATTGGATCAGGGATCGGGTGGAGTGGCTGGGGTGCATGTGGCAGGTGGTTGTCAGCTGGATCTGGATCACAGAGAGGATGTGATGAGGGAGGGGCTGGGGGTGGAGCTTTTAAAGGAAAGCTTTTCTTTCATGGAAAGAACAGGACAAACAGGGTGTGAGGGTGAAGAGAGTGACAGGATGGAGGGGGAGGGGTCAGGGGACCGGAAGGTTGAAGGGGAGAAGGGAGGGGAAGGTCAGTTGTGGCTGCCACTGTGGGTGGGGGGAAGAAGAACGTGCAAGCAGGGGCAGGGTGAGTGGAGGGCCATGCTCCCAAAGTGATAGCTTCTCTGATGGAGGAAGAGCGAGAGAGGGGAAGAGAGGGAGTTCAAAGGAAGGCCTCAGGCCTCTCTCCTCCATGATAACTTGGAATGAGGAAACTTGACCTTGGAGGAGGAAAAAGGCTTGGGAAACTTCTGACCATTTGCTGTTCCTCTGTGTAAAGTAATCAAGGTCGCAGAGAATTTGGTAACCAAACCTGCCTCGTTCTGGCCATTTATATTCATCATCCAGTTTACATTGAAGCCAGGCTTTGGTATAGAGATAAATTAATTGTTTTGGTCTCATCTGCCCAGCGCACACAAGTTCAACAGACAGACCCGGGACAGTCATGCGTCCCATGGGAGAAATTTCCTAACCCATGGACTTAAATACAATGAAACCGAGAGCTGAGGACTCAACTTACAATAAAGCATCTTTTGAGAAGCCTCCCACAGCTGAGCCACTCACAACTGAGTTATGAGATTTCCCTAAGCTTAGATAGGCACCTCTAAACTAGGACATATGGGAACATTCCTAGTGGAACTGACTGTGTACCCTAAAATCCCTGCAAAGGAAAGGGTACTGGCCAATGAGACGAGGTCTGCCCTGGTGCCTGGGGAGACTAGGGCCAATTTCTTACCATATCTGTTGGGTTGAGAATCAGGTCCAGTGTTGCATGCAGAGGAGAGATCCAACAAAAGGTTTCTGACTGAATTCACAGGGAGAAGAGAAGGTGTTAAGTGGGGAGTCAGGAGGTAAGAGACCAACTCATCTGGGGTGTCTGGAGAGGTGTCTCCAATTTGCTCAAGTCACTCCAAGGAGGAAACTTCAAGGCTAACCTGAGAGTTTCACCCTCCCTCCATCATGGAGAGGCACTTGGTCAGAAATGACAGTAAAGGGGGAAGTAAGTTCTTGGATACCCTAACAGGGAGTCTGCATCTGGTCTTTCCCTGGGAAATTTTGTGTCCCATCAGAGTGGCCCTGGCTAGAGACTGTCAGTCTTCCACCAGGTCATAACCAGTCACATACATACACAGCCTCATTCCAGAGAGGAAAATGAAGGTGATAAGAAAGAGCAAGTAGCAGCTGGACAGGAATTTGACTGTGTGTGGAACAGCATGGTCAAGGGGTTCCCCTGGAGATGAAGGGGTCCTCAAGGACCAGACACTCAACAGTTGCCTTGAGGTCCTCACCCCCAGTTTGCTGCAGAAAGGAGAAGAAAGCTTGGAGAAGGGGAGGGTGTTGTTGATACCAGAGGGTATCAGAGCTCTGAGTATCTGGCAGGTCGATATAAATCCCTGACCAGGTGGATGGAGCAATGCAAGCTCTGAGAGCAGGTTTCCTGATGACTGCCTGCAAGAATATGAGCTTCCAAGGGACCACAGTGGGTGAGGGGCTGATCTCTCACACCCCTCCCCATATGGGCCACCAAAATGTAAGGAGAAGAGCAGGACAAACAGGAGACAAGATACAAACTCACAGCCCGAATAAATTTATTCAAGGGAATAAACCCAGACAGATGGCTAACTACCAGCATGCACACAGTCGCAAGCACATGGTAGAAAGCCTGGTCCTCCTGGCCGGCGCCGCGGCTCAATAGGCTAATCCTCCGCCTGTGGCGCCAGCACACCCGGGGTGCTGGATTCTGTCCTGGTTGCTCCTCTTCCAGTCCAGCTCTCTGCTGTGGCCCGGGAAGGCAGTGGAGGATGGCCCAAGTCCTTGGGACTGCACCCGCATGGGAGACCAGGAGAAGCACCTGGCTCCTGGCTTCGGATCAGCGTGGTGCACTGGCCGCAGCGGCCATTGTGGGGTGAACCAACGGAAAAGGAAGACCTTTCTCTCTGTCTCTCTCTCATTGTCCACTCTACCTGTCAAAAAAAAAGAAAGAAAGAAAGCCTGGTCCTCGTGCAGATTGGGACTTCCATGGCTTGGGGTAGCTGAGGATCTGGAGGGGAGTACAGTAGGCAGAGCTGGGCTGGTTTGTACAGGATTTTTGCAGGCTTTTAACCTCGACCCACCATCCTCTCTGTGGACTGGTTAGTTGAGAAAGAATGCAGAGGTGGGATTGAGTTGGTTGATAAAGAATGCAGGGGCTAGGAATTCGGTCGGGGGACTGGATCTGCTTTCAGGCAAGGAGCTAAAGCTCATGTCCTTGCTCCATCACAAAGTTTAGTCTTTTTGTTTTGTTTTGTTTTTTATTTGACAGAGTCAGACAGTGAGAGAGAGAGACAGAGAGAGACAGAGAGAAAGGTCTTCCTTCTGTTGGTTCACTCCTCAATGGCCGCCACAGCCGGCGCTGCGCCGATCCGAAGCCAGGAGCCAGGAGCTTCTTCCTGGTCTCCCATGCGGGTGCAGGGCCCAAGCACTTGGGCCATCCTCCACTGCCCTCCTGGGCCACAGCAGAGAGTTGGACTGGAAGAGAGAGCAACCAGGACTAGAACCCGGTGCCCATATGAGATGCCGGCACCACAGGCAGAGGATTAACCAAGTGAGCCTCGGCGCCGGCCCCCCATCACAAAGTTTAGTAACAACAGCATCTAAACCATTTTTGTAGACATGGCAGAAATGACCAGTTACTTTGGTTTCATATCATAACATAAACTTATGTTGCCAGTTTTTTTCCTAGAGTAAGATTATCATAAATGGAACATTCAGAAATTCCTTAGCTATGCCATTACCTGAGATAGGAAATTCAAGAGGATGAGATCTGGGGCACTGGACTAGATATTTTTTATTTGTTTTCTCACTTATTTCTAAATACAGGTGATGTTTTCCTTAATTTTCATTAGACAAAAGAAACAAGTTCAGAGAAGTATTGTAATTTGCCTATGATGGGACTGCTGTTAACAAAGCCGTGGTCCAGACTTAGGCAGGCTAGGATCCAAAGCACATATTCTTTTTTTTTTTTTTTGACAGGCAGAGTGGATAGTGAGAGAGAGAGACAGAGAGAAAGGTCTTCCTTTTTGCCGTTGGTTCACCCCACAATGGCCGCTGCGGCCGGCGCATCTCGCTGATCTGAAGCCAGGAGCCAGGCGCTTCTCCCGGTCTCCCATGCGGGTGCAGGGCCCAAGGACTTGGGCCATCCTCCACTGCCTTCCCGGGCCATAGCAGAGAGCTGGCCTGGAAGAGGGGCAACCGGGATAGAATCCGGCGCCCCAACCGGGACTAGAACCCGGTGTGCCGGTGCCGCAAGGCGGAGGATTAGCCTGTTAAGCCACGGCGCCGGCCACAAAGCACATATTCTTTGCATAAAAATATCCCATGTTGAATGTTCTGAGTTGGGTGTGTGGTGACTTAGCAGTGAGAAATCTAATAATCTGATAATGATGGGGCCAGTGTTGTGGTTGTAGCTACCGCCTGAGACACCAGCATCCCATGTGAGCATCAGAGTCCTGGATGCTGCACTCCCACTCCAGCTCCCTGGTAATGCTCATGGGAAAGCAGCAGAAGATGGCCCAAGTATTTGAGCCCCTGCAACCAGGTGGAAGACTTGGATGAATCTCCTGGCTCCTGGCTTTTTTCTGGCCCAGCCCTGTCTGTTTTGACCTTTTGGGGAGTGAACTAGCAGATGGAAGATCCCTCTCTCTCCACACTTGATTTTTTTTTTTTATTTTTAATTTTTTTTGACAGGCAGAGTGGATAGTGAGAGAGAGAGACAGAGAGAAAGGTCTTCCTTTTGCCGTTGGTTCACCCTCCAATGGCCGCCGCGGCTGGCGCTGCGACCTGCGCATCGCGCTGATCTGATGGCAGGAGCCAGGTGCTTATCCTGGTCTCCCATGGGGTGCAGGGCCCAAGCATTTGGGCCATCCTCCACTGCACTCCCAGGCCACAGCAGAGAGCTGGCCTGGAAGAGGGGCAACCGGGACAGGATTGGTGCCCCGACCGGGACTAGAACCCGGTGTGCCGGCGCCGCAAGGCGGAGGATTAGCCTAGTGAGCCGCATCGCCGGCCACACTTGATCTTAACCAAAAGGCTGAGAAGCGATAATCCATCTCTCTTTCTGTAACTCTGACTTCCAAATAAATAAATACATCTTTTTTTTTTTAAAATATCCGGTAATGATGAAGGAGTCTTTCAGGTCTGTACTGCTCTTGTTTGTGGCTATGGCTGTAAAATATACATAAGACCACTCAAAAGCCTCAGGATTATGAGTGCTTGGGAGTAAATGAGGTTAATGAGGAAAAAAGCTATGACCTAGAGACCATCATCTTCTGTCTAAATATTCACCACTTGTTAGCCAAACTATGAAGGGTGGATGCCTGGGTGCTTGGGCATCCACCTATGGGAGATAAGGTTTAACCTAAGCAGGAATCTTGCATGTGGGACTCTTTTTGGCTAGGCATACAGGCCTGGAAGCCACCTTTTATGACCATGAAAGGCCCTGGAAGATTGAATGTCCTCAAGATAGAAGGAGAATGAAGTGATTACCCAGAAGTGACTAACCAATGGCAGAACTTTATTCCATTCATGGGTCTGGTTACCCATGCATGTAGGTTTGTGGTGAAACTATCGGAATGAGCACACAGAGTCCATTGTGGCCACCAAATATAAAAATAATTCATGTCAATTATAATTTATGTTAATTCTTCTTCCTCAACCTTGGGATAACAGTCTAGGGGCCAGGATTTTGCTTAGATAAATTCGGCTAACCCCACTGTGTTGGGGCACGCAGAGGGGGAACACAATCCTTTCCTGCTTCCTGAGCAAGGTTCTGGCTGTCTTCTGAAAACGAGTCTCTGTTCTTCAATTTCATATAACTGTGACTAACTTTTACCATTGAGAAGTACGTCCAAAATAGCGTGACCCAAAATTGGGGGAAAAGAGTATTCTGGTACTTTTGCCAGGAGATCCATGTCATGTACAGGAAGAGTAAAAAGAATGGGCTGTTTCGAGACAAATGGAAGAAACAGATTAGTTTCAGAGCAAGGAGAGATTCAAAGGCCGGTCATCTTCTGTGCTCGTGCCTGGCAAATAGCGTTTCTCGGGTATAGGGAACAATAAACTTTATCACTGCACGAGAAAGACTGCCCAAGTAGGGCTATCTCTGGTTGTGGACACTTTGGCAGACCAGAGAAAAAGCCTTGAGCCGGATGCTGGCAGCGAAACCCTGACACCCGAAGGTCGCAAGGAGTTGAGTGCACAAGAAAAGCGAAGTGCCTCAGGATCACCTGCCGCCTAGCAGCCCGGCAGCCAGGAGCTGGGAGAGCGCTAGCAGCGGGTCCTCGCCTCTGGGCCCCTCAGCTGTCAATCGACATCCTCGCCCCGCCCCTCCCAGAGCTTGCCCAATCGGAGCTGAGGGTCGGGGGTAAGTAGACGTAGCGGGGTCAGGAAGCTTGGGGCCAGAGGCCTGGCGCATCGGCGACGAGTCGGGGCGTCAGTGTACCCTGCCGGGGGAGATCGACTCGCTAGCGGCTGGACTCCGAGGTGAGTGCGGCGATGCGGGATTGTGCGGGCTCCGGGCGGGACCCTGCCAGTGCAGGGACCCCCACTGCCCGCCTCCTCGTGCGCTCCACTCGGCTGCAAAGCCTCCCCTCCTAGCGCGCCGGGTCCCGGGTCCCCTTTGGGTGAGGAGGCGGCGCGGCCCCGAGGGTCACGGCTGGGAGCCCCGGGCCTGGGAGGGGAGGCTGTGGCCCAAGGCGGAGCACAGTTGGAGCCCCAGGCTGCCGCAGCCTTGGACCCGAAGAGCGAGAGCCGAGGCGGATCCAGGCCGGGAGGGAGTGGGGCGGGGCGCGAGCATCGTGACGCGCGGGTTTCGCCGCTGGCTGCAACGCCGCAGCGCGGCGGCCCCGGACCCTCGCTAACCCGCAGCCGGCCGCTTGGCCACGCCGCCCCGGTAGTCCCCGTCCCTTCTCAACTGCCCAGGCCATCAGCTGCCTCTTAGCTGGTGGTACTGTCGCGAGTTGGACTGCTGTGGCCTTAATGACCTGCCGTTTGGGGACATCAGATGCAGGTCGTATGGGGAAGAAAAGTGTGACTTTACAAGATGTGATGTGGAGACCCTGGTCTGTCACCCATCTCAGCCTTAGAGGCCATTAGGGTGATGCCAGGAGGGATTCTCAGGCAAGATTTATACTGTGTGTGTGTGTAGAGAGAAAGAAGAGATGGTTTTTAATTTTTTTTTTTTAATTATTCTAAAGGAGGCTGTTGCCACATTTCCTAAAGAAGAGAATCACACTGCTCTGGTGGTCCCCTCCCCCCACTGTGGTCAGTTATCATTGGGAACATCAGGGTGCATTGGAAGCTGGCGGGACTCCCAGACCCTGAGAACGAATTCTCTGGTTGCTTGCAGTGGCATACTATGCCTCCACAGTGTTTGGGTTCTGCTTCCCTTTGTGTTCAGTATCTTCTTTCTGTTTCTGTCATCCTCACAATCCCTGTGGGGCTCGTGAAGTGCCGTTATTTGTTCCTGAGAAAAGAAGTGAAGTGGAGTTGGCTGTCCCCGGTGCTCTGCGATTTGGGTTGATCTCAGGGACAATTGAGACGTCTTTTCCGAAATGTTAGCGCTTATCCACTGATGTTTATCCTACTTGGCTGCTCAGGGACCTTTTACAGAAGTTGTTTTTTGAGGCCTACTCCTACAGATTCCAATTTAATTGGGTGGGTGGGGCCTAGGCACTGGTATTTTGAAAAGTTTCCAGATGATTATTAATATTTGTACAGGGTTAACGACCATGACCTGTCAGTATGCCTTATTTGTTTATTTAATTTCCTGACAGCCCTTAGGACTTTGTGGTTTATTTAACTCATTTGAATACTGCTCTATCTGCGGTATCATCTCCATGGGACCCTGCTTTGGAAGAAGGTCAGGAGAAGGTCCAGGTGAGTCAGCACTTTGGGCTCCTGAGGTAGGAGCACGTGAAAAGGGAGAGGAATCCCAGGAGCAAATCCTGTGGGTCACTGTGCTTCATCCTCGTTCAGGGGTTGTCCGTTACTGTCTTGGTCTTGCCTGGGTCTCCAGTGCTTCCTTCTGTCTATCCTGTCCTGTTAAGTTTCCGAGCCTTACTTGGCACTCTGTGGAACACAACTGCCTTTTGGAAGAATTGAGATATATATATTCTCTGTAAATCCGTCCTTTTTTCTTTGATATAGGGGACCTCGTTTTCTGAATTAAAATTCCAGGTCCTTGCTCTGACTAGTACACTTGCATTTATGTGGATAACAGGTCAAGAGTGTAAATTTAGGATGCGGACTGTCCTCTAATATATTGTTTTTGTTTCTTTGTTTAGTGCCTGAACTCAAGCATTTAATTTGTGTTATTAACAATTGTAATTCCAAGTTATGTAAGCAACCACTCTGGGATTCTCTTGTGCAATAGGAGTAGAAAGTCAGATACCTAAAGGCAGTCTAGGATTGTTGCCACAGGACATTAAGGAGTTAGATTGGTTAGTACATGCCCTGGACTGGAAAGTAGTCAATCAAAATTTGACAGAATAGTCCCAACATGTCACCTGCAAGTCAGATCCATGCATCTTCTTTTTTGCTTGTCCTTTGCATATGAGAAATTAAGCACAAGTAAAGTGGTATTCTGATACTTCATAAAGATGGGGAAACAAGACTGCTCAAGTTGTGATTCCTTGAAACATACATTTCATTTAGATCTCCATAGCTATCTCTTGTTTTCTGAAGTGGGAGGATGGCTTATTTAACTACATGATTGTTCTAATCTTTAAGAAAAATAACTTTTGGAGCATTTGCCTTTGGTTTGTATATTTTTTAGTTGCTTTGTAGTACTTATAAAGTATTGACCTTAAACTAAGATCTGAGAGTAATTTGCCAGATTGAATTCAATATATGTAAATAGCCAGTTATGCATGTGTATTTATTTGTGTGTGTGAGTGTGTGTGTGTGAGAGAGAGAGAGAGAGGGAGAGAGAGAAAGAGAGAGAGAGAGATAATTAATGAATACTCCCTCAAACACTGCTTCACTCCCCAAATGCCCACAATTGCTGGTGCTGGGCTGGGCCAAAGCTGGGAGTCAGAAACTCAATCCAGGTCTCCCATATTGGTGGTGGGAGCCCAATTACTTGAGCCATCACTGCTGACTTCCAGGGTCTATGTTAGCAGGAAGCTGAATTTAGGAGCTGGAGCTGGCAATCTAACCCAGGTATTCTGATATGGAATGCAAGCATCTTAACTGCTAGACTACGTGCCTACCCCAGTTACTGATTTTTATTGTACAAAAAGGAAATGTTTTTTTTTTTTTAGGTTTTTATTTATTTATTTGACAGGTAGAATTACAGACAGTGAGAGAGAGAGAGAGAGAGAGAGAGAGAGAGAGAAAGGTCTTCCTTCCATTGGTTCACTTCCCAAATGGCCACAACAGCCAGAGCTGTGCCGATCCAAAGCCAGGAGCCAGGAGCCTCCTCCTGCTCGCCCATGCGAGTGCAGGGGCCCAAGTGGGCCATCCTCTACTGCCTTCCCGGGCCATAACAGAGAGCTGGACTGGGAGAGGAGCAACCGGGACTAGAACCGGCGCTTATATGGGATGCCGACGCTGCAGGTGGAAGAATAACCTAGCCACGGTGCCAGCCGAAAAAAGGAAATGTTCTTATATCTACTGCTCCCACTATATTACACTTAAATCTATGTATGCCTCTGTCTATAAAATTGTACTGTCAGTTTCTAATATGTTTTCCTTTTTTTCATTTTCAGTATCTTTAACCTTTATATCATACACATATTTCTTTTACCACAGGAAGAATATTATAAAAATGGAAAAACATATACTTCAAATGTGGCAAGAAAAGAATAAGGACTGTTGGTCACAACTGGTTGAATTCAGGATTGTGTATGCTGGAAGGAAAGTCAGATGTGAACTCTAATTTCTTTGTTCAAATAAGCATCTCTTAGGAAATTTCCAAAAAGGTAAATTATATGCACATACATACACACACATTTATACATGTATATAATATTCTGTCTTGTTCTGAGAAGCTTCTCTAGAGTCATTCTCATCCAGCACTGTTGTTCTTACTTAACTCTAAGGGAAATTTGAGATATCAACTTATATTTTCATGTTCCCTTTGTAAATACCTTTCTTGTTACAATATCTAGGTTTATTTATTTATTTTAAGATTAATTTATTTCTTTGAAAGAGTTACAGAGAGGCTGAAGCAGACAGGGAGAGGTCTTCCATCCACTGATTCACTCCACAATTGGCTACAATGGCTGGAGCTGCACTGATCTGAAGCTAGGAGCCTGGAGCTTCTTCCGGGTTTTCCATGAGGGTGCAGGAGCCCAAGCCCTTGGGCCATCTTCCACTGCTTTCCCAGGTCATAGCACAGAGCTGGATCGGAAGTAAAGCAGCCAGGACTCGAACTGGTGCCCATATGGGATGCTGGCACTGCAGATAGCAGCTTTACCCGCTATGCCACAGCGCCAGCCCCAATATCTAAATTTTATATTTGTAGAAAAATAACAAATCTTTTATAGATTTCTTTTTTCTGTGAGAAATATTTCATTTTAAATGGAATTGTTTTCTCAAATATGATTTAATATCTTTTTTCTACATGCATCTCATATTTAATTTTTACTTTTAGAAATCAACTTTATTCTTTGTAGTTGTGATTTTTATTTACTGGTTAAAAAAAATTAGGATGTAAACAAGATAAAAGAGAAAATAAAAACTGCTCCTAAAGGTGACAGCTGTGAACGTTTAGTATATATATCTTTTCTTTCTTTCTTTTTTTTTTTAAGATTCATTTATTTATTTGAAAGGCAGAAATACACACACACACACACACACAGAAAGAGAGAGAGAACTTCCATCTGCCGGTTCATTCCTCAAATGGCCAAGGCTGGGCCAGGCCAAAGTCAGGAACCAGGCGCTTCTTCAGGGTGTACCATGCGAGTATAGGGTCCAAATACTTGGGCCATTTTTTGCTGCTTTCCCAGGTGCATTAGCAGGGATCTGGGTTGGAAGTAGAGGAGCTGGGACTCAAACCAGTACCCATAGGGATGCAGGTGCTGCAACTACCCTTCTAGGCCACAGCGCTGGCCCCCGTATATATCTTTCCAAAGAGAGGTCTATATAGTGTGCCTCAGGCAACATCTTCTTGTACAAATGGATCTTCCAAATGTCTGCTCTCTGCTTACATATTGTAGGAAGTCAGCTGGTCTGGTGTTGCCCTCTGTAATTAGTGTCAGTAGAAGTCTAGTTGTAAGGGGCCTTTGCCATCCTTCTACACTGTTGACCCCTGCTGAGCTGACTGGCTCTGAACCATACTGGTGTTCTCTAAATTTCTGACATGCACACAGCCCACAGGCCACACCTGGGCATGAGGCAACTAAATTACTGTAGCTATCATCTATGGTCTTTTCTGTCTTTGAACTTAGGGAAACCTGAGATTTCTTTCTTCCTTTCTTTCTTTCTTTCTTTCTTTCTTTCTTTCTTTCTTTCTTTCTTTCTTTCTTTCTTTCTTTAATTTTTTGACAGGCAGAGTGGATAGTGAGAGAGAGAGACAGAGAGAAAGGTCTTCCTTTGCCGTTGGTTCACCCTCCAATGGCCGCCGCGGCTGGCGCTCTGCGGCTGGTGCACCGTGCTGATCCAAAGGCAGGAGCCAGGTGCCTCTCCCGGTCTCCCATGGGGTGCAGGGCCCAAGCACTTGGGCCATCCTCCACTGCACTCCCGGGCCACAGCAGAGAGCTGGCCTGGAAGAGGGGCAACCGGGACAGGATCGGTGCCCTGACCGGGACTAGAACCCGGTGTGCCAGCGCCGCAAGGCGGAGGATTAGCCTATTGAGCCGCGGCGCCGGCCCTTTTTTTTTTTTTTTTTTTTTTTGACAGGCAGAGTTGGACAGTGAGAGAGAGAGAGAGACAGAGAGAAAGGTCTTCCTTTTCCGTTGGTTCACTCCTCAATGGCCACTCTGGCTGGCACGCTGTGGCTGGCACGCTGCAGCTGGCGCACTGCGCTGATCCGAAGCCAGGAGTCAGGTGCTTCTCCTGGTCTCCCATGCGGGTGTAGGGCCCAGGCACTTGGGCCATCCTCCACTGCCTTCCTGGGCCACAGCAGAGAGCTGGACTGGAAGAAGAGCAACCGGGACAGAATCTGGCGCCCCAACTGGAACTAGAACCTGGGGTGTTGGCGCCGCAGGCGGATGATTAGCCAAGTGAGCCATAGTGCCAGCCCCTGTGATTTCTAATAGTAGCTGACTCTGAGAAGGATTTCTGTAGCAAAACAATTGGGGTCCTGGTGACAATTTTTTTTTAAGGGAAAGGATTTATTGGGGAACACCCTACAGACCAGAGTGAAGGGGCGGCGAAGGAAAAAGAGAAGGAGACTGTAAGAGAAGAGAGACAGAGAGGAGGGAGAAGCCAAGAGAGCATGTGTGCAGGAACAGGCCCTTTTAAAACTTTGCCTGAAGGCGGGCAGGGAAGCAGGAGCAGTGAATCCCATTAGGATTGGGGTGGAGCCTGGCTCAGGTAGCTGGGCTGTGTGGCCACCTGGCTAAAACTGCACCAGTTTCCTAACATTCCCCCCTTTTGTTTTTTTATAAAGCAGGATTTGTATGGGGTTACATTAGTCCCAAAAGTCCAGGAGGGGTAGAGAGACAATGATCTGTCTTTAGAGCTACTTCCTGCTGACATGGGGTGGTACTCTTTGCTGGCAGGGGGCGATGTCTCAGGCCGCTGTTTCCTGGGTGGGGAGCCGAGTATATTCCTGTAGCAGCATTTGGTTGACCGCCTGGTTGTTGAAGGCCTTCGTTTGTTCCATTATAACTTGCTGTAAACACCATTGCTGTTTCATTGAGTACTGATTGCCCGGAAACCTCAAAATTTGGAAGGCCGATGTGTGGATGGAGATCGCAGAGCGTTCAGTGGCTTGGAAAGAGTTCCGGAGGTGTGCTTTGCGACTGGCAGAAATCCAGGACCCCAGAGCACTGGAGGATGCTGGATTACCAATTTAAGGCAATCCGAGTCACGGCACCAATGTTATATCTTAATGTTAGCTGTCGCAAAGCACACCGGACACTGGAGTAAGGGAAAGGGTTTATTGGGGAACACCCTACAGACCGGAGTGAAAGGGCGGCGAAGTAAAAAGAGAAGGAGACTGTAAGTCCTGGTGACAGTTATTATCCTCTATTTCACAGCCATTTCCTTCTCAAAATTTATGCCTGGGTATTGGAGAGGGCAATGTTGGAGGTTGTATTACTCAGCTTTTCATTACTACAATGAAATACCTGAGGCAGGAAAATATTATAAGAAAGAACAAAAGTTTATTTAGCTCACAGTTTTGGAGGCTCAAGGGTATGGTGCTTGTGTTGTCTCATTTCTGGTGAGAACCTTCGTCTTTGTCACATGGTGGATGGCAGTGGTGGGAGCACATATGGAAGCAAGAGATTACTTTTTTTTTTTGGTAATGATTTATTTATTTATTTTATAGGCAGAGTTACAGAGAGAGACAGAAATGGAGAGAGAGATCTTTCATCTGTTTGTTCACTCCCCAAATGGCTGCAACCATCAGGGGTGGGCCAAGCCGAAGCCAGGAGCCAGGAGATTCTTCCAGGTTTCCGACCTGGGTGGCAGGGGCTGGGACTTGGGCCATCTTTCACTGCTTTCCCAGGCACATGAGCAGGGAGCTAGATCAGAAGTGAAGCACCCATATGGGATGCCTGCACGGCAAGCTGCAGTTTAACTCTGCGCCACAGCACTGGCCCTCAGAGATTACATCTTGATACAAGAAACCAGAGAGGCTTTCCACTTCTGATCCAGCTCCCTGATAACTGACCTGGGAAAGCAGTGCAGAATGGCCTATTTTTGGACTTGGCCACTCACGTAGGAGACTTGGATGGAGTTCTGGGCTTCTGGTTGCAGCCTTGCAAGCACCAGATGGAGGATCTCTCTCTATTCCTTGCTCTCTAACTCAAATCAATAAAATAAATCTTTTTTTAAAAAAAAAAAAAGCCTGAGCCTGGCATGTCTCTTTCTCCCTCTCTCCCTCCTACCTGGCCAGACAAGGGAGGGGAGTGATTTTTTTTTTTTTTTTAAGATTTATTTATTTATTTGAAAGGCAGAGTGACAGAGAGGGAAAAAGAGAGAGAAAGGGATCTTCCATCTGCTGGTTCACTCCCCCAATGGCTGCAATAGCAGGGCCTGCTGCATTTGGGTCTCCCTTGTGGGTGGCAAGTTCGGCCATCTTCTGCTGCTTTCCCAGGCACATTAGTAGGGAGCTGGATGGAAAATGGAACAGCTGGGAACTGTTGCTTTGATATGAGATGCTGGTGCTGCAGGGCGTGATTTAACCTGTCATGCCACAAGCTGGCCCCTGGCCTCAGGCTTTTAAAATATTCTGAGAACACGGACACAAAGGGTCACATGAGAGCTACCTTAAACCCTCCCGACCGCAGTGTTCCCTGTAAAACCTAAGGACTTCCTGGAACCTACCTTTTAACGTTTTCAGCACCTCTTAGTACTCCTACTACTGGGGACCAAGCATTTAACATGGACGGCTGGGGGACAAACCAGATCTAGATCTTAGCAGGAGGGCGTGAGATGGGTAAGTCTGGTATTTCACAGTGCCTGGCACGGTGGAGGCAGCCAGGAGAGGTAGAATTATTCCTGTTTAAGGAGAACTGCCCTTGTCTAATGTGAATGCAGACTGTCCAAGGGGAGTTTCTGGCACTGAGTACAGTGTGTCACAGGGTAGACCTCTGTAATTATATGTATTTTAAAATAAATATTAAAATAAATAAATATTATTTGAAATAAATATTTTATTTTTAAATATTTATTTATTTATTTGAAAGGCAGAGTTATAGAGAGGCAGAGGCAGAGAGAGAGAGAGAAAGAGAAAGAGTCTTTCATCTACTGGTTCACTCCCCAGAGGGCCACAACAGCTGGAGCTGCACTGATTTGAAGCCAAGAGTCAGGAACTTCTTCTGGGTCTCCCATGTGGGTGCAGGAACCCAAGGGCTTGGGCCATCTTTTACTGCTTTCCAGGGCCATGGAAGAGAGCTGGATAGGAAGTGGAGCAGCCAGGACTTGAACTGGTGCCCATATGGGATGTCAGCACTATAGGCGGTAGCTCTACCGGCCATGCCACAGCGCTGGCCCCCGTAATTATTTGTTGAGTGGATTGTTAAATCATTATATTATGTGCATCATGAAAACAACTGAGTGCCGAGAGGGAATCAGAAACAGTAAGATACATTATCATTAAGTTGATTTTTCTCTGATACATTTTTTAAATGTAGTCATAATGGGTACAGTCTAATTGGAAAGACAAAAATACATATAAGCAGAGATAAACTGAGAAGTGAAAATAATATTGGTATAGGAATTCTGAGGATAGAAATCATGTTGGAATAACTCAGGCTTGTTTCCTTTTGAAAGCTGGATTGAGCCGGGTTGACATGGTTCTTGTGGGATGGGAATGGTTCACTCAGATGGAGCACAGGAGCAAAAGAATGGGGGCTTGCAATGCAAAGCTGAAGGTCATGTTGATGCAGCCCACCTGTTCAGGCTTTTCAGCGAGATACTGTGTACCATGGATCTGTACCCCTGCCACTTTGACCTCTAATACCTGCCCTGCAAGGAAAGCTCCCCTGGGAACAAAGTACCAGGATGCTTTCTGTTTACCTGTGCCAGGCTAGCAACTGGAGACAGCAATTTGAATTTGTTACGTGGGAGAAAAATTGGGCATTAC
Source organism: Lepus europaeus (assembly GCF_033115175.1). NCBI lineage: Eukaryota > Metazoa > Chordata > Mammalia > Lagomorpha > Leporidae > Lepus > Lepus europaeus. Next base: position 56,437,570 of record NC_084828.1, read on the forward strand.
TGCCTGTGAAATCCTGTCTTCTAGCAGTTGTGATGAAGACTTGGCAACCCTGTTATCCACCTCTCAAGACTGACTTTGTCTCCCGCATGGTGAGGCCAGGTCTCTCCTTCTGCTCCTTATGTCTCAGCTCAGGGAGCAGCATAAGGACTACAGATGTGGTGGGAGAGCTCGAATCTCTCTCTCTCTCTTTTTTTCTTTCAAGATCTATTTATTTGAAAGTCAGAGTTACACAGAGAGAGGAGAGGCAGAGAGAGAGAGGTCTTCCATCCGATGGTCCATTCCCCAATTGGCTGCAATGGCCAGAGCTGTGCTGATCTGAAGCCAGGAGCCAGGAGCTTCTTTCGAGTCTCCCGCATGGGTGCAGGGGCCCAAGGACTCGGGCCATCCTCCACTGCTTTCCCAGACCACGGCAGAGAGCCAGATCGAAAGTGAAGCAGCCAGGCCTCTAACCAGTGCCCATATGGGATATGGGTGCTTCAGGTCAGGGCGTTAACCCGCTGCAACCCGCTGTGCCACAGTGCCAGCCCCAGCTCGAATCTCAAAGGATGTTACCTGATCCCTGCTGTACAGAGAGGTAACACATATTTTTCAGAGTGTAGGATGGTTTGTGCGTTATCCTAGAGCTCCTCATTCCTCATAAAAATACAAGATTGCCTCTTAGTGGTCTTTAAATTACTTAATATAGTAATGTTACATAATTTAAGCTGTAAGGGAAGTGATTTTATTTACTTATAGCTCTGTAGAAATGTAACAGTTTTGTTTTGCAGTTTCTGAGTTTGAAGGCGTTCTTTTTTTTTTTAAAGTTAAAATCTAAGAAGGTAATCGGGCAGATATTACTAGATTTACATAGAAGCCTGAGATTGAGAAACAAAACTTTGAGTAGATTGGGAAAGGAATGACTGACTATTACTGTGCTCTGGATCTTTGCTTTCTGTTTGTGACTTTGGGCCTTACATAAGGTCAAGGAAGAGAAAATATGTTTTTTTGTTTTTTACCATGGCCTAGCCTCTTGCAGTTGGTAATGTTCTCTCATCTGTCCTCTTTGAAGGAGTTATTTGAAGAAAAATGAGTTTCTTCAATCAACTGTGATCTCTCCTCTAAATGAAGAACTCTTAAGGCTTCATTCTGATACAGGCACTGAAAGTTTATCTGCAGCTCAGAAAAGCGAAGACATGGGATTTTGAGGAGTGAAGATAGCATGGTGTCGGCCATGGGTGATCATGCCACAGCCAGACCATGTGGACCAGTTTCTCCAGACTCCGGCTTTTCTGCTGTCTGCTTGCGGTGTTGATGGTGGTGGTGCTCGTCATCAATGTGACTCAGGTCGAGGTGAGTAGGTGGTTTATTTCTTCATAACCAAGGAGGGTCAGATCTGAGGATTTGGGGCTAACTAGCCTGAGGAGATGTTGGCTATTAGGATGCTTAGCTTGCTTACAGTGCTTGTTTTCATTTGTTCTGTAAGATTCGAGTCCCTCCAATGCTATCTAGTCTGTGTTGATCACAAGGGTATGGTGGTGAAGAAGATAGACGTGATTTCTTCTTTTATGGAGCTCCTGTTCTCAGTGTGCATGGGAAACAGTAATAAGAAATGATCATAATGGCAAAATGATGCTAACTAGAGATTGTGAAAAGTGCTGTAAAGAAAGGGAAGGCTGCCTGCACCAGGGGGCCTTTAAGGTGATGGAAGAAATGTGTCTCCCGGGACACTTGACAAAAGGCTGAAGACTTTTTTGAGGGGAGGGAGTTGATGAGTCTTTTTGAAGACTACTGAGTGGTCATTAAGGACAAGTACCTGGCACTAGGAAGGGACATGATGGTATTTCCCCCTCCATTGCCTCCTCTGCATGAACTCGTGTATCACCAAAATTTGTGGAGTGGTTTCTGTACAAAAGAATACTGTCCTTTTTATTTCACTGGAACTTCTCAGGTTACAAGTCTAAATTATGACATTTCTTTGTTGGGTTTTATTAGTACAAGCTGCTCTAAAGCAAAATCATAGGCTTTTTCATTTTTCCTGCTAGAACTCACTTTGTGGTTTTTAGCACAACACTTAATCTCACTGTGAAATGAGCACATAGGGCACTACAGATTTTTTTCTGGGAGTTATTAAAATTTTGAAGTGATTCTGTTAAACATTTCCTATTAGAAATTGTCTTTTTTTTTTTAAGAATTTTATTTTACTTATTTGAAAAGCAGAGTTACAGAGAAAGAAGTGAAGAGAGAGCAAAAGAGAGAATCTTTCATCTGCTGGTTCATTCCCCAAGTGGCTGCAATGGCTGGGGCTGGGCCAGGATGAAGCCAGAAGCCAGGAGCTTCATCTGGTCTCCCTTGTAGGTACAGGAACCCAAGGACTTGGGCCATCTTCTGCTGTTTTCCCAGGTGCATTACCAAGGAGCTGGATTGGAAGTGGAGTAGGTGGGACTTGAACTGTTGTCTATATGGGATGCCAGTGCTGCAGGCGGTGGCTTAACCCACTACACCACAACGCTGGCCCCTAGAAATGGTCATAAAGCATAAACATTAAGTATTTCTTCTTTCTTTCCCTTGTTTAAATTGCTCTTGCACATTTTGCTAGAGATAAGGCCAATTACATATTCCGGGTGCATTCTATGTGGAAGCAGTTAGTGTCGTGTCTAGATAGTACATAATTTCCTTTCTTTCCCTCTTTTCTCTTTGTGGTAAAATTCATGTGATATGGGAATTTACCATTTTAGCCATTTTAAAAGAGATGTGCATTTCCCATGAACTTTTTAAAGTGCCTTCATACAATTCAGTAGCATTAAATAGAGTCACACGGTTGTGTGACCACCACTCCATCTGTCTCAAGAACTTTCCATCTTCCAAAAGTGAAACTCTGTGCCTGTTAAAAAATGATTACCCATTCTTTCTTACCCCCGGGCCCTGACATCAACTCTTCTACCTTCTGTCTCAGTGGTAACAGAGATAACTCTAGGTACTGCATGTAAGTGGAATCATGTAGTATTTATCTTTTTATGGCTGGAGTATTTCTGTTAACATAATGTCCTCAGAGTTCATCCATGTTGTAGCATGCATCAAAATTTTCTTTATTTTTTTAAGATTCATTTATTTATTTAAAAGGGAGATTGGCAGAGGGGAGAGAGACAGGGAGAGAGAAAGAAATCTCTTCCATCTGCTGGTTCATTCCTCAAATGGCCACACCAGCCAGTGTTGGGCCAGGCTGAAACCAGGAGGCAGGAACTCCATCTGGGTCTCCCATGTGAGTAGCGGAGGCCCAAGTACTTGGGTCATCCTGCACTGCTCTCCCAGGCACATTAGCAAGGAACTGAATTGGAAGTGGAGCAGCTGGTGCTTGAATCGGTACTCTGATGTGGGATGCTGGTGTTGCAAGCAGCGACTTAACCTGCTGTACCACATTATTGGCCTCTATTTTTACTTTTGATGTACTACAGTTTTTTATTTTTGTTGCCCGTGCATTTGATGTCATATTCAAGAAATTATTAATAAATCCAGCAGTGTCCTCTGTTTTCTCCTGGGTTTTAAGGTTTTAGATTTTTTTTTTTTTAAGTATTTATTTGAAAGGCTTAGTTACAGAGAGAGAAGAAGAGTCAGAGAGAGATCTTCCATCTGTTGGTTCACTCCCCAGTGAATAGATGTGGTTGGGCCAGACTGAAGCCAGGAGCCTCTTGCATCTTCATTGCAAGGGCCTAAGCACTTAGGCTGTCTTCCTCTGCTTTCCCAGGCACATTGTCAGGGAGCTGGATTGGAAGTGGAACAGCTGGAACCTGAACCAGCATCCATATGGAATGCTGGCATTGCAGGAGGCAGCTTTACCCACTATGCCACAACGCTGGTACCATAGTTTTAGTGCTTACATTTAAGTCTTTAGTAGAACTTATTATCCTTTGGGGCTGGCGGTGTGGCGCAGTAGGTTAATCCTCTGCCTGAGGTGCTGGCATCCCATATGGGCGTCGTTTCTAGTCCTGGCTGCTCCTCTTCCAATCCAGCTCTCTACTATGGCCTGGGATAGCAGTAGAAGATGGCCCAAGTCCTTGGGTCCCTGCACCCACATGGGAGACCCAGAAGAGGCTCCTGGCTCCTAGCTCCTGGCTTTGGATTGGCACAGCTCTGGCCGTTGTGGCCATCTGGGAAGTGAACCAGCAGATGGAAGACCTCTCTCTGTCTCTACCTTTCTCTATAACTCTTTCAAATAAATAAAGTAAATCTTTAAAAAAAAAGAACTTATTATCCTTTGAAAACACTATAGTTGAAAACAGATAAACTTTACCTAATCATTTTTACTTGTACAGCTTAGTAGTGTTAAGTATATTTGCATTTTTAAAACAGGACTCCAGAATCCCTTATTATCCTTTTAATATTTGTAGAATATAGGGTGGTGTATTCTCTCATTTCTTATTTTTCTTTTTTTTTTTAAAAAAGATTTATTTATTTATTTGAAAGTCAGAGTTACACACACACACACACACAGAGAGAGAGAGAGAGAGAGAGAGAGGTCTTCCACCCAATGGTTCACTCCCCAGTTGGCCACAACAGCCGGAGTTATGCAGATCCGAAGCCAGGAGCCAGGAGCTTCTTCTGGGTCTCCCATGTGGGTGCAGGGGCCCAAGGACTTGGGCCATCTTCTACTGCTTTCCCAGGCCATAGCAGAGAGCTGGATCAGAAGTGAGCGGCCGGGTCTTGAATTGGTGCCCATATGGGATGCCAGTGCTTCAGGCCAGGGTGTTAAGAAGTCTGTGTTTAGCCTTTGCTTTTTTTTTTTTAATATTTAGTATACTAATTTTTATGGTAGTCTTAGATGAATCAAAAAAATTGCACAGAAAGAATAGAACTCTCATACTGCCTGCCTTCCTTGTAGTTTCCCCTCTTGCTAACATCTTGGATTATTGTGGTTCAGTGGATGGACCAGTATTAATACTTTATTAACTCACATCCATAGTTCACTTTAGGTTGTGCTCTTTGTGTTGTACATGTCTATGGGTTTTGACAAATGTATGTCCTATATCTACCATGTACTTCATTTGTTCATCCCTTCCCTTGAACAAACCTCTGATCTCTTTATTGTCTCTATAGTTTTGCCTCTTCTAGATGTCATATGTAGTTAGAATCATGCAATATGTATACTTAACTCTTTTTTTCAATTTGAAAGAGTTACAGAGAAGGAGAGGCAGAGGGAGAGAGAGAGAGAGAGAGAGAAAGAGAAAGAAAGAGAGATCTTCCATCTGCTGGTTTACTACAAATGGCCACAACATCCAGGGCTGGACCAATCCATAGCCAGGAGCCAGGAGCTTCATCCAGGTTTCCCACATGGGTGGTGGGGCCCAAGGAATTGGACCATCTTCTGCTGCTTTCCCAGGCACATTAGCAGGGAGTTAGATGGGATGTGGAGCAACCGGGACTCGAACCAGCACCTCTATGGGATGCCAGGGTCGCAGGCAGAGGCTTTACTTGCAGTGCCATAGTGCTGGCTCCTGAATACTTTTTTTTCCTCCCTGACAGTTACTCTACTGTTTTCTTGCTTGTTTCTGATGAAAAACATAAAATGAGATTTCATTTGGTGAGATGTGATTATGCTTATTTTTTCCTATGCATATGTATTTATGTATTTTCCTCTAGTTGTTTTTTTCTTTTTCACTCTAGCTTTTTTTTTTTTGGACAGGCAGATTTAGACAAAGAGAGAGAGAGACAGAGAGAAAGGTCTTCCTTTCTGTTGGTTCACCCCCAAAATGGCCGCTACTGCTGGCTCGCTGTGCCAATCCAAAGCCAGGAGCCAGGTGCTTCTTCCTAGTCTCCCATGCGGGTGCAGGGCCCAAGCACTTGGGCCATCCTCCACTGCCTTCCCAGGCCACAGCAGAGAACTGGACTGGAAGAGGAGCAACTGGGACAGAATCTGGCGCCCCAACGGGACTAGAACCTGGAGTACCGGCGCCACAGGCGGAGGATTAGCCAAGTGAGCTGTGGCGCCAGCCTTTCACTCTAGCTTTAAGTTTAATTTTGATCTGCCTTGGTGTAGTTGTAATGTTTCTTTTACTTGGGATTTATTGAAATCCTTACGTTTATGTATTTATAGTTTTCATGAAATTTGGTAAATATTTGGCTGTTTTTGTTTATTTTCTGCAAAGATTTATTTTGTTAGAAAAACAGAGAGAAAGGGAGAGACAGAGAAACAGATCTTCATCTGCTGGTTCACTCTCCAAATGGCTGCAATAGTCCTGGCTGGGCCAGGCTGAAGCTAGAAGCCAGATGCTGCATATGGGTCTCTCATGTGGGTGGCAGGGGCCCAAGCACTTAGACCATCTTTTACTGCCTTCTCAGGCACATTAGCAGGAAGCTGGATTGGAAACAGAGCAGCTGAGACTTGATCTGGTACTGCAGTATGGGATGTTGGCACTACACACTGTGGCTTAACCCATAGCACCACAATGCTGACCCAATTTTTTTGTTTTTCAAGAGAGTGTAGATTTTTATTCTGTTGCTTTACAAATAAAACAGGCTGCATTGTTTGCTGTTTTGGTGGTTAAAGAGGGCACATCCCATGTCCTCATGCAACTCTCCCAACTCCTCCTTTAAACAGGCCTATGGTAGCAGGTGGGGCAGCTGTGGGACTATGATCACGGGAGTAGTAGCCATAAGTACAAGGGGATAGGCCAGAAAGGCCTTGACTTTGTCAGAAAATGGGAACATATAATCAGTATCCTTAGGTGAAGCCAGAAGCCACTTGTACCCAGTCATGATCTAAAGTTGTACGGATGTTATGTTTGGGTAACCAGTCTGTAGACATACTCTGGCAGTATTGCACATGGCCTCCAGGAAATGAGACTGCAGTTTCCTCTGTTTTGTCAAGCACTCTGAGATTGCAGAGGCTGCTGTTTTCACACACCTGCATGATGTTCAGCAGCTCCCACTTGGTCTGCAGTCTCCATCAGCTGTACATCATTAGGATGTCAGTGACAAAATGGTGATGATGCCTAAAGCCTGGAAAAAGGAAGATGTTTGTGTCCCACCTAAATTCATATGTTGAAACCCTTACACTCAATTTGATGGCATTTAAGGGAAGGGCCTTTTGGGAGATATATTTACTTATTTGAAAGGCTGAGTTACAGAGAGAGAGATGAAGAGAGAGACACAGAGAGAGAGAGAGAGAGACAGAGAGAGACACACACAGAGAGAGAGAGAGAGAGAGAGAGAGATCTTCGTTTTTTGGTTCACTCCTCAAATGACCACAATAGCCAGGACTGGGGCAGGCCAAAGCCAGGAGCCTGGAACTCCATTCAGGTCTCCTGTATGGATGGCAGGGGTCCGAGAACTTGGGCCATGTGGTGCTGCTTTCCCAAGCACATTAACAGGGAGCTAGAGCAGAAGTGGAGTAGTCAGGACTCAAACTGGTACCTGTATCTGATGCCAGCATTTTGGGCAGTGGTTTAACCCGCTACATCACAACACCTGCACCCAGATAATTAGTTTTTTTTTTTTTTTAAGAATTATTTTATTTATTTGAAAGACAGAGTTACAGAGAGAGGCAGAACCAGAGAGAGAGAGAGAGAGAGAGAGAGAGATCTTCCTTCCGCTGGTTCACTCCCCATATGACCACAATGGCCAGAGCTGAGCTTATCCGAAGCAAGGAGCCAGGAGCTTCTTCTGGATCTCCCATGTGGGTGCAGGGGCCCAAGGTGCTTTCTCAGGCCATAGCAGAGAGCTGGACGGGAAGTAGAGCAGGTGGTGGGACTCAAACTGGCGCGCGTATGTGATGCCATGCCGGCGCTGCAGGCTGGGGCTTTAACCCGCTTGCACCACAACACCGCCCCAATAATTAGCTTTTTTTTAATTTTAATTTTTAAATTTTTTTTGACAGGCAGAGTGGACAGTGAGAGAGAGAGAGAGAGAGAGACAGAGAGAAAGGTCTTCCTTTTACTGTTGGTTCACTCTCCAATGGCTGCTGCGGCCGGCGCGCTGCGGCTGGCGCACCGCGCTGATCCGAAGCCCATAGCCAGGTGCTTCTCCTGGTCTCCCATGCGGGTACAGGGCCCAAGGACTTGGGCCATCCTCCACTGCACTCCCGGGCCATAGCAGAGAGCTGGACTGGAAGAGGGGCAACCAGGACAGAATCCTGCATCCTGACCGGGACTAGAACCTGGTGTGCTGGCGCCGCAGGCGGAGGATTAGCCTAGTGAGCTGCGGCACCAGCCAATAATTAGGTTTTGATTAGGCCATGATGGTGTGGCCCTTATGGTGGGTTAATGGCCTTTTAAGAATAGGAGGAGAAAGTAAATAAGGAAGGGCCATGTGGGCACGTGGTAGCCGTCTGCACAAGAGGAAGGGCTTTGCCAGAACCTGACCATGCTGGCACCCTGCTCAGACCACCAGCT